>NC_132993.1:3035303-3338333 GCF_048564905.1 Vicugna pacos | reverse complement strand
GAAGAGACGAAAGAGCGTTCGCGCCGGCCGGCCCCAGGAGGAGCCCCAGACGCGTTCCTGGCCGCCACGCGGATTCTTAACTGCCCTTTTCTGTGCGTTCAGTTCCATGTAAACACTTGCCTCCTCTTAAGCTGTGCGGTCTCTCTTTTGATGAAAAAACATGTGTCTAATGTAAGGTTTTCTGATTTAGCAAGTTATGAGTGATAATTGTCAGAGGATTGGAACGGTGAAGTCTACTTTAATGAAGGAAATACAAACTCAGGTGGATGGGTTGTAAAAGCCACCAGCCCAACTCCTTTCACTTCCGGGAGGGAACTTCGGTTCCCGGTGCACGAGTCAGGGCTCTGCAGAGCAGCAGGACCGGGAGGGCGTATGGGGAGACGCGCGGCAGCAGCAGGGGATTCATGAGCCGCTGTTGCGCGTGTTTCAGGTCAGGGGAGTCACACGGGGCATCGACGCTGCAGCTGTCTTTACTTGTGGGTCACTTCTTTGTGCAGGTGACTATAAAGCTGGCCAGAAAAGGGACAGGCTTTCTAAGCTCTGGATACATCGGTGCAGAAGATAATCTGGCTGGCAGAGGAGACGGTCCCTCATAGTAACAGTATCTGGAGGGAACACGGTCTTATGCATGGTTGTTGACTGTTGTCTGAGGCAGAACTGCCCACAAAATGCCTCACGGAAGTAATGACTCAGATGGATCTCGCGGGGAGTCGGGTGAGGTCACACGAGGAAGAGAAATCTGCAGTCTTTGCTGCCGTGGGCGGAGCCCCGTTCCCCACCAGGTGTACAGCCAGTAAGCCGTTCTGTTATGGCCGATAATGAGCTTCTCCGAAGGAGGCTGAGGAGGATGAGGGACTGCAGACACATCACTGGGCTGACAGTTTCTGTTGTCATTGTTGCTGTTGCTTTTAAACCTCCTTTGAAACAAAGTTCTTTCACACGTGGGGCCTTCACACTGCTGGCTGAGGGAGCGGGGATGCAGTAATGCACTTGCTCTTCTGAGAGCTGAGGGAGGTCCAGTGCCGCTTGGGAATAATCCTGTCGTCGTCCAGTTCCTAGCAGAACTGATTTAAAAGGAAGAAAGGAGGGAAAGATGGAGGAAGAGCAAGAAGAAAAGGAGGAGAGAGAAGGGAAGAGATCAGGGAGGGAGGAGGAGGGAGGGGAGGGGGAGGGTGTGTTCTGGGCAGCGGGCTGTGCTTCCCAGGTCCTGACTCGCTGAGGGCAGGCTCTCCTCAGCCCGCATTCACGTCATCAGGCCTTCTTAGCCGTTACTAATAGAGCGACAAGTGGTATCACCAATTTCATGACTAAATGAAATGGACTAAGAAAAGTCTCATCATAGATTGAAAAATTGAGGTTTCAGAGGCTTAAATAAAGGTGCTTACTCCCGGGATCTTGAAGGAGCAGTGGTAGCTGCCTTTATCCTGTACACTGACTCGGTTCTTTGCTCTGTGGATTTGGCAACGCGGCTTATATCAGCCAAGGAAACATAGGAGAAGGCGGTGGCTTCACTTCCCATGAGGCGTGTTCAGAGCCTGCCCCGGTCCCTGTGTCTCTCTTCTCCCAGGAGACCAGCCTGTGCTTGGGGTGGGGGCTGTGCGGCCAGCCTGGGTCCCGGGATAGACATAACATGGAGCAGAGTCACTGCTGGCCTGTGGTGGGCATGTAGCAGGAGTGAGAAGCAGAGCTCGTCCCGTGAGCCTCTGGGGGCTGGAGCTGTTTGTTACTGCAGCATAACCCAGCTGATCCTGACTGATACCAGACACCTTATGCACTAACATTATGGGATCTTGACTTTATGTAAACATGTATGGTGTCCCATTGTTCCAAAAATTAAATGCAGCTTAAAAAACATACCCAACCCAATGGAATTAAAATGCATCAATCACTTAACACACACATTTATTTGGGTAAAAGAAATGAGGGCAGAGAAGTAAATTAAGGGCGAGCGTGACCCCATTTGACGGAACGTGAACGTTGAGGCGTCTACCCAAGGTGAACGGCGTGCGGCTTGCCTCCTTCTGGGAGTCACTGTGGAGAAGGAGCTTCAGGACACCAGTTGCTTTCGTCTCAGGTGAGCTGTGCACGCCATGAACCATGGCAGAGTGGGGATTAAGGTGTGTCACTTTGTTAATAGCTGAGCAGATGCAGCCGGTGACATCGAGTGCTGGCTTCCGGCACGTCACACAGGTCTGCGCGCTCGGGAGACCCTCCTGGCTCCCTCTGGTCCTTCCCGGCTCCCAACTCTCAGTCTTGATGCCAGCAGTGCCGGCATACCTGCCTGGGGCGAAGGACACGTGAGGATCAGGCTTGGCCACGCTTGCACGCCCAGCTGTGTCCCCAGGGAGTGGACATGAAAAAGCAAAGTCGTGTCAGGACCTGCCAAGGGCTCTGCTCACCCAGGAGGCTGGGAGGTGGTGCCGGTGGCTCTGCCTTCTGGTCCAGCCATGCGGGAACCATTAATCTGGGGCAATTAATATCCTGGTTTCTGGCAGGAATCCAGAGGTGGGAGCGCGAAGCATAAGGTCATTACTTATCCTGATGAGTAAGGCGCTTCCGACCCCCACGCAAACTGCAGACCCAGGTGGGCTGACGTCTCTTGGTTGAAAATAAAAGCAGCCGTCCCAGCCACCTGTCACTGATTTCACACCGTAGCTCTTCAAGTCTAAGATGCAAATTATTAACCTGTTTTTATATCTTTAATATCTTTTATATCTTTAATGGCGTGTCTCAGAATAATGATGTGTCCTATTTTAATTGGGAGTAATTTTTCTTTCTAAGTGATCCAAAAAATGACATCCACATGACAAAACACATTCAACCAGTGATCTCTGAGATTGGATGAAATGTGTCAAAAGGACATTTGTCATAGCAGAAATATCACGTCGCGTCAGAGAAGAAAGGATTCTGCAGGGTTTGAGCAGTGGGTGGGCTTCACATGGCCAGACGCTCCTGGTGCCAGGTGTCCTGCCTTTGGAGGACAGCCAGGAGCAGGAGGTCCACAGCCGGTGCCCTGCAAATGAGGCCCAGAATTCCACAGTCCTGACTTCAGTGATTCCAAAGGGTTTGGGACTAGAAGGCTGCCCCTCAGAATGGCCAAAGCCACTTACTTGTAGGAGCAGTTGCTACAAATGGTCCTTGAATGCTCCCCAGCAAGCAAGGAAGGAATGAAGGATGAATTCGGATGCTGCCAACCAGGCAGGGAAGTCAGGGCATCCCCAGTGGCAAGGGGCCATAAATGGACTTGAGATTACCAGGTGCAGGGTGCCCTAGGGGACCAGTGCTCAGAAGCCCGAGACTTCTCTCTCGTTTTTTTGTATTTCTTTTGTGTGTGTGTGTGTGTGTGTGTGTGTATGTTTTATTGAAGTACAATTTACAATGTTGTGTCAATTTCTGGTGTACAGCACAATACTTCAGTCATACGTGAACATACATATCTTTGTTTTCATATACTTTTGCACCATAAGTTCCTACAAGATATGGAATATAGTTCCCTGTGTTATACAGTATGAACTTGTTATTGATCTATTTTATATACATTAGTTAGTATCTGCAAATCTTGAACTCCCAATTTATCCTTTCCCACCTGCTTCCCCTCCAGGATCCCAAGATCTCTTGATGGTGAAAATCATTGCCTGTTAGAAAGACTTGCCTCCTAAGACAAAGGGCCAGGGGAAGTAACACCCTAAAACCTCAGAATGGCAAATGCCACTTCCGTTATGGGTGCCTGGGTGTATGTTTGATCTTGCATGCTGAGCATTTGAAATATAACTTGGAGACAACCGCATGAGGCTGAGGGTTAACGCTTTGCTAGGAAGTGCAGAAGCCTCAGGGTGGGCACGTGCACGAGCAGAAGTCTCCTTCACCTCCACCAGCGGGGAGGGAGCTGAGCAACTAACCAGTGTGTCTCCCTCTTCCGATGCCCATAGAATCATCTGCGACTCTAAGATCTCCAGAGCGGAAGGCGTGGGGTGCAGAAGGGTAGAGCTTGAACAGAAGCACTAAGCTGATCATCCATGGTTTAAAGATCACCAGACTCGTTAGGCCTGTGAATAGGGTTGTACGCAGTTATTTGCTAGCTGGACGACCTGGGCTAGTTAGTTAATTTCTCTGTGCTTTAGTTTCCTCATGTGTAACATGCAGTATTAATTGTATCACCATTTAGGTTTTTGAGGAGGTTTTAATGAATATTTTATGTGTAATATGTGTGTGTGTATTCACTGGTGCAGATTAAAGTTGTTCTAAGTCTAAAAGCATATTAAGCTATCTCTCTCCCTGTAGCCAACTTTTCCTCCTCCTTGGAGACCTTATTTAAACTCTCAGCTCTCTGGGCCCTTTTTTTAAAATTTTATTTTATTTTATTTTGGTTTATTTATTTATTTTACTTTTTACTTGAGGTATAGTCAGTTTACAATGTTGTATTAATTTCTGGTGTACAGCTTGGTGATTCATTTATGCATATATATGTATATTCCTTTCCATATTTTTTTTCATTATAGGCTATTACAAGCTATTGAATATAGCTCCCTGTGCTATACAGTAGGACCTTGTTGTTTATCTATTTTATATATAGTAGTGTGTGTCTGCTAATCCCAAACTCCCAGGTTATCCGTCCACCCACCTTTACCACCTGGTAACCATAAATTTGTTTTCTATATCTGTGAGTCTGACTCTGTTTTATAAATTAGCTCATTAGTGTCATCTTTTTCTTTTAGATTCCAGATATAAGTGATATCCTATGGTATTTTTCCTTCTCTTTCTGACTTACTTCACTTAGTACAACAATCTTCAGGTTCATCCATGTTGCTGTAAATGGCATGATTCCATTCTTTTTTATGGCTGAGTAGTATTCCATTGTATAAATATACCACAGCTTCTTTATCCATCCATCTGTTGATGGACATTTAGGTTGTTTCCATGTCTTGGCTGTTGTAAATACTGCTGCTGTGGACTTTGGGTGCATGTGTCTTGTCGAATTGGTCTCTGGGCCCTTTTTAGGGCTTTCCTCCTCTTTAGAGTTCAGTGCATCAGGCACGTGGTCCTGATTCTGAATTTGTGCTTGGAGAAGTGGGAGAACTACTGTTGCCATGACTACTTGGTCACTGAGACTGATGCGCAGGGCACCGCCCGCCTGGCTGTTGGTCTAAGCTGTCGAGGGCTGGATGCAGGGAGCCCAGGGCCCTGTGGCGGGTGTTCCAGGGAACTCTGTGCACCTACGAGCAGGCTGCACGCAAAGACAGAACTGCAGAGTGTGCCGAGTGTCCTCTGTCTGCTGAGGGAGCACCGAGGGATCCTTTGGGAGCTCAGGATCCTGGCGGGATGGTTTCCACAAGCTTGTGGCAAGGCAGTCAAGAAAGATTTAGGGCTTGAAGACATGACCGTAATTTTCACCTGCTTAGCTCCACTTGGTCTGATATTTGACGCTGCACTTCCAGGGCTGTGGGTCTTCCAGGGGTTGCACGGAGCCTGCTGGCCGGTCTGCAGGTGGATGGTGGAACCTGCAGGGCAGGTCTGGAGTGCGGAGTGGAGCCCGTCAGCTCAGAGAGAGCTTGGAGCCCCTGACCCAGCTGGCCCAAGACCCACTGGATTAAGGCCTAGGTTCTCATTAAGGGAGGCTGTCCAGCGTGGTGAAGACGTGTGACCTGGCAGTGTGACCTAAGGCAGGTTCCTTAACCCTTCTGAGCTCTGTTCCTCCAAACTCTAAAATGTCTCCTTGTGAGGATTAACTGAATAGTTACATCTGCTCCATGGTGTAAGTGTCTGGTATATTTCCCGGTACATCATAGATGTTCCCAGTGTGACGTGAGGGAGGGTGACAGTGATGGAATTCCTGAACAGCCCACTGCTGACCGCAGCAGGTACCTGAAATCACTGTGACGTCTCAGGGGTAAACGCCAGACACCCATGCCAACCATTCACTACTGAATCCACCTCCTTGTAGTCTCTCTGGTTGAACTCGGTAATTCGTTCACTCAACAAAAAAGTTATCCAGCCCCTGGGAGGCACCAGCCACACTTGCAAGGTGTTTGGCATCCACAGTCCTGATTCAGAGCTGCTCTGTCCCTGCGTGATCTGTCCCTGATCACGTTCACGTCTTTATCCGTGAGCCTCTTCTGCTCATGTGTACAAATAAATCACAGCGGAGCAAGAATCACCATTTTGTGAGATCCTATTACAAATTACTCGAAATCACATTTGTATCCAAATAGGAAAGGAAGAGAGAGAGAGAAAAACGCCTGGTGCTCGATTTCTATGTGGGAAAATTGGTGTATTAAGAGGGGAAGTGTGCTACGAATTCAGCAGGAGGAGAATGCGGGTCCTACCTGCCTTTATCCCCCGAGGGCTGGGTTTTTCTCCGTCATGTCAGTGGACAGTGTTTTTGGAAGATGGGTGTGTTTTATTTAGGTGGTTCAGATGTCTGAAGTGGGGAGGTTTGATGAAAGTTGACAAGTTATTGTTACTGGATCAAAGGCAAACAAAGTGTAAAAAGATAGCTCCACAGTTTCCTCCTCTGTCTGTTCCTTTCCTGTGATGCAGAGAACCCGAGAGTCTGTCTTTGTCACAGGAATTGGTGGTTCAGCTGGACAGGGATTGGAGAAATGATTTGCTGTTTAGAATTTCTCCTTATATAGCATTCAACCGAAATAAAAAGATAGTGTTCCCAGGCTACTGGAAAAATACAGACTAAAAATAAAATATTTGTTATAAAAATGTTTCCTGGCTATGCGTTTTTATTTTATAAGAAAAATGCGTGTTTTTTACCTACAGCTCTTATTGCAAACAATGAATACTTTCCTGTGCTCATTGTAGGAGATTCCAAAGTAAAAATTTACCCAGAATTCTGTCTTGCTGATGGACACCACATTTACTATTTCGGTGGCCAACTTCATCTCTGTTACACATACACGTAATTAGTGTGGAATTCTGCTTATCATGAATGAGATTGTGAATTCTTTAATTGTATCCTTTATAACATCTGCTGAGAATCTCGGGTGCCCAAAGGGCACAGTTGAGAGCCAGGCCAGCCTAGTGGGCGAGTCCACGCAGGGGGACCCTGTGCAGGAAGGCGCCTGTTGGATTGAAGGTCAGCGAGGGGAGAGGTGGGGATTCTGGAGATGCCGGGAGGGGAGGTCAGAGAAAGTCTGAAGGGCCGGATCACTAGGGCCCGGCACCCTGTAAAGACCGGCTTTTCCTCTCATGAGCTGGGGTGGTGGGAAGGCTTTCAGCAGAAAAGTGAGGTGATCTGACACCTTGTGCAGGATCACACTGTCTGCTGTTTTGGGAAGAGACTGCGGGGGTGAGAATGGAAACAGGGGACGTCTCAGGAGGCTGCTTCTGTAATTCAGAACTGAATGGTGGCAGAAATGATGGTGGCCCAGAGTAGGGGGATTCTTAGGTATGGAAAACAGGATTTGGGGTCACATGTGATAAGGGGCATGAGATACCAAGAGGGCCCAAGGATGACACTGAGATTGGGGCTGGAATGATTAACAGGAGCCAAGACATGGAAGCAACCCACGCCCATCGGCAGGCGAATGGATAAGAAGACGCAATATGTACACATGGTAGAATACTACTCAGCCACAAAAAGAATGAAGTCTTGCGATTTGTGACATGAATGGACCTTGAGGGTATCATGCTAAGTAAAGTAAGTCAGACACAGAAAGACCAATACAAAGATTTCATCCATATAAGAAACATAAAAAACAAAAGAAAAATAAATGAGCAAATCCAACAAAAGCAAACACATACACACCCCTCAGGAGCCATCAGCCCATGGACGATGATACAGCCTCGAGCTGGATGAGCCGATGGAAGGACTGGGTGCGAGTAAAGAAGAGAAAGGCCGTAGAGAAAAGAGGAAGACTTGTCAGGTTATTGGTGATGTTTGTAAGTGGTTTTCAGGAACCAAGGTGCTTGCCTGCCAGCAGCAGGTGGGGCTGATCACCTCACAACATCCTGGTCTGGTCTCTCTGTGACTGATTTTTCAATCCTGACCAATCTGAAAGACCCTTTTTTTTCTTGCTGAATTACTGCTTGTATTGTAATGTATTGGACGGTCAGATGGGGTGAATTTCCACAGATGTATGAGTCACTTCCATTGCTTATTCTGAAGTGAATTATCTGTTCATTTCCCATCATGCTACGTCAAGGAGACTGTGTCTTATTCTGTCACCGTGGAAACCACTGAACCTGGGTACGAGCACAGCAGGCTGAGGGCGGCTCTTTGGGAGCGTTCACAGGGCAGTGCCTGTCCCGGCACCTTCCCGGATACCTCACCGCTGAGTGATTCAGAGTCCAGAGCTTCAGCGTTTCTGAGAAGTTTGGAGAACCTGCTTTTGGAGAACTGCGCCGGCTGTGAGTGAGTCCGCTGACTGTCAGTGGGACGAAGCCCGACAGCTCTCGTGGGCCCCACAGTGGGCCAGCCGCTTGGGGTCACCTGTCGGCCCTGAAGTCCAGGCATGAGGGCGGGAGAGAGAGCCCCCGGCTCCCTGCGAGCCTGGTTCTGGGAGCCGGCCCCCCTCTCAGCCCCCTGCCGTCCCTCCGGCCGTGGCGCAGCAGGGAGAGCGGCTCCGTTCGCCTGCGGCCGGCGCAGCGGGCAGTCAGGGCAGCGCCCTGGGGCTCGTTGCTCTGCGGTCCCGGCGGACTTCAGAAGCCTGAAGCGGGGTGGGCCTCCCTGCCGCCTCTCGCTGAACCCGCTGATGCGATCGGCTCAGAAGCCGTGCGGCGGGCGGCCCGTGGCGGGGCGGGAGCTTCCGCTCGTGGGATCGTCTTTAGAGCCGGGGCTACGTTCTGGGGGTGCGTTCTGCTGAAGGTCTCGATTCTGCAGAAAACAAACAACCTGAGGCTCATTCAGGAGTGGCCGCTGGGGCGAGTCTGACTCGGGGAAAGGTTCACTACTCTTGGCTTCGAAGAAGCAGCAGGGGCTCCTGGCTTCCCAGGCGCAGCTGGCTTTAGAACGGCGTGACTAGCTTTCCGAAAGGAATTCCAAAACTACTGTGAACAGAGGCGGTGTTTCGAGGAGGAGCTGTGCTGCACCCCAAGGTGGCTCTTCCCCGGGAGATCATGCTCACTCACGTGCGCGGGCCTTGGTTGGCCTCCAAAACCAGCCTCGTGAGGTTGTAGGTCACACTTGGGGGCCTAGGGCATCCCTAGTGAGTTGGCAACACCGACAACTTACCCGGAACTGCGTTTGAAACCACCGTGGTAAGAGTGCCCGTGAACTCCAGGCTTGTGTTAACCACTTTCTAAGCGAAGGTGGAATTCAGCACTTAAGATCACAAGGGAGGTGGCTGGGAGATTTTCCATTTTAAGGGAGAAAGCCTCCCTTTCATCGAAGCACGCGGCAGGAAGAGGCAGTAGCATTAACCCAGCTCAGCACCTGCAGAAGTTCCCACAGTCTTTCTATGATGCTGAAGGAGGCATGTTTGGCCATCATTTCAGGCTGGTGGCAATAACTGTAGCTTTTCTTTCTTGGGGTAAATGTCCTAGGAAGAAAAATATTGTTCTTTGCTGAACAAACTAGTTAAAGGGTTTCATGGGGAAGACAAAAATAAAAAACAATTTGAATCTGTTACTCTGTCAGCTTTGGCTGAGGTCCTCTGAGGCCGTCAGTATCAACCTTTTCTCCTAGCCCTGATTTCTCTCACACCCTGAGTACACAAGTTCTTTTCACAAATGACTTTTCCTCAGACGACAGTTGAATTTTAATACATTAACCTTGAACTTGCTTTATGGCTCGTGGCCTTGGCATCGTATTTTAGCAACATTCCAGATGGACGTGGGAAATCAAGGGGCCACCTATCCCGTGATTTTTCAGCCTTTTGTGCCTCAATTTGCGTCACCCATCGGCTGGTCTTCTGCCGAAAGCAGCCTTCCTGTGCTGGGTGATTTATGGCGCACTGGAGTTGCTGATCTCCCCGGAGGTATAGGAGAGCCGTCCCTTCTCCTTTGTTTTCCGCACAGAACCGCAGAAGGAAGCCTGGGGGTCATTCACAGATGGCAAGGCTGGGGGCTGGAAGAGGCGAGAGGACGTCTTCTGTTCCTTCTGTTTTCCTTTCCTTTTGTGCCGTTTGCCTTTGATTGATCATTTTGTTCATAAAAATCATAGGCCACCAGCATCCACAAAGTGGACACATGTCCCGATAGAGACAGCTTTCTTCCCTTCCTCAAAAGACCACTCAGAGAGAAGGACCTCAGGCTGCGCGGTGTCCCCAACTCTCCTGCAGGATGAGGACAAGTGAGATGGAATCTGGCTGCAGGGAAAAGCATCGCTCATAGTCTTTCTCCAAAAGTGGGGAGAGGTGATCCACCCCATCATTCTGCGCAGGCACGAGATTGCTGTGGTTGGAGGAACGTTGGGCAGGACCCCAGGAGCCTGGTTTCCATCCGAGGTTGCCATCGCTGTCCTTGTCTTCTGACGATGGTCCACCTGTGGAAGCCCCTGTTTCCTCACCTGGAAATGAAAACACATGTTTCTGACCCGGTGACCTGCACAACCCCACCTAGATGTAGTGTTCCTCTTCAACTCCATGACTGTCGCTGCTTCTCAGTTTGCCTTGCAGTGTGTTCAGCATCTCGCCCTGATTCTGCCTGGAGCCAGGGGCGCCCCCTCCCCGGTGCTGCTGAGAAGGGGAGCCTGCCTGGCTCCCGCCCTGGCTGATTCAGATAAACCTTTGTCTGGGCTGAAAAGATAATTACCTTTCTCCTAGCGAGGAGAAAAGCAATGCACGGATCTGTGCTGTGTTTATCGACACCAGGGACACTTCTACCTTCTTACGTAAGTTAATTTCTTCCGATGCTTCACTGAGTCCCTGGCTTGGCACCAGCCGCACGGTGGCAGGTTAATAGGCAAAGAGGAAATGAGGATATGATTCCTCTGATTATGCAGACGAGTCTTTGTCTCCACCCTGTTCTTTCCCTTTTGTTGGGGTGTTTCTGTTACCCCACATTCTCTGTCTCGCTGTCTCTGTCTCTCTCATGTGTGCACGCACACACATACACACACACACTTAGTCTCACAGACCCTGGTTTGCTGCAAACCTCTCTCTTAATAAGGAAGCCAGCACATCCCAGGTGCTTTAGGGAGCCAGGGAGGCAGGGTGGACACTGGTTAGCAGGCCAGGTGGCCGGTGCTTGGTGACAGCTCCCGGGTACCTGGAGGAAGATGAGAACAGGCCCAGGAAGTTCTGCTGTCCTGGCCAAGGTGTGTGGCTGAGAGGAGGCAGCTGGGCCATCCCGGGAGCAGCGAGGACGGTGGGTGTACGGCCCTGCCGCCCCCGAGGCAGCCCTGCAGGTTGGAGCCCCTGCCTTAAAAAAGATCTTGTCTCAAATTCTAGAGCCACTGTTAGGACAGACGGAGGAGTCTAGAAGGTCCCCAGGCTCTTGGCTACCCCCCAGTGAGGGGATGGGGGATGAGGGCCTCTTGCCGACACAGCTGCCTGAACGATGACACTGACCACAGAGAAGCGGCCCAGCCCCGCCTGGTGGTCCCTGGGCCTGAGGGGTGGCGCCGCCCGCTTCTCCAGGGCGCCTCCTTTCTCCAGTGCGCTCTTTTGTGTCTTCTTCTTCCTTCAGTGTCCCCCTGGATGCTCGTTTTGGCTCGATCCATCCTGATGTAGGAGGAGCTGGGGGCGGGGGGCGTTCCTGGGGAAGAGGCCTGAGCTGCGCTTGGAGCAGCAACGCGCACCCTTTCCTTAAGACGCATGAGGCTGCACAAGCTGAGCCCATGCCACTTAGGAAAGCAGGCGTGCGTTCAAAAGGCTGTGCCAGGGCGGCAAGGGCCGTCCCGGTTCTCGTGTCTGGAATGAGAGCTTGCGCATTCCACCCGGGCTGCCCGCCTCTCTGAAGAGGGTGGTGGGGCGGCCTTTCCCCGATTCTCACCTCCCTGGCTGGGGGCGTGTGTGGACCCTGAGCGTCTGGCGCCTGCGAGCGCACCCTCCCCCGCCTTCTCTGATCTTCCTTCTGCTCGCATGTTGGCCTCAGACGGGCAGGGGAGCTTCCCAGATCCGGGGCCCAGGGACTGGCCATCTCGTGCTGCAGCCTGTGTCTGGGTCGGCGTGAGGAGGCAGGCAGACTGACCACCCGGGAGTCAGAGCAGGCGTTCAGACCCTTTTAGGAAAACTGAGGGTTCCTGGGGTAGAGAACCGAGCCTCTACGTCTCAAGAGGGCAAAGCAAGGAGAAGGACGTGCGATCTTTCAGAAAACCGTAAAGTGGCGCTGCTTGCGGGTGCCTGGGTGCTGGGAAGAGTCTGACGGATGAGCTGAGAGGAGACAGCCCGAGTCCGCATCGTCCACCGCAGGGCAGCACGCAGCTGTGGTCGTCCCACGCGCGCCGCGCACGCTCTGCTTTCTGAGGGTGCTGACGTTCAGCCCAGTGAGCCCAGCGCTGTCCCCGCGGAGGGCGACCCCCCACACCTCCCCCTCCTTCACTGCGACTTCACTCTTTTGTTTTCAATTCTTCAAGTCCTATCGCTCGGAGTAGGAAAGCAAAGAATGGCGGAGAAAAGTCTGTAAACCCCAAGACGACGGTTTTTAAGCACAGGGAGCTCTGCTGGGTCGTCTGACTTGTCACACTGCCGCGCGCACGGGGTGCCTCACTGAGCCCCATCCGTGTGATGCTGCTCGGTTAGAGATGCTCGGTTTGCCCAACCAGGTCCTTTAATTAAAACCTCGCAGGCTGTGGACCCCAAAGCACTTTTCAGCGCACATCAGTGCCAGCGCGGAACGATGCTTTAATCCATAGGTGTGCTCTTATAATAGAAAAGCTTCCCCGCCTTTTCCTAAGTAAAATGCTTTTTTTCCCTAGGCCAGGACTGTAATTCTCTCCCATCAGAATAAAAATACCCAGCAAGAGGTAGAATGATGTCATTTTTGATAATATTTTTATTTTTCAATACCCAGAAAAGGGTACAGGAGGACCATCAGCCACTGAATTAGAAGTGGTGCTCTTACTCACACACTTTATATATAGTACAAACGCATCACTGTGGGTTAATACTGACTCAGCGCTAGGCGTGCCAGGTTCCACTCAGAGCGTACGGGACAGCGTTATGTCGTAGCAGTGCGCGCTTCTCCTCTGACGGCCAAGACTTGGTCTCTTATTTATTCAACAAATATTTGTTAAGTGCCTGCTCAGTGCCACAGCTGAGAGCCAGACAGATACAGGACTTGGAGAGCGTGCAAGTTTGCAGTCCAGCGAGGAAGACAGATATTCCACAGTCATTACACTTACAACAGCCAAGACATGGAAACACCCTAAATGTCCATTGACAGATGACTGGATAAAGAAGCTGTGGTACGTTTATGCAATGGAATACCATTCAACCATAAAAAAGAGTAAAATAATGCCATTTGCAGCAACATGGATGGACCTGGAGATCATCATTCTAAGTGAAGTAAGCCAGAAAGAGAAAGAAAAAGACCATATGATAGCACGCATATGTGGAATCTAAAAAAAAAGACAAATGAACTTACTTACAAAACAAAAACAGACTCGCAGACATAGGAAACAAACTTGCGGTTACCGGCGGGGAGGGGTGGGGAGGGGTAAACTGGGAGTTTAAGATTTGCAGATGCACACTACTAATAAAAAATAGAGAAACAGGTTTATACTGTAGAGCACGGGGAACCATATTCAATATCATGTAGTGACCTTTAATAAAAAAGCATATGAAGATGAATATATGTGTGTATATGTATGACTGAAGCACTGTGCTGCACACCAGAAATTGACACGACATTGTAAACTGACTTGACTTCAATAAAAAAATGAACAAAGTCATCGAAGTCTTGATATAATAGTTGTGACGGGATCTCAAAGAGGAGTGTCGGTGCGGAAGAGACAGTGATGAGGGGCTGAGCTCAGGCTGTGGTTAGGAATCTAATCCAAGGACCGGTTTCTTTGAACGACTTCATTCTTTCCTTGGCATTTATGTGCCTGCGATAAGCCTTGTACTAGATTCAGGGAGAGAAAAAGATGAAAAAGGAGAAATTAACTCTTATTCTCAGGGAGCTCCACACCCCAGGAAGGAGGACAGACTTCTGTGTCGCCACTTGACCAGGCTGTTCCGAAAGGCGATTCCGGCGCTCCCCTCCGGGAAGCGGCACCGAGTGACAGCTGACAGAGGGTGAGGGAAAGCGGTGGGTCTCGGAGGGCGAGCGGGCGGTGCGGTGGGGCAGCATGAAGCCTTCGCTCACAAAGATACAGGAAGATTCCTGATCCTCCTGAAACGAGGGGCGTCAGCGAAGCAGCGGAAGGTGGAGAAGGCTGATCAGGGCCAGCCCCTGCTGGCGGCATGGAGAGGACGAGACATGGAATGTCTCCCCGCCAAGGAAACCATGCTTCCAGGGAGTAACGGCCCCCCGCTTCTTCCTGCTTCTGTTGACTCGGTTTCCGGGGAAGAGGTGTTACCAGCTCCCGCAGGGAGAAAGCAGAAAGCATGCAGAACAGGGAAAACCCATTCAGGGTCACCGCTGAAAAGCTGACACCAACCTGTCCCCCACACCGGAGTCAGACTATTGGCAGAGGACCGAGGACGTGAAATCCCTCATCAGACCCCTTTCTTGTGGCTTCGGTAGGACTGAAACAAACTTCATGGACAGGAACTCAAGCATCCAGGACTAGCAGCCGATGAATTGAGTCGTTTTGCACTAAAATCGCCTTTATGAGATTATACAAGAAGACCCAGTTTACAGCTGGGGACACTAGGGTCCCAGAGAGGCGAAGTGGCTTATTCCACATTTAATTTGTCAGAAGAGGGATGATGGCCCCGGTCCACTCACTCCCACTGCAGCATCTGCTGTACTGCACCCCCTTCCTCCGACACCCCCCAAAACGGCTCTGCTGATTAGTGTTGAGACATCTGTGAGTGCCCTGGGTGACCCCAACCCTCATGAGAGGAGACAGCCCGTGTGGCACGAGTGGGTCGCCACCCCATTGCCGCTGGGGACCGGCTGCATCTCTGTCCCAGCACCCCCAGTCCATGGACTATCTCAGGAAAAGCCAGGTCTCTTCTACACATGCTGCTTCAGGACAAGTCATCTCGCCTCTTCTTTCAGCCAGATCACTGCCCCTAAATCTGCCCCCACAGAGAAACCCTGGAACTTCCGTAGTCATTGCCGGGCAGGAGTTCTGCACGTGGGAGGGACGTCCGGAGGGCCCTGAGCAGTATCGTCTGTTTCCACGAGTGACCAAGATGCCTCGAGAGCCTTCCCGTGGCGGCCCAGGAGATTAACCGCGGGCGGAGTAGCTGTCCTGCGCGGATTCCATCCAGGGAGGCCTTGCGCAGGCTCAGAAGTGCGCCCCGTGCAACAGGTGTCTCATGAAGGAGAAATGAGCTAGTGCGTGTTAGGCGTGAAACAGTGGCGACCCGGAATAAGCCCGTGAGGCGTGAGAGCACGTGACCATCGTGGACCAGCTGCTCTCGGTGCCAGGTGGGGTCAGCTGCCGAAGTACCCGTGACCTGTGGGTGCAGGTGAACACATCCAGACGGCAGAGCTGTTTTCTTTAAAGCAGGTGCACCCGCCCATCAGCTCCTGGACCTTCCACATCTGGGTGGGGGGAAGGGATGGCAGGCCAGAGATTTCCAGGCTCCTCTGAGGCGGGGGGTTGAGTATCTCTCTCCATCACCGAGGTCACAGACGTGGAATGAGCCCCGGGCTAGACACAGCTGGACAGAGCCCCAACCAGCTCTGTCACTTGGGTGACTTTTTGCATAAAATAAAAGAAAGGAGGCAATTGTGAATCTGCCACCTTCATCTGCAGCGGTCTGAGTGTATCTCCCAGCGTCTGTTGTCCACGCTGGCAGTGCTGCGTCTTTTCCAGAAACGTGGATTCAAAGGATAAGGTTTACACATATCACTGGCCGTGGTGCTAAAGAAGCATCGAAGGCAAGACGAGAAACACAGTCCTGTTCAGAAAGGATGCACTTTTGTCCCTGAAGCTTCTGAATGAAACATCAGAGGAGTTTCCAGAATGCGCTAAATAAGAATCTGTCTCTGTCTCTTTTTCTGTTTCTCTCCTCACCTCCAACTCTTTTGGAGGAAAGTTCAATTTCCGCAAGAACTTGGAGCTGAGTATGTCACACTCGGCCGAGGAAGAAGGGGAGTGTGGGAAGCCCAGAACCTCTCAAGAAGGTCCTGGTGGGAAGACATCAGGCAGAGGGGACACTGTGTTAGTGGTTTCAGTGTCAAATGATGCCTGAGGGGCTGGCCATCCCCCAGCCTCCATCCAATTTGGTGCCACCAAGGTGCACGTTTCTGTTGAGAAGAGGACTGGACGGCTGCCCTCTGATCCATCCCCGGACACCCCTTTATTACTTGTCTTCGAGGAGCTGGGTCTGGCCCCATCTTCTGACCTCCTTAAACCTCAGTCCCTCCAGGTTGTATTTTGCATTTTCTGGCTCTAGAACTTTCAGAAATTCTCTCTGGACCCCAGGGCTGCTGATGCTTCACTGAGAGCTGCGTGATTTAGGAGTGAGCATAAAGGGACACAGCTGCCCAGGGCGAGAGGGGGATGCTGGGGCCCCCGGAGTCGGTGTGCCAATGCCACCTGTGTGACAGGAGGTGGGCCTGCTCTAAAGCCCTCAGGCGGGCAGCCTGCTGGACTCGGGGACCCCTCCTCATGGGGCACCCGCAGGAGGGGTCCCTGGGCGTCC
The DNA here is from genome assembly GCF_048564905.1 of Vicugna pacos. Taxonomy (NCBI): domain Eukaryota; kingdom Metazoa; phylum Chordata; class Mammalia; order Artiodactyla; family Camelidae; genus Vicugna; species Vicugna pacos. The sequence continues at coordinate 3,321,675 of NC_132993.1, read as the reverse complement.
CTGTACCTCGGGGGCCCAGCTCTGGTCACCAACCCCTGCACGTCCTCCCTCCCAGCACACAGAGCTGCACCTTCTGCCTGCTCGTTTAGGCTCCATGTCTGGTCATCACAGAGAACAGGGTGGACGAGCTCCGTGTGGCTGTCGAAAGGCCACCTCACTCAGAGCTGAGCTTTCTAAGCAGCCGGCAAGGACTCTGCTCAGAGGCAGGGCTGCTCTGATGCTGACTGTGAACCAGCCTGCGTGAGACTGTGGCCCTGCTTCACCCCTGCTTTCTCATATTTGCCGCCCTGGACCCTTACCGATGATTCTGATTTCTTAAGAGCCTTGTCCGTTGTTCGGTATCCCCAATAAAGTTTTATTCAAAAGGGCCCAAAGGTAATTGCTTTGTTAATTAGGGCACTCCTAAATACTGAAATCTAAAGATCCAAAGGAATGAATCTCTAATGGCCAACACCTGTCAACTCAGGACATAAGTTGAGGCAAAGAGACCATCCTTTGTCTCTCAAATTCTGTACATACACGTCTGCTGATTTTGTGAGTATGATCTGTTCAAAAGAATGACAAACCATGGGCATTTCAGACATTGGGTTTAGACCCATGTCAGGGACCTTGAGGGGCTATCAACCCAGCCCCCTCCATCCTGCCCAGCCCCCTCCTTTCTGCAGCCCTGGATGGAGCTGGGGGGCCGGACTGGAGCATCCTCGAGGTTCCTGGGGGCGCACGAGCTCTGGTTCCAGATCTTCATTTGCTTTCTAATGACTTGCTCTGTTTTCATTCCCTTCCTGGTGTCGATCTCAACGGCAAACACCCCCAGGAAGCCGCGCACTCGCTCCATTCAGCTCCCGCCGTGGTGTGAATGAACAAGGAGCCCAGGGGAGTTTTTCATAGATTGTCGCCAGCAAAAAAATGTCTGCCAGCTTCCGTGTTTATAGAACGCAAGTCTGCTTCCCCCAAAGCCAGCAGTGTTTATTAAACATGTAATAGAGAATTTATACTTAATACTGAGCACCTCTCTACCTCTCATCTGACTGAGGCTCTGCTGCATTTGCTGAGAACGAGAATTTGGGAGAATAATGGGCCCCAGCACCAGCCTGAAACAGCGGCCGGTCCAGCGGGGGCTGCAGCTCTCGCTCCTCCCCCTCCCTCCTCCCCTCCCCTCCCCCTTCTCCCTCCTCCCCTCCCTCCTCCCTCTGACATTGGCTCCCACTTAGGCAAATGAGCATCTGCTGTGTATGTAGAAGATGGTCCAAGGGAAATAAGGAGGGTGCTGCTCCTGGCATGTGAAATAATCCCTCGAATTATCAACTGAAATGATATCACATTAGAAGCCCTGGCTACTGCATTGATTCCCCAGCACCCAGGCTCTGATCTGTCTGGCCGTTCACCTGGCAGTGAGCCCTGCTCCTGCCCGCCGGTGAATGTGCGTGCGTGTGCGGGCGTGCGTGCTCGCGTGCCTGTGCTCTCTCACCACTGGAGTGAGACCTTTTCCAGCCACTGGTTTGAGCCTAGACACGCGTCTGGATCTGTCGGCAGAGGGATGTTGAAGTTGACACGGCCCCTGCCAAGCTCCTGCGATGTGGAGGCTGAGTGACAAGCAGAGAGGTGGAGGGGGGCTGTTCCGGGCAGAGAGGGAAGAGCATGTGTGGTTGGGGGAGGGGGTCGCTGTCCTCAGAAGGCCTGTGGGCATCTCGGAGGAGCAGAGGGGAGGCTGGTGCAGACGTGGGCAGAAGTCAGCAGCAGCGCAGAGCTGTGGGTCTTGAAAACCGTAACCACTTGCTCAGGAATGACTTTCAGTCTCTCGTTTCTGGAAGATGACATCCCGTGAGGCTGCAGACCCAGGTCCTGAACAAACCAAGGTGTTTCCCGCCTCAGGTCCCTTGTGCTGGCTCTGCCTGCCGCCCGGAGCAAGACCCTCACCCTGCTCTGCCCGGGACCGGTCCTGACTTCCAGGTGTCAGCCTCAGGGCTTCTCCCACAGTCGCCAAGGGGCATCCCACTACGTTCACAGGATGGCTCGTCCCCGCCCGTGACAGCGGAGCATCGCTCTCTGCCGGGCTCCTTTCAGAATCCCGCGAAGCTGCCGTCACTGCCTTCCTCCATCCGCTTGTACGTCGCGGGCCCGTCTCTTTCCCTATTCTGCCCCTTCTGCGCGAGGACAGGCGTCTTCCTAGTCGTCCCCTCCCTCCGTACCCGGCCTGGCACAGAACGTCCATCAATAGACGTAGGTATCTTTTGTAGTTCTTATTTTTTATTGAAGTGTAGTCGATTTACAATGTTAGTTTCAGGTGTACAGCAAAGCAATTCAGTTGGACATATACATACGTACATGTTTTATTGAGTTATAGTCTGTTTACAATGTGCCAATTTCTGGTGTACAGCACAGTTTTTCATTCATACGTGAATGCACATGTATTCGTTTTCATATTCTTTTTCACTGTGAGCTACTACAAGATCTTGAATGTACATATATATTTTTCAGTCTCTGTTCCATTATGGCTCATTACAAGAAACTAAATACAGTTCCCTGTGCTGTACAGTAGGTCCTTGTTGTTTATCTATTTTATGTATACTAATGTGTATCTGTTAATCCCAAACTCCTCATCTATCCCTCCCCCCCTTCTCTCTTGGTAACCATAAGTTTGTTTTCTATATTCGTGAATCTATTTCTGGTTTGTAAATAAGATACGTATCCTTTTTTCATAGATTCCACATATAAGCGACATCATATGGTGTTTGTCTTTCTCTGACTTACTTCACTTAGTATGATCATCTCTAGGCCCATCCCTATTGCTGCAGATACACTATTTCATTCTTTTTCGTGGCTGAGTAATACACACACACACACACACACACACACACACACACACACACACATCCTCTTCATCCAGTCATCTGTCGATGAACAGTTAGGTTGTAGGCATGCTGAATGAACGATGTGAGCCAGAGCTGGGAGTCTGACTGGAAGGCACTCGAGTGTCACAGGTGCATGGCAGTGGCTCAGGCTACAGCAGAGGTGGTGGAAGTGGGGTGAGAATGGACCTGTTCTGAGGGAAAAGAGGTGGTGCTGGCGATGCAGTGTTTGTGTCCCCAACATTCACCTGTTGAGGTCCACACCCCTCGTGTGACAGTGTTGGGAGAGGGGGCCTTTGGGAGATGCCCAGGTCATGAGGGTGGAGCCTCAGGGATGTAAAGAGACCCAGGAGAGCCCCCTCGCCCCTTCCGCCAAGTGAGGGCTGCAGGAAGGTGGGCCCACCCTCACCCGACCCGGACCACGTGGCACCTGATCACGGACGTCCAGCCTCTGCAACTGTAAGAAATAAAGGTCTGCAGTTTAAGCCGCCCAGGACTTTGTTACAGCAGCTCAAACGGACTCAAATGCCTTGTGAAATAGGGACTTAGAAACATAGAGTGATGGAGGAAGGGATCTTGAGATCTCCTTGTCTGATACAAGAGGTGCTGGGCTCGGGGCGCAGAAACCCGTGGGGGTGCCAGCCAGACTCCCTTTCTGCTTTTTTCTTGTTCGTTGTAACCCTCCTCTGAGGATGCGTTTGAGGGTATCAGTCCTGCTGCTGAAATCGCCAAACCAAAGTGGCTTCTGAGAGCGGCTTTAGCGTCCCTAAGCGGGAAGGAAACAGCCCGAGTACCCGGCGGGGAGGCTGGAGAGTCTGCCGCTGGGAAGGTAGTCTGTCCTGTGCTCCTCCCACCTGCGCATCCTGTGGGCCAAGCATTGCATTTTTCTCGAATCCTTGTTTTTATTGAAGTGTAAAAGTATTGATTTTTAATCAGCTCACCAAATTCCCCAGTGGAGCACAGGTGGGTGTACACGGTCGACTTCTGAGGGCTCATGAGAGAGATTTCCACGTTCAAGACCAGGTTTTTGCCTCCAGAGAGCCAGTGGCCTCATGCGAGGGGACACGGATGTGGGTGAGTAGCTCGGAGCTGCGGCCGGCGTGTGAGCAGAGTGCAGTGACTTATCGTAGGAGTGAGCACGCGTGGGAGGTGATTGATAAGGGAGCACCCGTGCGGGGAAGCTTCTGGAAGGAGCCAGTAACTCAGGGTGGTTAAGACTTGGCAACCCCAAGGAGTGAGGGGGAATTTTAGGCAGAGAAGTGAGCAATTTGGGTGGTCTGGAGGGGACCTCGGAGGAAAATGCCAGGTTCCAAACACAGGACCAGTGAAAAGCAAAGCCAGCCAGGCCGGTTCCGCCCTGAGCGTGTTTCGGGCCGTCCCTGCTGGAGGCGGGGTCTCTCTCCGCGCTGGGGTAGCTCACATGACACGCGGTGATTCTCTTTCCCAGAAGCTGCTTTAAAATCTAATCTCTCTCTAGCTTCCTTTTAGCCGAAGGAAGCCTCGGGAGTCCCTGACTGAGTCGACTCGACTCGACGTAGAAATGTGTCGTTGGTAGGTTGTGCCTTCCAGACCCAGATCCCTCACTGTGCTCATCTCTCACGAGGGCCCCCTCACAGCGCACCCCAGGCCGGGCGGCGTGAACAACGTAACGCCTCACAGGTCCAGAGGCCAGAAGTCTGGATGGAAGGCAGCGGCGGGGATCCCCAGGGCGGGAGGGAGGGACCCGGGCCAGCCTGTGTCCTGGGCCCGTGAGGGCTGCCTTCATGCTCACACGGCGTCCTCCGTCCACGCACGTCTCTGGGTCCAGATCTGCCTTCTGGATCAGGACACCAGTTACAGTGCAGACCGCAACACCTCTCTCAAGACCCTGCCTCCGCATTCTGAGGTTCTGGTGTTCAGAGCGCACCGTGTGAACTGGGGAGACACAGTTTAGCCCATAAAACTCACCGCGATTTTTTTTCAAATAAGCTACTATTTAACACGAGAACAGACCAGCCCCCACCCAGCGACTCTGCTGTTTCCTGTCCCCAGCAGGAGCGCCTCTGTAGTCTGCAGGTGACAAAGGAGGAGGATTAAGGGCAGGATGTGGTTTCTTCTTGTTTTATTTGGAAACTGAGGTAGTATGTTGGTGCCTGTTTGAGAGAGGGCAGGAAAGAGTGCGTGTGTGTGTGTGTGGAAGGGGACTAGAGTTTGGCAGTAAGCATGACAGGGCGTGATGATGCATGAATATTTTTGCCATGAATTTTGGACATATTACAAGAAAACCAGCAGACCTAGAGCAGTTGTTGCTTGTAAATCAGAAATCCCTTTGGGGGCTGAGCTTGGCCTGATCAATAACTCGCTTCATGGCTTTAAAAAGCCACTTTGAAACTCAGAGAACTAACTATATCCAATAGCTTGTAATAAACTATAATGAAAAAGAATATATATGTATATATAACTGAATCAGAATGCTGTACACTAGAAACCAACACAGCATTGTAAATCAGCTTTCCTTCAGTTATATAAATAAATAAATATGTGCCGCTTTTAATATATTCCAAAAAAGCCACTTTGAAATATGAAGATTAAAATTGTGGTGGATAAATGTGGCCTAGAGAGATTTTTCTATTCTGCCTTCCTTACTGGGCTTTTTAAGGGTAAAATAAGGTAAAATATGCAAACTTATTAAAGAATACATAAAGTGTAATGCGAGTTAAAAGACTGTCCCCTGTGGTGTGGGGCCACCCCCACCCCCGCCACAAGCCCTCCCCGAGAGCAGTGACTGGCCTCACCTGGGAGCGCGCGGCTTCTCACTCAAGCAGGAGTCCAGACTGTCCCATGTGAGACGTTAAACAGGGTTCAATAAAGACAGCTGAAGAAGTTAAATTTGATTCCCATCTAGGACATGTCCTTACGTCGGGAGAGGCTATGAAAGAGGAAGCACGTGTGGTCCCTGCTCTCAGAAAGCTCACTGTTAATTCTGCCGTGGTTTTAAAGACACATTGAAAATGCATAACATGGACTAACGTGTGACTGGGTGTGTTCCGGAAGCAGCAGCCGAGGCTCCGTGGCGCCCTGACGCGGTCCCGGGAGGCTGGTGCTCAGCTTCAGGGGTGCTGTTCTAATGCTCGGTCCCCAGGCGCCTGGCGCCGTCTGAGCCCCGCGTGCTTGCACGAGGAGCGCCCGGCAGGGACGGGCTCAGACGCCCTGCCTTCCTTGTGCACGTTGATGGGAAATGTAGCTGTGAAGTGTCCCTGCAGAGGTTTAATACATCCGACCCCACTTGTCCGGGGGAGATGCATTCCAAGACCCCCCATAGACGCCTGAAACCACAGATAGTTCCGAACACTATATTCTGTTTTTTCCTATGTATGTATGTACCTGTGATAAAGTTTAATGTATAAATTAGGCACAGTAAGGGATTAACGACAATAACTAAGTATAAAATAGAACAATTGTTACAATGTACTGTAATAAAAGGGACGTAAATGCGGTCTCTCTTCTCAGAATACCTCACTGGATGCATTTCATGCCTTTTGCATCTTAACTAAGCCCTTATCACCAGCTGTGGCTGTAAATGTTGCAGTTTGAGGAAGCAAAAATGGTCCAGGTTTCTTTTTTCTTCTTCGCAGTGTCACAGACAGAAGATCCGTTCTTACCTCAGACCTTAGCAGCCTCAGCTTGGTTTTTTTGCCTTTCCTTGTTAAGTCAGCAGCTTTGACCTTCTCACTTGAAGGAAGTACCTTTCCTTGGCAGATCTGAACTGCCAGCATCTCTTGTCTTGCACTGTGGGGCCACTATTAAGGAAAGTAAGGGTCACTTGCACCCAGGCTCTGCGGTCCCCGGTACCCCACAGTCGGTCTGATCATCCAGGGAGCTGCTGAGTGATGAAGGGGCACGGCATGGTGGCCAAAGGAGTGCGTCACATCCTGGAAGATGGAGCCTTATGGCGAGAGATTTCATCACGTTACTCAGAACAGCACAGATTTAAAAGTTATGAATTGTTTATTTCTGGAATTTTCCATTTAGCATTTTCAGACCGAGATTGACCGTGGGGAACTGACACCTTGGATAAGGGGCCGGGGGCGGGCTGCTGTGCAACAGCCCGGGACCCTGTACCCTGAGGGAGGGGCGGGGCAATGGTGCCTCCAGGCACGGATCCTGTACCCTGTTTCCCGGAGCTGCTGCTGCCACAGACCCGGGAACGCTGTTCTCACGGCTCCGCCAAGGGCTCGCGTGATGCCAGCTCTCCTTCCACACGGTCTCGAGAGAGGTGCTGCCGAGACCCCTGGGCTAGCGTCCCGTCCCTCGCGTGAGAGAACGCGCCTCAGTGAGGACGCCTGCAGGCTGTGAACGTGGGGGAGGGGGACTCTGCCGAGGGAGTCGTGAAACGGGCCCGTGTCTTTTCTACACAAAGGGCGAGTTGATCCCCACTCACCTGCTGGGGAGAGAGTTCTCCTTTTGTAAGTTAAGCTCTGGACTTTAACACCCCAAACTCTGTATGAGGCCTTACAAACCTTATTCTCTTCTAATCATTTGGGAGAAGAACTCAGCTCCTCCTGTGTAATCCTAGGAGGGAACAGACACACTTGTGTGGAGGGTGGCCCCCTCCTCCTGCACGAAGCTGACGCTGTCTGAACACAGGGGCCGCTGGGGAGAGGAAACTGAGCGTGACTTGACAGGCTCCCACGGGGTCTGGAGGACGAGTAGCAGGAACGCCAGCCCTGGGAGAGGCTAACCTGAGACCGTCCAGCGAGTAAGTCCTCTGTGTCCCCTCCCTTGGCCGGCGCTGGGGAACCTCTCGTTACCAGGAGTGAAAGGGGGCTTGGAGTCCTGAGGGGACACAGACAGGGAAGCGGTGATCAGTCTAAAATTCACCATAAAGAGTGATAATTAGGCTGAGGCTCAGGGTGGGACAGGTGCCTGCAGAAAGAGCATCTGACTTTACCTGGAGTAGGGCACGTGAGGTTTGATGGCTGAGAGAGAATTTAAGAGGTTGAAATTAAGAAATTGCGAGGGAGGGTATAGCTCAGTGGTAGAGTGTGTGCTCAGCATGCATGAGGTCCTGGGTCCAATTCCCAGTCTCTCCATTAAATAAATAAATAAATAAAACAAATTACCCCCCTCCCGCCAAAAAAAGCAAAAAAAAAAAAAAAAAGAAGAAGAAAAAGAAATTAAGCAAAAGATGAGGCTGAAAGCTGCTAGGAGCAGTTGGGGAGACATGCTGGGGACGAGTTTAAGGCAGAGGTGACAGCCTGCACGGAGACAGGAAGCCCACGGGGGCCACCTAGGCTTCACTGGCTGGACGTAAACGTGTCGGCCAGCGGGCAGCTCGAGGCTGACCTGGAGTCAGACACCTGGTGATGAAGACCCTCCGCATCACACAGAGGGACTGCATAGGTGGTGGGGAGCTGTGAATTGGCCCAAGGGAACAGGTACCACGATCGCACCTGCTTGTCGGGATGGTGCTGAGGATGGAGAGAAGGAAGCTGGGGAAAGAGGCTGCTGGAGGCCAGGAAAGCACGTCTGGGGTGGAAATGGATGAGGGGACAGAACAGCACTTTCGTGGTAGAATTAGACCTAATAGGACTTTATAATCCCTACAGACAGAGGGATCTTGGGGGATATGTCTTTTGGGTACTTTGACAGTGGCCTGGGCACTGGCCTCATTCACCGAGAACGGTGATGGAGAAGAGGCAGGGGACCTAGAAGGGAAATTCACAGATGAGACTGAAAGGAACACGTTCATGGTGTAGCATCCACAGAGTGCCCCGTTAGGTGGCAGGTCTGGAACCTGCACAGAGGCTGGACCTGCGGGTCAAGTTGGGGTTACTGACGTGTCTGTGATGACGAGGCTGCGGGCACACTGGTGACTTCGCCTGGACAGTGGGGAGGACTTTGTGAGGGGACCCAGGACACAGCCAGCCTTCGGGAGGTGAGCGGATGAACGGGCTCCACTCAAACCCCTGGCAGGAGGCAGCAGGGAAGGAAACGGGAAGATAGGAAAATTCAAGGAGGAGGGAAAGATCAAAAATGCCAAAGGTCGAGGAGAGAGCAAAGAAGACGCCCGTTGTCTGTCTGGAGCCGTTCTGAGGACCAGTGAGGATGGACAGACAGAGGACCTTGGGTTACGGAGTGAACAGGAGGCCAGAAAAGGCTGAGATCCTGAATGTAGATGACTTCACCTATAAAGACAGCTACTGATTTCAGCTCCAACACACTGTAAATATATAAAGTATATTTATATATTACATATATAAGTATATACATATATAACAATATATAAAGCAAGGTGGAGAATGGGAGTTGTTTTTTCTTCGTAATCAAGAGGGATCTGAAAATACTCCTATTTGAAGACACGATGCTAATGAACTAGAAGAGCTTTGAGAGGAATGCGGTGGGCGAGGCAGAGATGCGGGACACGGCGAGGTGGGGCCGTGGGTCTCAGGAGAACTGCTTCTCTCACCTACGCAACGTGGCTCGTCTCAAGGTTCCCTGATGGGCCGCCCCCCCCGCCCCTGCATCTCGACTGGCTGACCCAGGCTGCAGGCAATTGCTTTGCTCCGTCCAGATCCCTTCACTTGTCGACCATCACTCAAGATGTGATGTTGTTAAAAGAATGTACAGATAATTGCCACTGAGGCACTGACAGTCAGGTGGATGAGACTTACTTTACTTTATCTGGGGGAGACATTCTCCTCCCTCTTCGAGCACCAAACATAAGAAATGTGCACTTGTGTGTTTTCCCCTGGAAAACAATGCGATCAAAAAAACCTTCCCAAATTCCTCTCATGCCCAGGTGAGCCGTCCTGTGCTTGTTGGGGGGTCTGTGGATGGACTGTGGTGGCGTCGTGCATCCGAAATGCAAGCCCTGTCACTGCCTGTTCTTTGTATTGAGACGGATGCTCTGATGATTCACACAGTATGTTACGTGCCCCATTCACGGGAAATGAACTTTTCTACCATTGGCACTATTTCATTGTAGCTACCATTCATGAGTAACTGGCAACCACGTTGTGAAAGAGACCTTATCATCCGCACCTTTCTGGGGATTACACTGGGGCCCAGAAAGATTAAGCAACGGTTTCCATGTAATGTGGGCCGTTGGTGTATCATTGGGTGAATCTGGTTGAGATTCAAATCCAGATTCTAATCCTCTAAAGTCTATGGAATTCAAATAAGTTGTTTAATTCATTGTTTTTCCTTAAGAGGATTCCATCTAGAAGGGCAGTTTGGTTTTGCCAGGTACGGACTATGCCGTGCTCTGAGTTTATTACAGAGGTGCCACCCTCCGAAGGGCTGAGATGTGGGGAACCAGGGTTTGTGTCCATCTGAGGATGGGTGCATCTTGATTCTTCCTGGGGAAGAAAGCACGTCTTGAAAGGCATATTTATTTCTTTGCTATACTCCGTACTTATTTTATTAATAGTTTATGAGTCTCAGCTAAATCCCCAGGGCATGATAAATGACACTCTTCACCAGGAGAACTTGAGAGGAAAACAGGCACTCAGTTATAACAATTTATGGCAAATGCTTAAAATTAGTAGACCCCACCATCTTTCAAGGTCTTGTCAAGTGCAGAAGTCTGTTGGATACAATTTAAAAGGGCTTACCATAGAAAGCTCTAAATCTTTGCACTGTCTGTCCAGTGTATCTTAATACCGGAGAAAATTATTTTTGTAAATCTTTCTCTAGAAGAAATTTCACGTCCTCTTCTATAATCTCATGCGGTGGCGAGGTGAGGGAAAGACAGAAGCCTGTGTTTATCTCCAGCCTGCAGCAGGGAAATGAAATCGTCCAGAAAGTATTCCTTGAAAGAGCACTGAGAATAAATATGAATATGACCGTTATCTTTTCTTTTTTATTTGGTAGTCTCACCCACTTCTCCAAACATCTTTTGTCTTCCTTTAAATGTCCAGAGTGCCCTCAAGTCTGTATTTCATTTTCTCCTCAAACCCACAAAAATTAAATCCGGGTTTGTGTTATCACTGTCACTTTACAGATAAGGAGACTGGAGATGAGGAATTGGGGATAATCTCCGAAGGTCACACAGCTGGTTAGAGACAGAACCAGAGCCATGATCCAGATCGTCCCCCATTTTTCTTCTAAGTAAAAAAATGCCTATGTCTTCTATACTTACCCTCAAAATACTGTGTGTTTTCACTGAAGCTTTCAGGGGACACTGTGGTTCAGGAGACAGATGATGTCTGGGAGGCGAGTCACGAGCGACCTCACCCTCCACCTCCGCTCACTCACTGCATCTTTCGGGCAAGTCTTTGCCTTTCCAGTGTCCCGGTTTCCTCCTCTGTGAAATGACGGAGCTGGGAAAGGAGTGGCTGCCTGATCTCCTGGACTAGACTCTGGGATTTGAGGGGTTTTGTTATGTTGTTCTATCAACATGACCAACAGGATGCCTGTGTGTACACATCCAGAAAAGAAATTTAACTTTTGTTAGTTTTACAATTCGATTTTCAAGAAAGGAAATTCTTTCTTGAGAAGAAAGATTTATTTCAAGGAGCTGGCTCACACCGCTGTGGGACCAGGAGGTCTGAAATCTGTAGGTCAAGCTGGTAGGCTGGGCCCTCAGGAGTGACTTCAGTGTTACAGTCTTGAGACGGAATTTCTTCTTCCGCTGGAAACACGCGTTTTTGCCCTTGAGGCCTTCGGCTAACTGGATGAGGCGCGTTCACACCACAGAGAGTGATCTCCTTTACCTGAAAGTCAGTTGATTGTAGATGTTAATCTTGTCTCTGCCTTCTAAACCTGTAGGCTCTCTCGGATACAGCCATTAAATCTGAGGACAACGTAAAGAAGGAAGAAGTCGCAAAAATAAAAATTAAAAAATGTTTAAAAAAGAAGGACAGAGTCGTGATTGTGTGGATGACAGATTCCATCCTTCACTGCATCCTGCCTGGATTCCTGGCGCTTGTGGTCCTCAGGGTGGCCGTGAGGCCAGCAGGTGCCCCGTCCTCCCGGGAACTCAGGTCACAGTGGCAGACGTGCAGCGTGAGACGGATGCCGACCGAGAGCGTTGCTCCCAAGCCAGGGTCGACCCAGCGGGACCTGGGCCAGGAGCCCAGGGAGTGAAGGCGCGGCCTCCTTGTCCGGGAGCCAGGCGGCCTGGGCGGGGGCTCCCTCGTCTCCCTGCTGCTCAGACCCCCGCTGCGGGGGTCAGTACAGAATACAGGTCAGGGGCGGGGGGACCTGGACTGCTCAAGAGAAGGGCTTCAGGGAGGGTGGAGGGGAAGCCTTGTGAAAACAGCCATGTCAGTCTCCTTCCCTCCCGACCACATATCTGGGAGATGGAGAGCTGGGCGGACTTCCTCCTTCACAGGAGGCAGACCCCGGTTTGCAGGGGAAGAGGGAGGCCTGAGTCAGGGCGATGCCCTGGTCCCTCCCCTGCTGTGAAGGTCCCTCGTCAGCTCTAATCCGGTGGGTCTCCTCCGACTCCCTGTGTTTTCTGGTGTTTGGCAATAAAAAATTCTGACCCACCTTCTTCTGTGCCTGTTTCATCTGGCGAAGGGGGTTAATTTCCTTCCTCACCAAGGTCATGTGCTCCTGGGTGAATGACTGAGGACTGGCTCTAGGACGCTCTGTGGTTAAGGCAGGCAAACTGCAGTAGCAAAACAACAAAACAAAACAAACAAAACACACACACACAAAGCAAAACAAAAGCAGAAAACAAAAAACCCAAAAAAACCCAGAATAAATAAAGGCTTGAGCACAGGCAGCGTCTGTTTTGTGCCGTGTAATAAGCTAGTGGGGCGGGAGCAGGGCGCTGAGTGGGCTCAGCCCTCCCCACTGTTTCGTCCGAGGTGGGGGGCAGGGAGGGCCCCACGTGGAGGCACTGACGGTCCCCACGGGCACCCCATGCTGCTGGGCCGACGTCAGTGAGGTGACCAGGCCCAGCTGCAGGGCAGGCTGGGAAGTGCAGGCGAGGTGGGTGAGCAGAGAAGGAAGGGGCGGCCTGACTTGCCACAGACACACCTGCAGTCGGGCCGGGAGCCCAGGTTTCGCATCGTGCTGGGTCTTTCTTTTGAGTCTGACTATTTTAAACCACAGGATTGTCGGAGGGGACTTGCATCCTCGGCCTGGTCCGCTTTCTCTCTCCCGGGTGCACAGGGCTCCTCCCCTCCCCGGCCTCGGCCCCATCTCTGGGGTGGGAGTGGGCAGGGGGAGGAGCAGGCGCAGATAACAGCTGAAATCAGCTCTCGGGGCTCTGCCCCCGCAAAAGCCCGTGGCCAGTTCTGCCTGCACATCTGGCTCCCATCCTGCCGTGTGGAGGGAGAGGCCCTCTGTTCCTTCAGGGCCTCCGCCCAGCACCTGGAAACACAGACAAACTGCAAAAATAAAACCCCAAACCGCCTTCCAAGCTCTCGGGCGCCAAGCTGCTCCGTCCGCACCTGCCCCTCCCTCGGCCTGGGGTCCTGCTTCCCTGCCTGGCGGAGAAGACACTGAGGGTCGCAGGGGTCCGCCTCCTGCGATGAATTCAGGGATTCTCCAGTGAAAGGCATTTGGTGGCAGAAATTAGTGATGGCATATTTCAAAGGCAAGCCAAGAACCTGGCCTCCACTCCGCTCTGCTTGGGGGCAGTGCTGGTCACTCAGGGTAGAGAGGGGCATTCGCAATAAGCCGTGGCTTTTTTCCCTGGAGTATGAATAGCACGTGTCTGACCTCGGCTGCACGGTCCCCTGCGGCCAGGGCCACCCGGGACCCAGCTGTCCTGGTGCTCGGCACGTGTGGATGTGGAGTCAGATTCAGGGGGACTCAACTTTTTGTTTTCACTGCCACCTCCTGAGGGAAAGGGTGCAGTTCGTTGAGACGGTGAAAACACACACTTACCTGCAGGCACTTGAGGTGGAAAGCCAGATTGTTCACTTTTTTCCCTAATTACTTCCCACTCTGAAAGAATTACCTGGAGTTCATTTTCAGCTCTGTTTTGGTGTCAGGAGAGCCGATTGCAGTGAGATTTATGCCAACTCCTGTGACACGTCACACTTCTGGGCGTAATTACTATGCGCAGGGGCTTGTTCCTCTACTGTCTTCTTTCCCCTTGCCATCCTCTATTTTACTTCCCTCCCCCACCTCCTCTCCCGGAAGGTGTTTGTGGTCTCACATTCCTGTGTGGCTCAGTCACCCGCTGGCTCCGCTGGTGTTTGATGAGTCACAGGAGTGCCTGATGAGAAGGCTGTGGGGGCCCAGATCACACGGGAACAGACTGGACCCCCTTTGGGGTGGCTTGTGTCCCTGAGTCCTCTGTGCTGGACTCCGGGTGTGTCTGTGTGTGCAGGAGGCTGGATATGTGCACAGTGGACAGATGTAAGTTCTGTATACTTTAAATTTAAATTCAAAATGACAAATCATATTTCAAGTTTTAAAATATAATCGCTCCCTGATGTTTAGACTCACTGTATTTGGCCACGGTGTCTCAGCGCCTCCTGCAGGGATGGGCGTCAAACGTGCGACACACGGCCACTCTTGGTACAGTCTTATTTCTAGCTCCTCACAGGTGCCGTGACTTGAGTTTAAGTGTACAAGACACATACTCATGCATTGTCCTGATAACATGTTAGCAAATCACACGTAAATCTCACGTCCGTTCTCGTCATCCCCACAGCCTTTGCCCCGAGAATTCCCCGGAGGAGTTGCTGTCATTACTTTGATACGGAAACGTCTCATCTTTATGTACAATGATTATGTAATATTAATATAACATTGGAATACACATTAATGTTAAGTAATACCAATATATTTAAATAAGTTTTTATATACAAAGTATAAAATGTGTATCTGTATGTCCATAAATATTCATACACATACACACACATATATATGTAGGCACATTGGGATACTTGAATATATAAATATAATTTTTTTTTACATAAATAACATTACATTGAGGTTTTTTTCCCTCACCTTATGCATCAACATCCGTTTATCTACTTAGACATTTTTTTAATGGTTTTTTTAGGGGGCGTAGGTAATTAGGTTTATTTATTTATTTATTTTTAGAGGAGGTTCTGGGGGTTGAACCCACGACCTCGGGCATGCTAAGCATGTGCTCTACCGCTAAGCTACAGCCTCCCTCCCTTATCTGTTTAGATTTGAACATACTCACACGCACCTCATTCACACAAGCCTCTGTAGGGAAGGCTGTGCTGTGGGGACACCGCAGCCTCTAAAACTGTGCCCCTATTAAGCGTTACAAACTATTATGTACGAAATAAACCACAAGGATGTACTCTACAACACAGGGAATGCAACCAATATTTTATTATGACTAAGTGGAGCATAACCTTTAAAAATTGTGAATCACTACACTGCACACCTGTAACTTATATTTACAGCAACTATACTTCGGTTAAAAAAAACCTCTTCCCCTGCTGCAGGCGTGCAGTGCTTTCCGCGTTTTTGCGGAGCAGTGAGCGCACAGTGCCCGGCCCACTGTACTCCTGCGCAGACGCGTTGGCGCCCCTCCCGCGGACGTACTGAGAAACACAGCAGCTGGGGTGTAAGTTACATATATTTAAATTTGAGTTGAAAATGACGATCAGATTCCCAAGTGGCAGCACCAGCTTATAGTTCCGACATCAGTGTATGAAAATGCGTTATTTTCCCCTGCCTTTTCTGATAGAATAAAATTGCATAGGTTCTTTTTTTAGTTTAATTTTTTAATGGAGGTAGTGGGGATTGAACCCAGGACCTCAAGCTTGCTGAGCACACGCTGAGCACCACTGAACTCTATCCACCTCCCCCCAGCCCCCCCCCGACAGAATAACATTTTGAAGCACAAAATGTGTTCAGGTGGAATCCGGGAAGACGCGTCCGCATTTGTGCTTTTTCCGGTTTTCTCTGTTTTTGAGTCCATATACGCTCCTCTGTAACGTCACAGAGGTGAGACGACATAGTGATGACACGGACTTGCGTCTGTCAAGTTTACCGTAAATGGCGGTCCGCATGCGCACTGCTCCCTGGACGAGCGGCGCCGTGCGGTCACTGTGTGTGCACACTGGCACATCTTCTCTGGGGTTCTTTGACAAACTCTCTTGAATCTCTTCAGCAGCTGGGGGCTGGGGGCAGCAGCGGACCCCTGGAGGACAGTTGTTAGGTTTTGAACACAGGCAAAGCCATCTGGAGCCACGTCTGGCGAATGAGTTTTGTGATGCAGACCTAGTGGTTTGTGCAAAGCCAGGCTGGCTTCCCGGGCAGACATAGTCCTGTCACATGAATAATTTTAGTTTGTCAGAACCAATGGCCGCTTGCTTTATAGCCACATGCCATCTGGGTCAGGAAGAGTCCTTGTGGGGAGAAGCTGTGGCATGTGCTCTTTATGTTATTGTGAACGATCCGTGGTAGCTGACGTAAGGGGAAGTGGAAACGGACGCGTGTGAGCAAATACCGAATTTCATTTGGTCACAGGGAAAAAATGAGAGTTTTCTTCACTGATCTTGCTGATCATTTGCTGGTACTTGAAGCGAATGCCACACAGCCCAGCCTGCTCAGCACTTCGAGTTTCATCTCTAGGGAAGGGACGTGCCCTCTCTCCTGGTGCCAGGCTGCCAGGTGGGGGTCCCCAGGCCGATTACCTACCTCCAGTGTGTCACTGGGTGATCTGAGGGCGCATCCTTGCCTGAGGACCCTTCGGGGAAAAGGCCAGCCTTTGATGAGTACTTACTTTCCAGGAGCGATCTGTTCCAAAGCTTCCCGCCAGGTCGGTGTGTCGGGAGCCTTCCTTCGCCTCCCCCCCACCCCCAGCATGTTAATGAGGTCGCTGGAAAATCCTGCTGCGCTTTGAGTTTCCACAGATGTGATTATTTTGAACATTCCTTTAATGACGATCAGTCTTTGAAAATTGTTCCGAGCTATTTTTAAGGCAGCACAGAATAAAAAGCTTCTCCAGGAAAGTGAGAGAAGCAGGCGCCCCACGGCTGCTGAGAACGATGATCTCTGGTATTTATCCAGGCCCCTCTGTCCTCCGAGTTTGGGCATCCAGTCAGCGAACTGGGCTGAATCTGCATAATCTGCATCAGGAATCCGAAAGCTGAGTTTAAACCTCATCTCATTGGCTTAGCTTCTCAGGAGAGTCCGTAGATGGCGAACTCCCCTTCTCCTCGCCATTTGCCCTCCAGGGCACCAGGGCTGGTTTACCGAGAGCCCCACTGGCTGCCGCACAACCAGCGTGGCTCCAGGATGAAGGGGACTGTTCCTTCCGGAGGGGGTGATGCTCACGGTTGTCTGAGTCCATCCCCCACCTGCCCAGAGCACCCGGCGGCCGCCCTGCCGCCTACCTCGGGCTGGTCAGCGTTCCGCAGCAGCGCCAATTATACGGAAGAGATGCGCGCAGCTAGGGAGAGAAAAGTAGATGCCGTGCTCTGTCTCCGGGAAAGCCTTCTGTCCTGGCAGCTGGACTCCAAAGGCAGCTCAGCTGGGCCTTCAGTTAAGAGCCCGGGTGGATGACTGTTTCGGAAGGGGCAGTGGGTGCCCTGAGAACAAACATGTTTTCCGCATGATGGTGGTGGATGCAGTGGAGAGCCCTGTGCAAGTGTTGTTGTTTTTTTTTAATCCAATGGTTTACTTTAAATCCTTATCCTATCTGGTTTTTTCCTACAGAATTGGATACCAGTGACCTTGTGCGTCTCTGAAGTGTGGTTGTCCCTTTGTTCCCTTGATGACATGCCCTCTGGCCTTTTCTGAGAATGGTTACAGTTCTCTTTTTTGTGCCCCTCTGTGTTCCTGAACTTTAAACACTGGTGCTCCTGGCCTTCCTGTCCTCAGTCCTATTAACTGTATAATGCCATACAGTCCCCGGGACTCAATCTGCTCCTTAGGTCACAGGTGCCATGGTCATGCCGTGCATTCAGCCCCGGCCCCTTCTGTGAGCTCGGTTTTCACTTGGGAACTTCCTAACAAACATTTCTAAATGGAGCCCCACGGATCCCTCGTGCTCCACACGTCACAAGGGAAACTCATCATCTGCCCTTTGACACCTTCTCTCCTTCCTGTAATTTCCTATCTTGGTGAATGAACAATCTAGAAACCTAAGAATCATCTTCACACACCACCTTCTCAACCCACAAATACTCTGCATTTAAGCAACTTGAGACTACCCGCCGTGTCTTGAGTTTAACATGACGTTTCTCATCCCCATGCCTTTGTGCAGGTGCTTTCTTCTTGGGATGCTCTTCCTTCATTCCTGTATTTCACAGACTCCTACTCATCCTTCAAGACCCCATTCCAACATGCTTTCACTTTTGGAGACTTTAGGCCCTCCTACCCACAGTGAATGACACTTTTCTTTCATTCATGTTCTCTGAAGGGTTTGCACTATTTCTTGAAGGTTCCCAGGGGCTGTCATTATTTTAAGGAATACACCATACTGAAAAATGGAGAGTGAGAGGAAAAGGGGTGTGAGGCTAAGAAAGAAGTGAGAAGGGCTGGGTAAAAAGAAAGAACACAGTGAGTTTGTAGACGAGCGAGGAAGCACTGGCGTGGAGGGCGGGGAGCAGCCTGGTTCACGCGTGGGGCTCAGGGTCTGAGCTGGAGGATGCTCCAGAAGGCCACTTCCTGGGACACAGGCCCCCTTGCTCCTTCATCAGTGCTCTCTGAAAGCGCAGAAGGGGCACAGCCCTCGCTGAGCCCACGCAGCGCAGCCGCTGACGGGAGGTTACTACTTGTGAACCTGAGCTAATTGTCAGATTTCCCAACAGAAGATCCATGTGGTCTGGAGGTGCTGAAATGTGATGAAGTTGTTCTGCAAAGTGTCCGCTGCGCTCCTCCATTACTGGCATTTCTGAAACATGGCAGGAGGCACAGGAGAGAACCCGGCCCAGGGTCACCGAGCAGCCCGGCTCCCCACCCGGCACGCGAGGCTCTGGGAACTGCGTGCCCTGGACGCTGGTGATTCCACCGGGACCTGGGAGGCCGGGTCCCAGAACCCGAGCCTGGACCCGCTCCCTCCAGACTTTGGGGGCCCCCGTTCTCACGTATGGGGACCAGGTGGGCTTCCAGCTCCAACATTTGGTGGCTTCTTCCTCCTTCAAGGACGTCATTTCCGTGAGGTGCCTGGCCAGGCGGGCTGTGTGAGGGCTGCCTTTGCTCTGAAAACGCCTCCTCATTCTTCTTTTCTCTGTGTTTATTTTTTTCGGACGGAGTTAGCATTTGGGTTAATCGTGCCCAGCGTGTTAACAGCTCCTGTTCCGTTTGCTTCCTGGTACGACAGGGCTCTGCGTGTCGGCCAGGGCTGTCTTAGCCCGCAACCACGGGCCTGATCCAGTGCATCTCATAGTTTTCTTTTCTAAAATAATCTGGGGCATGCGCTCGGCGACGCTTTCGTCAGCTTGCACTTTAGGACTCGCTGCCAGTTTTTAATCTTGGCAATGGTATGGTGTCTCCGTGTCTACACCTCGCAGCTGTCTAACGTTTGGTTATTTCTCTGGTTCTCCCCCTTAGCTTTTGCTGACCCGGTTCAGTCCACACCACACAGCCGCTCAGACGGAAGCCCTGGTTCCTGTGGGAACGTCCTCTGTGGGCAAAGGTGGAAATAGCTTACTTTCATCGGTCTGTGCAAAACCAAGCCAGTGCCCCGCTTCTGTGTTACTGTTATAGAGCCTTCAGCTGCGGTTTCACCTGGGTACACGCTTGTTTTTGCACAAAGGGGTCGCCCGCTTTCCTATTGAGCTGGTGTTAATTTGATTTTTCCTGTGCTGCAGACTTGACGAGCGTTCAGTTTCCCATGGAGCAACATCAGACCAGGGAGATGTATGAATGTCCATCCCCTGGGGCTCGGATGGGCCTGTAAAGACGAGGTGGACGTGCGAGAGGCTTTGTGAAAGGAGCCTCCCGGCGTGGTGCCGGGCGAGGTGACAGGAACGAAAGCAGAATCAAAGGAGCATCACGAAAGCCTCCTCTCTGGGGCTGGCGGAAAGCTGCTCGGGTTTTGGAAAAAATCTGTGTTGTGAGGTGATGAGATGGAAAATACACACGTATGCAGGTCTCTGGCATAAACTGCATTCAGGTTTATGCACAGTCGGTTCCCGTATGTGTGTGAAGGGGTCTGGTGATTATGATGCGGTCAGTTTTCCTGCGAGATTCTGTAGAGAAAACGCCTCCAGCCGCCCTCCCCGGCCCCCGCGGCCTCCATCCTCCCCTCTCGCCTCGGCCCCGTCGCCCCGCCCGTGGCCCCTCATTCGTCTCCCCCTCTGGCCTCCGCATCTTAGCGCCCTCCTGTTCCGGGGAAGGACAGTCGTGAAGCGGATGGTTCGGAATGGACGTCTTAGGGATGTGGGGCTTCCGTGAAGTCCAGCTGCTCGTAGCAGAGGCACCAGACAGCACGAGGCAAACCTCCTTCATCTCAAAGCAGGCGACGCCTGGGTCAGGAGCGGACTTGAGGGAGGTCCCGTCCTCCCAGGTGAGGGGCGGAGTCAGCCACCCGCGTGTCCCGGCGCGTCCCGCGCTGGCTGAGGATGCTCCTGGCTTAGGGTTGAGCGTTCCAGACCCCACGCACTTCTCCTTCCCCGAGAAACACAGCACGTGATGTGCTTTAGCCCTCAGTGTCCCTTAGGGAGGTTTCCTGGCATTTTGAATCGGGACGTTACTAGGAACCCACAAGGGGCCTGAGCGCTGACGAGGAGCGTGTGATCTCGGCTGGACCGGCCCACAGCCACAGCGCAGTGGTCATCGCGAGCTCCTGGGGGCCTCCTGGAGTTCCTTGCAGCAGTGGGCCAGTGCGTGGGGGGGGGGGAGGACAGAGGGAGGAGGGCAGGGGCGGGGCAACCGGGGGTGAGGTGGGTGCCCCCTGCACACCTCCACAGCGGGAACGTTTCTGGGCGGGTTGAATGCAGCGCTGTCCTTCCGCGGAGCATCAGCCACATGCACCCTGGCCCCCACCTCCCTCCTGGATGGATTTCCCACCGCAAAGCCGGGGGCGCCTCCGTGGTACTTTTTGGGGTTGTCAGTGTGTGGAGAGAGTTTTAATTCTCTAACAAACTACCCATGGACACAACTCCAGGGTTGCTGAAGCTCGGGAAGGGGAATCAGAGGAGGAATAGTTAACTGAGTTACAGAAATAGAGGATGGAGGATAAATGGCCATGTTAGTGAGTCCACCCACGGTCGGGGGCCCCTGTCATTGAGGGGAGATTGGCCCCTTGAAGCCAAGTGCCTGGTCCTCAGAGAGAACAGCAGTGAGTTTTGTTCGGGCTCTGATGATTGATGATCGATGATCGATGATCTCCAGGAATCTTGTGGGGTCCCAGCCAGGGGGACTGGCCTGGTGGTACAGTCTGCCCCGGGTCCCACAGCTCCGGGCGCCCCGGCGCCTCCAAACGTGTGTTCACGGCCTGAACCTAAACCTGCCCGGGGGAGCTCACATGAAAGCAAGTCTTCATGTTATGTTTTTCATTTTAAACACCTAGTGCAGAACTCTGACTTCATTCTGATCAAGAATCAAGGTGTGGGCAAGGCCCCCTTCGCCCCCCCGTCCCAGTCTCCTTTTCCCCCAAAGCGTTCTTTCTGTTGTTTTTTGCTGTGTGTCCTTTTCCTTAAATAGGTTATTATAAGAATATATTCCATCGAACTTACGAGGATACTTATTTTAATGATGAGGTTTTTATTGATCTGTAATTCACAAACCATAAAATTGACACCTTTAAAGTGTCCTATTAAACTGGTTTTTAGTATATTCTGAGTTACGCAACCCACACCATGATCTAAGTTTAGAACATTTTCTCGTCTGGAGGAAGAAACCTGGTACCTGCTGGTTAGAAGTCATTCATCACCCCCCGCCGTGCCCAGCCCCTGGCCACCATGAGTCTTTCGGTTTCCAACAATTTGCTTATTCTGGACATTTCCTGTAAATGGAATCATACAGTGCATGGTCTTTTGTGACCAGCTCCTCTCATCGGGTGTCACGCTCCCTGGGTTCATCCGGGCTGCATTTTGGATCAGAGCCACGTGCTTTTTCATGAGTGAATAGCACCCCAGTGGGTGGACATGCCACATCTGAGTATCCATGCACTGGTCGTGGACTTTGGGGTTCTCTCCACTTCGTGGCTCTTACAAATAACTGTCTGTGTGCAGGCTTCGCATGGGTATGTGTCTTCCTTTCTCTGGAGTATGTAGCTAGGAGTAGGGTAGCTGGGCGATCTGGTACCTATGTAGACCCTGCCCGCCCGGAGGGCGTATGGTCACAGGACAAGTTACGATGACACAACACCCTCTGTCCTTACAGATTCAACCATTTTCCTTGAATGAACAGGAGTTGTTTAGTTTAATTGTTGGTTAATTTCCAGAGCTCTGACGAAGCGGGTTTTGACAATTTTTCCTGTTCCCCTTGATTTGGGGGAAGAGCAGCTCCTTTCCACCAGGCCCACCAGGTCAGGATGATGGGGATGAAGCTCAGTGAGTTAGGCACTGTGCCAGAGCTCTGCTCCTGGTCCTTATTTTTCCTTCATTTCTTTGCTTTTGAGCTCCACTAGTGTCACTTCTTGAATTTTGCATCCAACTGATGCATAACGTTCCAGAGATGAACTCGTTAAATTCCGTGGTGCTCCCCAGCTCTGACAGAAGGACGCCCTCGCCAGGGCACTGCAGTGAAGAGAGGTTCCCACTCAAGCGCTCTCCCTTTGCTGTGCAGTCAGCTCACACTCCACTCCTTTTTTGTTTTCTTTCATTCACTTTTTTTGGGCCGTCTTTATTGAGGCAAAATCTGCATTTGTTGAACTTTCCCAGTTTTAGAATATGATTTGGTGGCTTTTGAAAAATGTATCAAATCAGGTAAGCATCATCACAGTCACAAAAAGCAGCTCCCAGCGGTGGAGGGCATAGCTCAGGGGTAGAGCATGTGCTCAGCATGCACGAGGTCCTAGGTTCAATCCCCAGTGCCTCCGTCAAATAAATAAATAAATAAATACACATAAATAAACCTAGTTACCTCCCTCCAAGCCAACCAGCCAAAAAAGCCAAAGCAGCTCCCTTTTGCTCCTTCACAGCCATGGCGTTCCTTTCCCTACCCTGGACCTTGAAATCACCAGTCTGCTCTCTGTCACAACTGGTGGGTCTTTTCTAGAATTTCATGGGAACGGAGCCATGGTTATATGTCCTTTCGTGTCTGGGCGCTTTCTCTCAGGAAAAAGATTCTGAGATCCAGCAGTGCTGTTGAATGTGTCAGTAGTTCCTTCCTTTTTTTCCTTATGTGGAACTCTGCTGTGTGGGCAGAGCTCTGTTTATATTTCCTGCTCGGGGCTACTTTGAATACAGCTGTAGATACTTGCGTACAGGTAAATTTGTGAACATAAGTTTTCACTTCTTTGGGGAAAAGGCCTAGTAATAGAACTGCTGGTCGTTCCACAAGTGCATGTTTGACTTTATGAGAATCTGGCACGTGGTGATGAGTGATTTTGTGAATTTGTCTGCCATCTGTAACTTCCTTGGCAAAGGGACTGTGCAGATCCTTTGCTAATTTGTTATTAGGCTGTTTGCTTTCATGTTATTGAATTGTAAGATTTTTAAATATGTATTTTAAATAAACATTTCGCAGAATGTTTCTTCCAGCACGTGGCCTGGTTTAATTTCCTTAACAGCCTTAGTGCTGTCTTTTGAAGAGCAAAGTCTTTTAATTTTGGTGATGTCTAATTTGTCAACTTTTTAGAACTGAATTTGCTTGACATGCCCTATGTAGGAAACTTTTGTCTCCTTCAAGATCAGTAAGTTTATTTCTTATATATCTGTTTCTGGAAATTTTTAGTTTTCTTAAATGTCTTCCATCCTGTAATCCAGTTCATGTTGAATTTTATAAATGGTGTGAAGTTCTAGGATTTTTTTTTTTTTTGGTGTATGGATATCCAGTTGTTTTAACACAATATATTGAAGTGATGATCGTTTCCCCATCAAGTTGCCTTTACTTGCACGTTTGTTGAAAAGCAATAGGCTCTACGTATGCAGGTCTATATTTAGACTCTATTCTGTTCTGTTGATCTATTTGACAACCTTCACACCATTATTGCAATCTTAATTACTGTAGCTTTTGTAAAAAGTCTTGAAATCAGGTAGTTGAAGCCCTCGGAGGATTCTCCTCCAGTTCTTTCCTAGAATTGTTTCGGCTATTCTAGGTTCTTTGCATTTCAATGTGCATTTTAGAATGAGCTTTTCAATTTGTATAGAAAATCCATCTGGATATTGATTGAGATTTCACTGACTCTGCTGGTCAGTTTTGGGAGAATCGTCATGATAGTAATGGCGAGTCTATTAATGCACATGCACGTACATCTCTCCCCTAATTTTGGCCTTTTAAATTCCTCTCTACCGTGTTTTATAGCTTTCAGTTTAAAAGCATTACACATTTTTAAAGTTTATTCCTTTATTTATATTTTTAACAATATTGAATTTGTTTTAATTTTTAAAATTAAATTTCAATTCCAATTGTTCACCATTATTATATAGAAATATAATTTATTTTTGTACATTGACCTTTTATCAAACAACTTTGCTAAAGTGACTCACTAATTTTAGTAGCTTTTCCATATTTTTTTGTTTTGTTTTGTTTTTTTAGGATTTTTCTGCATAGATGGCCATGTCATCTACAGATAAAGCCTCTTTGACTCCGACTTTCCAGTTTGTATGGCTTTTGTTTCTTTTTCCTGCCTTATTACAGTGGCTAGCATTGCCAGTGAAATGGTGAATAAAAATGTGAGACATGAAATCCTTGCTTGGTTCTTGATCGTAGGGGGAACAGTGTTCAGTCTTTAACTATTAAGTGTAAGGTTACCTGTGGACTTTTCATAGTTGCTTTTTATCAGGTTATGGAAATTCCCAGATTATGGGAGATGCCATAAGTCTCCTCTTAGCACTCCTTTACCTGCGCTCCCTATATCTTGATATGTGATATGTGTTCAGTTCCTGCTCACACCTGGAAGCAGATAAACATTGAGCTACCAGCTCCGGGGGACACAGCTGCAGGCCTCCAGGGTCTCATCTCACTCCTCCCTCTGTAGCCTTCTGCTCCCAAAGTCTCAGTTCCACGCACCTCCTGGAGCTCCAGACTCTGTGTCCTCAGCTCATGAAACGGCCAGGTTTTACGTCAGCCTTCCTTCTTATGTGGAGGCCTGGGAGCTTTTCCCAGGCAGAGATCTGGGGCGTTTTAAGTTCATCTGTTTGTTCCCCGTCTTTCAGGGCTGGTCTCTTCTACTGCCTATTGTCTGAAGTCTAAAAACACATGATTTCTTGTGCTTCTCCAATTTTATAGCTGTAGGATGGACAGTGGGTCCAGCCCTTATTTCTCCATTATGGTCAGAAGCCGTCGTCTGTAAGCTTGCTCGTGACACCTCCGAAGTCTGGGTTTGATCCTGAGTCTGTGATTTCAAGCAGGAAGCCTGAATGAGACAGAAACGTGCAGAGGAAGACTTTCTCTAAAAGATGTAGAGATCAGAAATGGCAGGCCTGTTTGTGGTGTTCACTTTGTCGCTGTGGTCCTGGACCAAACCCGCAACGCCTCTGAGGTCTGCCTGTAAGGTGGGCAGCATGATATGGAAATGCGTGACCCTTAATATCTTCTGGTTGTTGCAATGACTCCCCAGAGCTGAGGGGCAGTAGGGACTGACCTCAGCCTGCAATGCAGATGCTCACTCTGGAGCATCCCTGAGTATGTGCTGGATGTGGTCAGGATCGTGGACCAGTGCCCCGCGATCTCACCCTGGATAATGAAGGCACTCAGCTGCTACTTTGTAAACGGCGACTGGCCTCTTGTATGAATTTGATCAGGACGTTTAACATCTCTGATCCTCAGTACTGTTGCAATATTTCCATGTATAAAATGATCTACTTTTGTTATCCATCAAGATTTAATGAAGCTCAGATAAAATAAATGCCCCAGATCTCTGCCTCAAGTGAAAGCATTTAGGAATTGAGTTTTTGCAAAAAGGGAGAAAACTACAAATCTATTTAATATGTTATATATTTTTAATAAAGGATTATAATTTATTGCAAAAGGGGAGAGATGTCATGGTGCCTTCAGAAATTAGGCCTTGCACAAATTTCAAAGACAATTTTACTGAAAAAGCTGTAAAGAAAAACAGTGGACAGTAAGATGGGTAGGCTTTTCTGCTTTACAGTTATATGCGTTTCATTCCTTCAGTCCTTTCTGTGGGGCTGAATCTCCTTGGCTTTTCCCCTTCAATCAGATAAATAGCAATATTAGTCACATGCAGACCGACGTTCTGCAGTGGGATTCTGTCGTGTGGCCGGAGATATTTATAGCTCACGGAGAGCTGAGAAAGATTAAGCCATTGCTCTGACCTGCATCAAGCAATCCTTTTTAGACATTCAATAAAATGTGGCCAAGGAGACGTCATCTGCCGTGAACTGCGTGAGTCCCATGGGCATGACTGGGAGGAAACGCGCACGCAGTCCCTGTCATTTTCAGTTTCTTGTTATATTACAGGGAAGTTACCGGCTGCGAGGAGCAATAGATCCTGACGGTCCATCCCTAGTCATGGACTGGGCCGCAGACCTGCAAGTCCCAGAGGAAGTAGAGCACTTGTCATACTGTCACCAAGATGGCTCCAGGGGGAGGGCGAGGCGGGCCTCAGGCCCTGACGGGTCACCCAGACAAGTCCCAGGGATGGCAGCTGTGCTGTGGTTGTGTGTGTGCGTGTTTGCATTGTACACGTGTGTCGATGTGTGTGCGCACGTGCACAGCGGCAGGATGGTCTGATCCCTCCTCTTAGTGTCCAGATGGAGTGACAGTGCTCATCCGCGTTCTCTGAGACTCTGTCCTGGTGGATCACGTCAGCACACAGGCTGTGAAGCATTTATTGTCTCCGTGAAAAATTGCGGCTTGAACTCGGGGCCATGTTCGTTTGTTACTCGTGAGCTTTACGGCTGGTCTTGCTCTGCATTTAGTTCTGGAGGACAGGGCTTGCCGGGCAGAAGCTGGTGTGTCTTCATTTCGGTAACTGTGACAGCTTCATCCTCTGGGCCCCTTCCCACCCAGGCAGCCCTGCCCGAGGCCCATCAGGTGAGGGTCCCAGGCACAAAGTCCTCGGAGGGCAGGCTTGCCTGTGCTGGTCCAACAGTCTGGAAAGGATGAGGCTCACCTCAGCTTGATCTGCCTGGGGAATCTTCCCACCACAGTCGGCCTGCCTTCCAGCAATGCCACGGGCTTTTCTCTTCAGGGCCAAGGGCCAGGCCCTGGCTGGACCGTCAGCCACAGCTTCACCTGGGTGTCCCAGGTGAGTCACCGCACCTTTCATAATAGGCGTCCTCGTGAGAGCGGTTAATTCAAGGTGGAAGCTGACAGCAGGAGTGTTCACATCGCACTGCGGCGGCTCCCCGGTTTGCTCATGCGCACGCAGGAGCGTAGGGCTGAGTGCTTTCAGTGATTCAGTTTCTAGCAGAGGAAGTAAATTAACCTGCCTGTTTCCTCCTTGGTGACCCCCCACACCCCAAAATAAAAGAGAAGGATCAGATGGCTTCTGAGACCCCCTCCAGCTTTCAGAGTTGACAAAACATTTCCTGGTTCAGAACCCTAAGTGCGTGGGAGTGTGGAAATGTGTAAGAGGAAGAGAGGCCCAGAACACACACACACACACACACACACACACACACACACATGCACGCACGCACACGATTATTCCACTGTGTGAAAGCAAGAAAGTACTCCTCCCTGCCTCCTCTCTCGTCTTTCTTCCTGTCTCCAGGGCTCACTAACCCAGGCCTCTGCCCTGAGGGTTGGTTGCAAAGAGCCTGAACATCCTGTTCTTTGTTTTACATCTGGTCTCATTTAGTGGCTGTTTGTTGACACTTGAAGGCAAGGCCCGGGTGGTCAGAGAGTCTGTGGTCTGAAGCGCAGGCTGTTCACCTGGGGCGCCTCCATGGCCCCCCGTTCAGCAGAGAGAGCGGCGTGCTCGGAGCCGCAGCGCGGCCCGGAGCCCTCGGCAGGGCTCGCCAGGCATCCCTCTCAGGGTCTGTATTGCTGAGGTGAGCTAACCCTTCCTGAGGCCCTGGCCCCATCAGCCACGTCCACTGTGGGCGCACACTTGGATTAATACATCTGAATCGTATTTCAGGGAATTTAATTCAATTAATTCAATGCTCCTTTTGATTTAGCAAATGCCTACTGTATGCCAGACACAGAGGAGGCACGGGGTGACCCGGGGCGCCGCCCCCAGGTCCTCAGCGAGAAGAGTAAACACGCCAGGACTGGGGAATTCGGTGCAAGTCCAAGTGAAGAACGCGGAGCAGAAGAAACAGCAAATGTGGAAAACCAAGGATTCTTAGATTTACATAAGAATTATTTCACTTATGAGAGGAGTCACCTGTGAGACCACCCTTAGGCACAAATTTGGAGGACAGATCATTGGAAATAGGACCCGAAAAAGCCCCACAAAGCGCCTGGGGACTTCAGCCGGTGGAGAAGTTGTAAACCCTCTGTTAGAGAAATTTCACCAATAGGTTGTCTTTCAGGAAAATCGGGCTCATTTTACCCAGAGGGCTCGCAAGTTTCAGAGCAAAGTCTCCTTGTTACAGGTCTGCAGGGAATTAAGGCAGCTTGAACTAAAGGAGGAAATATGGTACATTTGCTAAAAAATGCCATGATGACAGTTCTATTTCTTTACTTGGCAAAGTAAGTCATACTTAAAATTTCCCTCTGAGGCCTCGGTTACAATAAGAGTTTGTTTTTTTTTATAACTTTGTCTCAACATCAAAATGGTGAAAACAAGACACAGAAGCGAAGGTAATAGTATTCTTTAAATCTTCATCGTGTATCCTTTTAAGGTGATGTAAGCAGTACAGGCATAGAAATGAATAAGAATAGAAATGAAGTCAGAATTCCCAAAGTCAAGTAATGGCTCTGCCACTCACTTAGCTGTCTGATCTGGGGCAATTAACCCAGCCTCTCTTAGCCTCAGTTTTCTCATCTATAAAATGGGGACATAGTAGAATCTACTTCAATAAGATGTATGAGAATTAAGTGAGTTAATATTTGAAAAGCTCTGAGTGCCCAGTGCATAGAAGATTTTCAGTAAATCTCCATGACTGCTATTCTTGATTTTATTATTGTTACGATAACCTACAACATGCAGGTTGTTGGGAGGTGCTTGGACGTGGAGTGGAGCCCTGGGGGCAGGTGTGCTACAGACGTGAACAAACCAAGACCCAGAGTCAATCTTCACCAAGGACAGAGAAGTCCAGATCCTGAGGTTGAGGAGAAGCGTGTAGGAGAGGAAGGATGCTCAGGGCTGCAGGTTCTCAAGTCCTAGATATTAAGGTACTTGAACCAGCCATATTCATCTTCTAAAAGACAATAATGAGGAAATCTAATCTCACCAACAGCAACATCAAAAATTTCCTTCCACTTTGCTGACAGCCAACCATGGTTTAAACGAGGTCTCCTGTGTTGTTCAAGTCTCATCATCCCCTCTGGGATTCAGGAAGAATCATGAAGACCCTTCGGTAAAAGTGCACCAATACATTTCAACACTAATAGTGGGAAATATAATTCATTAGAAACAGCAAGAACTTCAAGTTCTTCAGGATATATCTTAGAAATCATTTCATAGTGAAAGTAGAAGATCTGATGTTTACCCAGGTTGGGAGGGCAAGAAACGATTTTCATAGAAAACAAAAAAACAGAAACAAAAACAAAAACATTGTTACCATTTTCAAAAGCTCAGTTGCCTGGAAAGAAAACATGATGATGCACGAGGAGCATCGTCCGCCGCATCGTGCGCCGGGGAGAAGTGTTCTACAGCCGGAGGGTGTCCGCGGCAGCTCTGCTGCTACCGCACCGAGAGGGGGAGTGTCAGGTGAGATGTGCTCGCAGCATCACAAGGAGATGGAAGGGGCCTCCAAGCCTTTTGCCTCCCCTGCATTCCTGCCCAGCCTGGGTGGCTTCTGGTTCTTTTTCATGTCACCAGTGTGCCTTCAGTACAGAAATCTTCCAGCTTCCTTTGTTTGTCCTCGCTGCCCCCTGTCCTGCTCAAGCCCGAAGCCTAAGTGGTAGCACCACATGCTCCCCAGGCAGCCCCCCCCCCCGCTGTCGGCCAGGCTGGGCCACGGGCACGCCTGCGTGCAGGGGCCGCTGGAAAACGTAGTCCTGTGCTGGGAAGGAGCAGACTCTGTAGGGACGAGGAGACTGTCACCTGAGGTTGACAGCCAGCCATCTCTGCCACGATGGGGCGTCCTGTCCTCTGACCTGTATTGTAACAGCTCCTGTGTGCGTCCATCTCTAGGTTATCAGCTCCTTGAGATACGTCTGTTGCTTGTTTATCTTTGCTCTTCCAGCATCGTTTCTTGCACATGTCTTTTACACACACACACACACACACACACACGGAGTTTACAGATGAAATTTTGGGCAAGACATTCAATCCCTCTGAGCATCATTTTGCACAGCAGGTTTATGGCTGTGCCGGGATTAAAACCTGGGTCTCCTCATTCTTGGGTCAGAGCCATTTCTTCTTCTGTCTGGGGTTACTATCTGATCTATACAGTCATTTAAGAGTTCAAGAAATTATATAGTGATTTAAGAATTCAAGAAATCTTTATAACAAACTGCTTCTTCTACATTTTCAAAGGAGAGCTTAGGGAAAAGTCTACAACCACATTCTAGGTAGCTGCAGCAGAAGTCAAACCGAAAAGGCAAGGCAGGAGGGAGGTGGCCCTGAGCTCCGTGGTGCTGCCCCTGCAAGCCCCGAGCCCCTGAGAAGCGGTCTGCACTCGGGGCGCCGGCGGCCTCTGGGCCGGGCAGCTGCGGGGGAACCGTCCTCCTCTTCTTTCTGCTGCAGCGAAGTGAACATTCTGGAAATACAGACTCCGGTTCCACTGACGTCCGCACTTGCATCCCGAATCAGGAAAGGCTCCGACGGGCAGGAGTGCAGCGTGCCGACGCGTCCACTCTATCTGTCTTGTTCTTTCTTCCACGAGTCTCCCCGTGAGGACTTCAAAAGACGTTCAGGCTTTCTTAACATAAACTTGTTAGCTGTGTCTGTGAGTTCTGACCTTATTTTTGGCTTCTGTGACACTCTACCCTGAAGAGCAAAGTTGTGATGGGTGGTGAGGGAGTCTGAGTGGTTACTGATACAAATGAACTTCTGTACAAAACAGAAAGAGACTCACAGACAGAGAAAACAAACCTACTGTTCTCACAGGGGAAACGGGGGAGGGGAGGGAAGGATAAATTAGGAGATTGGGATTAACAGATACACAGCACTATGTGTAAAATGATAAACAAGGACCTACTGTACAGCACAGGGAACTGTATTCAATATCTCGTGGTGAACTTTGATGGAAAAGAATCTGAAAAAGAATACATATATGTAGAACCAAATCACTGTGCTGTATACCAGAGACCTACACAACATCGTAAATCAACTAGACTTCAGTTTAAAAAGAAGTTTGAGCGGTACGTCTCCGAGACTCCTTTCTGCCATCGATTCTGGCAGCTGCGAGGAATGATCACTTGAACTGCGCACTCGGAGCGATGGGAAGATTTTCATCAGTTTAAAGTGATTTCTGGTCCATGTTCATTCTGAGGACCTTTACGGAACACCCACTTCCTGCCACTCACGTATCATGTGTGGGAGGACTCAGGGACCCCTCCACAGCCGTGGCTGGAGTGCTCTCGGCGCCCCTTCCCTCCAGGAGGGTGGAAGCCCCACATTCAGAGCCCAAGATACCTTCCCCGGGGGACCTCGCACTCGGGCTGGAGCCTTGAAGGGAACAACGTGGACCCAAGGAGGGAGCGGGACTGTGAGGGGCCGGCCCAGGTGTGAGTGTGGTGGCCTCCCCACCTCGGTCTCCGGCTCCCACTCCCGGGGAAGCAGGAGCCAGCAGCCTCAGCTTCTCCCTTTTCAGCTTTACACCTGGTGTGGCTAGTCTGTCCCACTGGGTGGAAAGGGACTAAAGCTACTGCTCCCCCCAGGGCCCAGGGTGTCCCTGAACTGAACACATGACTGATGGCTGTGGCAACATTTGTGTTCACAACTGTCCAGCCCCACTGCTCCAGCCACAGAGAGAGTGACATTGCTTTTATCCTGGGCTGGAGCTGGGCTGAGGACAAGAGTTGCTGGGGTCGCAGCACACTGGTTTTTTATTTACTTCTTACACTCAGGAAATGATTCTGGGTCCCAAAAGCCAGTGAGAGAACTGAATGTTCCAGATTCCAGTAGAGATGGAATAATTGAGCAGAACAGCAGAGAAGAAAAGAAAAGAGACAGTATAACTTTTCAGAGAATAAATTAAATTTCATCGAGGTGGCTTTTGACAATTTGGGGTGGATGGAAAAAGAAACTTTCCATATTGCTCTGATGTGGGTGAGACTGGGATTCTGGAACAATATATATCACTGCAAGTATTTGAGTATGAAAATTTTTTATTTCAAGTCAATAACTGTTTTTTGAGGAAAAATCTTTGGGGAAGGAAAGAAAAAAAAAGACCTTGGTGCAGCCATTATGGGCAACAGTATGGAGATTCCTCAGAAAACTAAAAGTAGACTTACCCTATTGTCCAGCAATCCCACTCCTGGGCATATATCCCAAGGGGACTCTAATTTGAAAATATACCTGCACCCCAATGTTCACAGCAGCACTATATACAATAGCCAAGACATGAAACAAGCTAAGTGTCCATTGACAGATGACTGGATAAAGAAGTGGTATATTTTACAATGGAATACTACTCAGCCATAAAAAAGAATAAAATAGTGCCATTTGCAACAACATGGATGGACCTGGAGATAATCATTCTAAGTGAAGCAAGCCAGAAAGAGAAAAAAAAATAACATATGCTATCACTCATATGTGGAATCTAAAAAAAGAGAGACAAATGAACTTGCAAAACAGAAACAGACTCACAGACATAGAAAACAGATTTATGGTTATTGCGGGGGAAACAGGGTGGGAAGGGATAAATGGAGGGTTTGAGATTTGCAGACACTGACTACTATATATAAAATAGATGAACAACAAGTTTATACTGTACAGCACAGGGAACTTTATTCAATATCTTGTAGTAGCCTGTAATGAAAAAGAACATGAAAATGAATATATGAATGTATATGCGTGACTGAAACTTCATGCTGCGCACCAGAAGTTGACACAGCATTGGAAACTGACTATACTCCAGTTGAAAAAAAAAAAAAAGGACTTTAACAACAACCTAATCTAACTTTCTCTTACTTCTAGGCATCTGATTAAGCACAAAGGTGAAACTAACTTCTCTTTCAAAACAAAGAGCACATTGTTTAGAAACTCTCCAGACAGAGAGAAGGAGGGAGAAAGATTCCCGGCCCCACTAGAGGCCCGTTCTGGTGTCTGACAGCGGCCTATCTGCTGAAACTCAAATCGAGCTCTTTTCTTTCTCAGTCGCTATTGGAAACGGGAAATGCATAGCCATTTGCCACTCTTTAAAGATGTCTTCATGCAGAAATACTGCTTTTAAACTGATTCCATGCAATCGTGTCTTCCTCGGGAATTCTCGGTGCCTTTGGTCTATTTGTCTAAGTAGAGAAATGAGTAATCTTACTGATTTCTTATGGCTTCCTCTGAACTTCCAAGATCTGTTCATCTTACTTCTGCCGGCCCCAAGCTGGACATGACATTTTTAATTAAGATGTGATCCAGCCAGGCATTTACTTAGATCTTGCAGATCTGAAAAAGTGCCCTTAAGAAAAGACTGGGCAGAAAGAAAGAATTTAACCCCGTGGTCTTGGTCCACACTTGAAAGGACTCATTAGATGGACAGCCAGAGCCAGGAGTGGAGAAACATAGAAATCACACCAGAATTGACTGTCATCTTTGTCCAGGTGAATTCAGCTTTCAGCAAGAATCACTGGTGAGCTGTCCTGTAAATCCTGCAAGTTCTTGATTTTTCAGGCATAGATAAATTTATACTAAAAACGTCATGGATGATTTAAATTTCGGCAAGAAACACCATTGATGTCTTACAAGGAAAACTGGTCGGGTGGTTTGTTAAGTTTTGGGGACACGTGGCATTCATGGCTCATTTTTCTCTTTAGGCTATAAAACACGTGGCACAGGGATGGGCTCCTAAAAGTGGGTGTTCAAAAAGTTTAAGCCGAATCATTTAATTTGGCTAAAACTTTAGAAAAAAGAAGGAAAGAAAAAAGACTTATACGTTTGTAGTAAAGTCACATTGTCCCCAGAGTAAGGTTGGTTTGGGTTGGTTTGGTTTGGTTAATATTTAGGCAGGCAAGTTTATTGAAAAATAAGCACATTTTTAGAGTTGCTTAGATGTCATTTATTGGTGAACACTGTGATGCACCAAGATGTGAGATTTCATACCTTGGAGTCTCTGGCATCTTCCCTGCCAATTCATTCGTGACCGAAAACTCTCAGAGACGAGCAGCCAATTGTAATAATCGTTGTTGTTTTCAAAAGCTTTCCATTAATGCATTGCTCAACCCAAGAAGACTCCTGGTCTAGACACTGTGGCTTAACGGCCTTTTCCTGATGTTGAATCGCTAGCTACTGGTCTCCCTTTGTGAACTGAGCAGATTTAAAAAAATCATCTCAAACTCGGTGTGTTAGAACAAACTCCTCTTGGAAGTGTACTCCACCTGGGGGAGGAGACGAGGAAGGAGTCCTGGTCCAGAATGCAGAGAAGTATCTTCTTGGTAATTGCCACGTATAATTAACGGACATGAGAAGGAATGAAGTCAGACCATCTTTTTTTTTTTTTTTTAACCCTTGGAAAACTAAACTAGATGTCTGTCACATTCCACCTCCGTTGGACCTCACAGCGTAACCTCTGACGCCAGGACAGTGCAGCTGGTCCAGCAGCACCGGCTCAGTGGAGTGGTGGCGGGTTCTGAGCACTGACCTTCCTTCCAGGGGTGAGTTGTCGTCCCAGCGCTGGCGCTGAGTCCTGAAGCTCTGTGCCTGGGGAGGGCAGGCAGGGCTTCCTTCATCTGCCTCCCCTCCGTACTATTGATTTTTTGTCTGGTTTAAATATAGAGTTCAATATGCAGGTGTGTAAGTGCAGCGTAAATAAAGCAGCATCCTGCTCCAGAGCCAAGGGGCTTCCGTCTGGGGAGCTGGTATGATTTATGAGGACAGAGGCAGCGGCGTGTACATGTGGGGAGCTTTGTCACTGGCCAGTAGGGAATTCTCAGAGGGATGAGCTTCGAAGGGAATAGAGGGAGGGAGGAGATCGGATGCCAGACAGAACTAACCTGGGGGCACGGGGATATGAACCCTGGAAGCCAATCTCAAAACACATGGAGAGACGCCCCACAACTTCTCCCTAACGACCCCTTGTCCCAGAAGAACCCCATACAGCGTGGGTGGGATTTTCTTAGTGAACGTCATCTTAGGTGGGTGTTTTTCTTCCCCCTTCTTGTCCCTTAATGGAGGCAGGAGGGAGGCATGGAAGGGTGATGTATCAAGCCAGGGGTGACAAGAAGCTGGCGGCTTTGCTCCACTCAGCGGCCAGGAGGCTGACAGTGCTGGATGCTGGATGGGGCTCATAGGGGCAGCTCCTGGGGTTGTGATGCTGGCAAGGTGAGCGGATGGGCATGGTCACCATGTCCCTTCTGATCGCAACCCATCAGAAAGTGGATACCACTGTGTCCTCCAGGCTCCCCGGCATGCCGGTAAGGGAAGGGGTGTGTCTGTGGCTGTGTGTGCATGAGTGTTTGTGTGTGAGGAGAAGAGATGGGCAGTTTTACCTTTGCTCAGTTGGAATGAGGATTGAGGTTTACACTTTTTGCTGTCTTCCAAATTCCGATCTCAGCCACCCTTTTTCCAAACTCAAATTTTGTCACCTAGACTGCTGAGAAAGCGGAGCGGGAGAGCAGTCAGGCACGGAGATCTTTCCCCCTGCCCTGCAAGGCGGGCGCAGGGATGCCCCCGGCCAGGAAGCCCGGGGTGGCCGGGGAGGCGGGGGAGCTGGGAGCGCGTGGCCTGATCACCTGCTGGTAGGGACACGCAGGCGCGGAGGCGTGAAGTGCCTCTCAACGCGGAAACGAGGAATTATGGAGATTCCAGCAGTAAGTCGGAGGAATAAAGGAATCCCGGAAATGCAGTTTCTGTGAACTCAAAATTACTATGGAGATTGCATTGCTTTCCCGAGACATAAACACGAGGAGTCAGCGGAAGGTGTGGAGAGTGTGCGGTGTGGAGGCAGAGCGGGTGGGCTGCGGGCGGCGTGGCGGGGATGGGTTACTCAATCCATTAAGCAGGGGTTTCTTTGCGCAGAAAACCGAAATCAGCGCTTTAAGCTGGTGAGGGAATTGATGTGTGTTCCCGAGGTGACCCCGCTTCCCTTGCGCAGACAGCGCCCCCTGCAGGGTTACCGCGGCCCAGGGGCGGGAAGCGGCGCCGAGCTGCGGGGCGAGCACGGGGTGCTCCGGGGCCCAGCGCTGTGTGAGCGGGGGCGGGGGGGGCGTGAGAGTGTGTTTGTAAGTGTGCGGGGGGGTGGTGAGAGCACACGCTAGAGAAGTGTGAGCAAGTGTGCATGTGGGAGAGTGAGAGTGTGAGTTTGTGTGAGAGTAAGTGTGAGAGCTCGTGTGGGTGTATGTGTGTGCGTGCAGGGCCGGGTGGGCATTTGAGGCGGTGGGACGCAGAACCCCCGGCCTCGCCCCTCTCCGCAGGAAGGAGCAGGGTCGGGTCAGCATGGTCTTCGCCTGGCCCAGGGTGCGGGAGGAGGGGCGGGGCGAGGACCAGCAGGCAAGGGGGCTCACAGCTAGGGCCCCTCCCATTGCCCCCACAGCCCCGCCCATAGAGGTCCCGCCCACCTGCACCTCCCTCCCTGTCATCCCTGCCCGCTGTCCCCTCCCTCCCTATCAGCCCCGCCCATCGCCCGGCCAGCCGCACCAGCCCACCTTGCCCCCGACTGCATGGGTGACCCCTCCACCCCCGAGGAGGTATCCTTCCCAAAGGAGTCACGAGAGCTAAGAGAAGAGGAACGATTTAAACTCTGAAAAGGACGTTTCCTTTTTCTTTTTCCTTTGCCCAGAGAATTGCAGTCACTTCCAATATGCAGTTGAAAAAGCGGGAGGCATTTGGTGTGGGGAAGTGTGTGGGAGCAGAGGGCTCAGACTGGCGTGGTATTCTTTTGTTTTTAGTACCACTTCTTACTGCTTAGGAAACGTGGGGTGACTTTCAGGAACAGGCCGCATTCTCCACCTGGCTTTGCGCGGCCTCTCCGGGAGCAGAGCCGCCCACCAGCTCAAAGACAGGAAAATTCCCGCTGTCTTAAATCACGGTGTCCTTGGCGCGGGGTCGCAGGTGGGGGCCTCTCCCTCCAGTGACTGGCTCTGGTGGGTGCCTTTGAGTCACAGCACTGGAGCCTCAGAGGGGAGTGGGCAACATTTAACACAGACGTTATTCTATTTATTTTCGAGGGGAAATCTTCTGTTTTCTTTTTTCCAGCTTTATTGAGATGCAGTTGACAACACTGCGTAAGTTTAAGGTGTACAGTGTGATGATTAGACATGCTTGTTTAGTGCCGAATGACTGCCACGGGAGGGTTGATTAAGACCCCCATCACAGCACATAATTACCATTTCTTGTTCCCCACATAATTTAAAGCTCACCGAGGCAAAGAGGAAGGAGTGGCTTCCAAGTGTATTAAGCTCTGGAAAGATAGCGTCTGGGTCCCACTTTAGGGCTTTCCATTGTTTGCTGAAAGTAAATTCAAACTTTATGTCCCCTCTAGGTTGTTAAATGTTGAGAATGTCTAGGGGCCAACATATCAGGCTGCAAAGCCCGCGGAGAATATGTGACAGTCCTTACCGGGACAGGAAAACGTGTTCCCTGGGACCCTGGAGAAGGAGGCAGGAAGGGAAGCTTAAAAGCAGGGCGACTGTGCTCAGCACCAGCGGGAGTGGACGGCGGGAGGGAAGAAAGTGCACACGTGGATTCCAGGGAAGGATGCAGCCCACCGCTTTTTGAGGAGGACATTGTGGTAGCTCGTATCTGTCTCTTCCATCGGGGAGTCAAATATTTTAAAATAGCTGTGTCGATTTGGGGATGGTCTTTTTGGTGTTGTTTTAGTCCTTAAAAGGGAATCTAGGGAGGGAACCTTCATGTTCCTACTTGTGTTCTCCTGAATTCGATAGCTTGCATTTTTAAAGGAAAATAAACATTCAGGGAAAGCTACCAAAAATTCCTCTGTAAGTTTTTAGTAGCCATTCTGATAAAAAAAAAATAATTTATTTGCAGTTAAAATGAATGTCAAATGCTTTTCTTTTCTTTTCTTTTTTTTTTTTTTTTTTTAAAGATTTGGTTTTCTGCAGCAGTGATATTTAGAGCCTTCTTTCCTGGTCGAAGCTAATGTACATTTAGAGCCTTTGAGCTCAGGCTGCACCTGCCTTTGCATCATTATTTCACCCAAGCCTGTAAGTGCTCATTCAGTGCCCAAGGGACCTGTTTTGAGGGCACAGCCCCACTGAGTCATCCATTGCCCATCAGATAGCAGTCTGTGCAGGACACGCTGACTCCACCATCTCCTGCTGCAGGTGCTACACCTCCCAGTCTGAGAGCGCCAGCATTCTGCCCTCAGACCATCTCCTTCCAGCTCACTCTCCCTCTTTCATTTCATGCATGTATATGTGGGAAGGGTTTCAAATGTGTTGATTCAATGGATGGATGAATCAATGTTCGCTGAAAGGAGGGATGTAGTGCCAGGGTTGCACCTGTCATCTTCCAGACACACCTTTAGGCTGTCTTTCTTTGACTTCTTCAAGGCTGACACCAATATTTATTTAAATTTTATGTCACCCGAATAGAAAATACTGTCTGGGTGTGATCTGCACAGAGCCCAGTGCACCTTAGAAAACTCTGTCTGGAAGATTCTTAGGCTTCTGTTCCTGATTAATGTATCTTTTGTGATGTAGCATCTTGGCGGCACATCACAGCCAAGCACAGCTGGTAACTGTGTAGCCCCACACTTGTAACTCCGAAGAGTGTGTGCACATGCTCCTCTTCTCCCTGCCCCCCATACCCTTCACTTAGTTCTAGTGCGTTTGGAGGTGGCAGGACAAGTGAGGCTGGAAAAAAATTGTGTGTGTGAGAGTTCAGGCCCGAGAGTCACATCACCTCAAAGATCGCATTCATCCGTTGCGTTCTTCTCCCCTTGCTTGAGTAGGACTGGTCTTTTTTTTTTTTTTTAAGTTTTAAGTTTTAAGTTTTTCCTCTTGTTGGGGGAGGTAATTAGGTTTACTTACTTTTTAATGGAGACACTGGGGATTGAACCCAGGGCCTTGCACATACTAAGCACATGCTCTACCACTGAGCTACTATTTCCCCATGGTTGACCTTTTTCTTTTTCTTTTTTAACTTCCCCAGGATCCCTTTGGGGCAGGTCCTAAACCACACTGAAAAATAGACAGCAGTCAGTACCCCAGCTTTCTCAGTCACCCAGGGCATCTCCTGCCTGGGCTCAGGGAAGCACCTCTAGGTCCCAGTTCCAGCCAGTCTTTGCTGAGGGACTAACTGCAGCCATCAGCAGCTAGTGGGTGGGTGCGACGCCCAGGTCCTTTTAGGGGATTCTTGAAGAAACTTCTGCCAGAGCTGGTGGCTCAGTGATCTAACATTCTAGATTTCCACTCTACCAGTTAGATCTGGAAAGAGATCTTTCTTCTTACAGGTGAAGGGAGACGCCCACTTTTGGTTGAGTGATATGAATTGTAATCCAGACAGTGTCACTCCCCCAGGTCAGCGTGCGTCACTACCCCGTGCCACCTCTTCCCTAAAAGACTCACAGGAGCAAAGTTATAAGGAGGGAATAAAAAGCATGGCGGCTGTTTTGGGGGAGCTAGTCCTTCTCTCAGATCAGACCATGTAATAGCGACTTCTCCGTCTAGCCATGGCGCCAGCCCCATCGATTTTCAGTAAAACTTCAGTGGTAATAGTCAGGGGAAATGGGTTGTGTGAGTGCACTGGGCGGCTACTTCAGGGCTCATTTTTAAGTCACTTTTGTTCCCACAGTAAATTTTCAGTTAGCTGTTCTGGGCGTCTATAAGATAGCTTCTGTACCCTGTTGACTGGCGTCTAGAGTGAACCATTCATCTGGTCAAGAATGTCCATAAATTTAGACTTGGAAACGCAGAGTTTGGGCGATGTGACTGCACCTTTAGTGATTCCCAAACATCTGGTGGAAGTCACCCATAAACGCATTTTTCTGGGCTTATGTTCCTTTTCATTTAAAGCTCTCTCTGAAAATTCCAATTTCATGTGAGGAAGTAGTTTTTTTTCCTAATTGAAATACAAGTCAAAAGAAGTACTAACTTCAGGTATGAATTAAATTTCACTTCCTGTCGTGCCCATGACAAAATACAGTTGTCTTGTTCGCAAAATGTGCCTGCAGAGAAGTTCCAGTTGACCGTTTTTAGAAGACGCTTAGAGGCGTTTAATTTGTCCTAAGCAGGTACCTGGTGTCCCTCAGGGAGGTGCAAGCCGGCATCAGATCTCTCTGTTTACTTGGAATCTGCCTTTTCTCTATGAGATTTTCAGAAGCTTCAAAAAGACAGCTTCCTTTAAATTAGCAAGTAAATAATGGCAAGAATGCACTGAAGGGAGCGTAGGACTCAGAAGCCAGCGGTCTGTTTCAGAGCAGTTGCCGGACGTGAGGCGCGGCTGGAACCTCGGCTTTCTCACCGCGTCCACAGGGAGGGAAGCAGGGAGGCTGCGTCCACAGAACTCCCCCATGGGAGCAAACCGGCCGCCCGCCAGGCATTTCCTGCTCGTGAAACCCAAGGGTGAGGTCTCTCCAGGCTTCTCTTCAGAAGGGATGAAGGCAGATGGTGTGTGGCACAGCGATTTAGTGGACGACGTGGTTGGTAACATCCCTCAAAAAGAAATTTCATACAGAGGTCCTAGAACATGCCGTCAGCATGTATTGGCTCACGGCAGTTCAGTGTAACTGAGAAAAGGCCGTTCTAAGAGGAAACTATAGAAGGTGTGGTCCTGCTCACCTTCAAGATCCAGGTAAAGCATCATTTCTTCCAAGAAGCCCTCCTTGAGGGACTCAGGCCGCCGCAACCGCTGTTCTTCCAAGCCTCCGTGGCGTTCGTTAGAGGTGCCCTTCCCTTGACAGCGAGAAGGAGCTTTGACCAGAGCCTCCAGGGCGGTGTGTCTGTGAGGCACTCTTCCCTAGGGCTGGGGGTCTGTCACATGCTGTTGTGAAGCCAACATCGGTGCGTGTCCGGGCACACAGTAGGCCCTCTGTTTTGCTGCCGTTGGTAACACACCCTCCAGGCCCAGGGCGGCTTTGGGGGCGAGTGTCAGGGCTCAGGAGACACCCTGGCTGTGACTACGTGGCATGAAGACAGGGGAAACTGAGGCCGATTGCAAAGTAGCAAGTGTCTGTTTTCATCCTGTTTAGTATTGGTTTGAAGAGATAAGTTATTTAAGATAAAAATAGTTTTCTGTGATTAAATATTTTTTAATTACTATTTTAAAATATTTTCGTTAGCTAAACAATTCCTCCTGTCTTAAAAAGAGAAGGAGAGAAAACGTGAAAGTTCATTCTTACCCTTCAAGGCTCCCCCTTACAGCCTTTTTTTCGAGAAAACCTCCGGCCGTCCCGGTGCAGACATGGCTCCCCCGGTCCCCCACATTTGGCCTCAGCCACTTAGGATTAAGTGAAATAAGCCATCATCTTGTGTATCAATGTTTACAGCTACAATGTACTGTGAACTGTTTGTGGGGCAATGAAACAGAACAGAAGACATACCAGAATGTGTCCTTTCCTTCAAACGCGTTACTTCGTGTAGCTGTCCTGGGAATTTTCCTTCCAAGCTTTTTGAATAACTTTTAGGTTTTCAATTTTCTGAAATCTTCCCCAATGGATAATTTTTGCAAACAATAAAAAATAAAAACCCAATCCGATGCCAAGAATAATAAATAAAACAGATACTCATAATGGATGACAGGTTTGGTTTCCCAAAAAAATAGTTGTCCTAAAATTATGGGAACTGATCGCATCTGTGTATGTTTCAGAAACGTCGAGTCCCTCTTGGAATTACCTACATCCTTCAGCCGTGGCGGAGTCACTGGAGTAAAAGAAAAGGCAATTTGGGGGGACACAATACTCCCTTTGAATTAAAGATACATATATGTGCCCGTCTCTCTCTCATGCCTGTAATCACACCAGGTTCTCCTTTCAGCTGCGCTGATGACCCCTTCAGGGTGCCCGGCTGGCACACTTCGGTATACGTTACATTGCAACCCGCAGGGCAGTGCAGTCCAGCAGCCCTTGTAGCGGACATCATGGCTTGGTCCTCCGCGGCTGAGCTGGAGGGAAGCCTTGCGCTGGGTGCAGCAGCTGCAGGGAGGGTGGGACCGCCCACTCTGGAGAGTCACCTTCCCCTTGGGGTGCTCCCTAAGCGCCCCTCTCCCACCTGGCTGGTTTGGGATTGCCGCCCCCTCTCTGACTTTCCTGCCCAGGTGTTAATCCCAGATGTGCTGACCTGAGCGCCTCAGGACTGAGACCAAGCTGGGAACCTTGCTGCTCTTCCGTATTTAAACACTCGTTTCTCACGCTCTCTCTTAATCTGGTGCGTGAGTGCGTAATATGTCATTTGTAAGTCAGTTTCCTTCAACATGCGTTTACTGCATGCACTATTGCTCTAAGCTGGGCATTCACAGGGCCGTCACTGAAGGCTTGTTTCCAGGCTCCCCGCGTGCTTACCTAAGGTGGAGGCCGTCTTCTGCACACACGCACGCCCGCACTCACACGCCCCAGTTTTATATTCAAATGAGCTGACCATGCTCATTTAAATACAACATTTCCCTCACTTTGATGCAATCAGAATTTAGCTAGCTGACAATCAGGTCAGGCAAATGCATTTACCAAACATTCAGCAGGTGCTCACGGGGCGTCCACAGCACACAGCGCTGTTCGGGCGTGGGGAGGTGCCCGTGTACCAAAGACACGACTGCATTGAGGCCACTGGCATTTTAATGAGAGAAAACAGAGGAAAGAAACACTTGTCAAGTAGTGGCGGGTGCTAAGCAGAAAAATAAAGGGACAGGGAGTGTTGGGGAAGGTCTGTTTCAGAAAGAGAGGTCATGGAAGGCGAGAGAGAACTGGGCTGGCGGAGGGTATCCCCGGGAACACAGCAGCCTCCCGTGTCCGGCTCCCGCAGGCTTCTCCCCTGCCCTGGGGTCACAGCAGGTGAGAGTTGGCGGGACCGTCAGTGTTGTCCACTCCAGCATCCTTCATCTTACAGTTTAGCAAAGTGAGACCAAGAAAAGGTTACAGTTCCAAGTTGAGCCTCACAAAGACATACTGCTCGTTAGGAGGGGGCAAAAGAGAGAAAGAAAATGTCAAACGTTGACAATGCAGAGACTCTGCCAAAACATGTAACACAAGGTGCAAGGAACCAGCCGAAGGTCAGCTCCTGAACGTTCGAGCAGACATTTTCGTTTGGGTTCTTCCCTGTTACGAGTTGTCTTCATTCATGAAACAAAGGTAGTAATACTTTACTCATAAGGCTGTTGTGAAAAGCAGACAGCAAATGAGTGTAATAAAATACCTGGTTCAATAAATAATAGTGAGATTCTCTGTACATATAATTTCAACAATAATTTTGTTTCATGACCTAATGAAATGTTTTACATGCAAAAAACCCCACAAATATTCTATATTTGATTTCGTACTATAAGAATGCAGTGGTATGGTAAATATTTGCTCTGAGTTCTCAGCAACCATAGTCATTATTTTATAAAGTTAGATAATGTGTTGGTCCATATCCTATCCTTAGGCTGTAAAAAAAAAAAAGTCACTGGAAATAGCATCCCAAACCCTTCAATGCAATTAGCACCCTGATACTAAGACTCAGAAATTGTTGGATGTCTGGTTCTACCACCTATTCTAGACCTTAGTGTCCTGGGAGGCTGTCAGAGGAGTTGTGGTCGTGGGTCTGAGAGAGCGTCACAGAAAACCAGCGAACTAGCTGCTTGCAGCAGGACAGGAGGTGACCACGTAAACCTCCTTAGGAGAACTTGTGGTATTGAAGACCCTCTCGAGCTCATTTCCCGACTGGTTAAATGTTCCCACTGACTTCCATCTTCCTGTCAAACCTTTCAGAACATTTGGTGTTTGTAGAATTGTCCGCCTGTCTCTGAGACTCTTAGCTCCGTGAAGACTGCAGTCAGGACAGAAACGTGACAGGCAGGACACTGCTGACTCCTCCAGGAAGCGTGTTTCTAGTCCCTTGTTCATTCGTTCTGCCTTCTCCCACCAAATCCACAAAGCCTGGCTTCACCTCACGGGCGCTCACTGACTCCCTGCTTCTCTGAATCCATTTAGCATTTACTGTTCAAACCTTGAAATTGATTCTTTTTTTTAAATTAAAATATAGTTGATTTACAATGTGTTAACTTCTGGTGTGCAGCACAGTGATTCAGTTACACATACATACATTTCTTTTCATATTCTTTTTCACTACAGGCTATTACAAGGCATTGAATACAGTTCCCTGTGCTGTACAGTAGGACCTTGTTGTTTATCTGTTTTATATGTGGTAGTTTGTATCTGCAAATCCTGAGCTCCCAATTTATCCCTCCCCACATGT
Source organism: Vicugna pacos (assembly GCF_048564905.1). Lineage (NCBI taxonomy): Eukaryota > Metazoa > Chordata > Mammalia > Artiodactyla > Camelidae > Vicugna > Vicugna pacos. The sequence continues at coordinate 3,277,306 of NC_132993.1, read as the reverse complement.
CCTGTGTGTGTCCTGTGTTCCATGTAATGGAAATAGAGTCACCATCAAGGGCAGTCAGCTCCTTGAAATGGCCATTTTTAATAGTCAGTTTCTGTGCTACATAATATCATTCTGTAATTTCAGTTTGGCTGCAGAAACACAATTAAATTACATTCTTCAAGAGACTCCTCAAAGGTGAAAAATTTATATTCAAAGATTTGGGAAAGTAAGTCTAAGGAACTTTGCCGTGTAATGTTTACAGCGCATTGTGTGTTCAGCGTTGGTACCTCACAGTGATGGGACGTGAATGGGTTCCAGGCGTCATGCTGCTTCCGTTGGCTTCCCAGAGCCAATGGGGAGGATCACTAAAGCACCAAAACATTGTTTCACCGGAGCAAAATATTTTGACATTTTCACTTCAAATCAAGAGGCTGGAATACGACTCCCCTGAAGACCATGAAACGTGGTGCAGGCACCAGCAAGTAGATGGAATTCCGATTCCTCATTAGCTTCCTGCTGACTGTGGGCATCGAGAGAGGCCGTGCTTGCCTCTCTGCTGGTGGAAGGAGAAGTCAGTGGCCCTGCGCCCCAGACTTGGCTTTGCTCATGCAGAGATGTCTGGCTGACAGCCCCACCCGGGGCCCCCTGTGCTCCGAAGCAGGAAAAGGACGCCCTTCCTGTGTGCCCAGGGCCTGGGACCTGGCCTCTGGCTTTGCACCAGGAAGGCTTGGCGCCAAGGTTCTGGCCTTTCCATCAGAAGAGCTGAGTTTCCTGACCTTGGGAAGCTGTTTTGGCATCAATATTTTCATCTTTAAAAAGAAAGGTTTGGAATAAGAGAAAAAAAACAAACATCAACAGCAGTTAACATTGCCTGGGTACTTAGAGTCTTCTGCGTGTTTTAGTTCATTCAGTGCAAACAGCTCTGTGACCAGGTACATTACTGCCACCTCCCTTCCCTAGAGGGGAGCCCGGGTGACTCATCACAGGTCACACAGCTGGGGGCCCAGGTGCTGACCTCTCCAGCCCTACTGTGCTCATGCTGTCTGTGACCTCTGGCCCAGCCCTGTGGATGAGGAGACGCAGAGAAAGGAGAGGACAGGCAGGTTACAGGGAGGAGACAGCATTCCCGAAGACACCTCTGTTGGCCTGCCTCCTCCTTCATCTCTGCCTTCTTTTCCCTCACTCATCCCTCAGAGACCAGCCCCGCCCTGAGACACAGCCTAGCATTGGGTGTCCTGCCAACAAATCATCAGGGAAGCTCTGAAGCATTGCACACTGCATCTCAGAGGCCCCCGCCCGTCAAGACGGTGAGGAGGTGCCAAGCCCCTGCTTGGAGATGTTTCTCAATACAACATGGATCTCAGGGCCTCTGTTAATCAGAAAGCCATCAATTACAGTCATCACTGCCCCTTGCTGAGATTCTGTGGGGACGGTAGGACTCGATGATGTTCCACTGCTAAGCTCTTCCTTCCAACAGAGCCATTAAGGCCGCATGGCATAGAGAACGATCCTGGTGAGCCGGCGGTGGCTGGTGGAGGTACAGACGGATTCTGAAGCTACGTCCCCGCTCTGCCTCGCCAGCTCCAGGCACCTCTGTGGTGCCCAAGGGCTCCCTGGATGGCAGAACTTACAGAGTGTTTCACAGTCACTGGGCTACATGACCTCCAAGGCTTTGCCACCTCTGAACCCTGCTTTACTCTCTTCTTCCTGCTGATGAAGAGACAGTCAGACATTCCTGCAGGGGAGGCTTCACCATGAAATGTTATTATTATAGAGCATTAATATGCAAAATGCTGTGTTTAAAATTTCAAGATGAAAAGAGGGAAGGCAAAAAAATGAAAAATAGACTTACCATATGATCTAGCAATTCCACTCCTGGGCATATATACAGAGGGAACTGTAATTCAAATAGATACACACACCCCAATGTTTGTAGCAGCACTGTTTTCTATAGCCAAGACATAGCAACAACCTAAATGTCCATCAACAGATGACTGGATAAAGAAGCTGTGGTATATTTATACAATGGAATACTACTCAGCCATAAAAAGAATGGAATAATGCATTTGCTGCAATGTGGGTGGACCTGGAGATCGTCATTCTAAGTGGAGTAAGCCAGAAAGAGAAAGACAAGTACCATATATGACTTCTATGTAGAATCTTTTTAAAAAAGGACACAAATGAACTCATTTATGAAACAGAGACAGACTCACAGACATATAAAATAAGCTTAAGGTTACCAGGGGAGAAAGGGGCTGGGAAGAGATAAATTGGGAGTTTGAGGTTTGCAGATACTAACTAATATATATAAAACAGATAAACAACAAAGTCCTGTACAGCACAGGGAACTGTATTCAATAACTTGTAATGGCTTATAGTGAAAAAGAATATGAAAAGGAATATATACATATATAAATGAAGAAAATGTGCAGTGAGAGAAGGGAATCTGTCTGATTTCCTTTCACCCCTCCCGGGGAGTAAAGACACTGAGACACCGGGAGGCTGCACTTCCCAGGGAGTGGCAGGGACAGCTTGGTGTGCACGGCGGGGACAGCCCGGTGCCCGCCGGGCTTTGCAGGCGTTGCCACCGGAGCCCTGGGTTTTCCCGACTCCTGCAGGTTTTGTCGTCTGTGCTGCTCTTTGTGTTGTATTGTTTCCCAGGTGTATGATTTCAACATTGCAGCTTTACCAACTTCTTCATATATTTAAAAGTTAAAAAAAAAAACACTTTAACATACACCGTACTATACATAAAATAGATAAACAACAAGGTCCTACTGTGCAGCACAGGGAACTATGTTCAATATCTTGTAATAACCTCTAATGAAAAAGAATAGAAAAAGGAATATATATGTGTATGTGTAACTGAATCACTGTGCTGTACACCAGAAACTAACATAGCATTGTAAACTGACTAGACTTCAACAGAAAAAAACACTTTAAGCTAAAAAGGGCAGTTTAGATACAAAGTTTAGCTGTGCTACAGGGCAGAAGCAGGTAAATGGGTCCCACGGGACTTGGGTGACCAGCCAGCCCGCCCAGGTCGTGGCTGTTTGTATATTCTGGGAAGAATGAGTCTTGGCTGACTTTTCATACCTCTGACCACCTCACTCCCAGTAGTCGGTGCCTGCCATTGTAATAGGATTTGTGGACTAATAAAAGCAAGACTTGCCCCAAGTATTCCTTTTATAGACCCGCAACAGTGCCAGAAAGGTCTGCATGGCTCGGCCTGACGCCTCACGGCTAAAGGCTTCCTAAAACACAGGAAGACTTGGCTGTGTCTCATTCATCACTGTACGGCTAGTTCCACATTTCTGGGGGATATAGTATGTGTCCTGAAGCTACTGGATAACCTCTAATCGTTCAGTGTGCTCACACGGGAGTGGGGGTGTGGATGGATCTGGATGAATAGAGTTGGCTCGTGTAATGATGGGAACTGTGTTGAGAAGGATTCTGAGGATGCATCCATTGGCTCCAGAGGAAGGTCTGTCGTGGGTGAGTGAGGGAGGAACGGCGTCACGTGTGTCTCAAGCCCTCGTCTTGGCTTTAGAAATTACAACAGGCAGCAGAAGGCGGCCTGAGCCCAGAGCAGAGAACCAGAGGTGGGTCTGACTGAGAGATCTGGTGGCAACTGGGCCAGTGCTGCCTCAGTCCGCCCCTGTCTTTCTGTTCTACAAATGTCAGGATGGCTACTGTCATGGCATTTCAGAGCTGTGAGTTTGGAGTAAAACAGGACATTTCGAGGGGAAGGAATAAAGGAAATGGGGGGGAAAAAGAATAAAGAATGACTTAAGGAAAAGAGAAAACGGCTTTGGCTCATTTCTGAGGCGTCCAGAAGGTTCGGTCGTAACCACAGGGAGAAGGGCAGTTGCTGCTGATTTTACAGGATCTGTTAGGCTGTGTCGGACGCCGAGAGCAGACGTCTTCTGGGGTGTGGAGGAACTACAGAAGCCCTCACGAAGCCGTCCGATGGCTGTGGGGTAGCCCCCGAAATGCGCCACTCGGAGCTTACCATCCTGTGCTCGTGCGTCCCAGGGAACAAGATTGAAAGGAAAAAATTAAACCTTTGTGGTGCTTGGGGGATATGAGTGTTGAACAATGACAAGTGCTTTCAGAGACAAGTCAGCCCTCCACTGGCTCAGTCTTGCCCCAAATCCACAGCCACTCCGTAAGAGCTGAGTGTGCCGGATGCTGTCCTGACACAGGACTTTCTGGTTCTGGTGGGCAGGGGTGCCTTTATGGGGTGTATCAGCAAGCTGCTGCTGTTGAAGCACCCCAAACTCAGCGGGCTTAACACATCAGTCACTGAGTTGCTAGCATCAGGTGTCGGGCTTGGATGACCTTGGCTGACCTTGGCTGTGCTCTGTTGTCTGCTGCTTGGCCGGCTGTTTCATGCTGACGCTGCGTCCTCATCTCCAGCCCCAGCCTGTGGGGTGTCCTGGCCAGGCAGCCCTGCTGCAGGGGTCTCTCCTCCTCCTCCTCCTGCACGAGGGGGCATGGTCTCCGCATGGCCGCAGCAGAAATGCAAGAAAGCCAAGTGGACACAGGCAAGATCTCTGGAGGCAGAGGCTCAGAGCAGGTGCCCTGTCGTGGCCCTCTCATTCTATTGCTCCAGACAAGTCCACGGCCAAGGGACAGGGAAGCACATCCCACCCCTTTTGCAGAAGGCACTGCAGGGTACGTGGACTCGGCCCAGAAAGGGCGGAGGATGAGGCCGTTAGTGCAGCTGACCACCTGAGAGCCCGCTGATGCACTAACAACCACTCCATGCAGTTTGGGGCAGTCACTGTGGAAAACAGTGTGGAGATTCCTTTAAAAAACTAAAAACAGACTTGCCCTATGATCCAACAGTCCCACCCCTGGGCATATATGCAGAGAAAACTAATTCAAAAAGATACATGCACCCCAATGTTCACAGCAGCACTATTTACAATGGCCAAGACATGGAAACAACCTAAATGTCCATTGACGGATGACTGGATAAAGAAGCTGTGGTATATTTATACAACGGAATACTACTCAGCCATAAAAAGGATGAAATAATGCCATTTGCAGCAACATGGATGGACCTGGAGATTGTCATTCTAAGTGAAGTAAGCCAGAAAGAGAAAGAAAAATCGCATACATGATACCACTTCTATGTGAAATCTTTAGAAAGAAAAGACACAAATGAACTTATTTACAAAACAGAGTCAGACTCACAGACATAGAAGACAAACGTATGGTTACCAAAGGGGAAATAGTGGGGTGGAGGGATAAATGGGGAGCTCTGGATTTGCAGATACTAACTGCTAAATATAGAATAGGTAAACAACAAGGTCCTACTGTACAGCACAGGGAACTATATTCAATACCTTGTAATGGCCTATAGTGAAGAAGAATATGAAAAAGAATATATATGTGTGTTTATATGACTGAATCACTATGCTATACACCAGAAACTAACACAACGTTGGAAATCGACCATACTTCAATTTAAAAAATGACCGTTCCAGACCCTGAACGTGTCCAGGCAGCCCTGGGGAGTCCGTGGGAAGCACATGGGTGGGTGGTCATGACTGACACTCACCCTTGGGTTCCATATTGCTTTTTGTGGACATGCTGAGTTTTAGATCCCTGAACTGGTATAGAAGTTTGGTTCTCGGATTTCTTTTCCTTCATCAGCTCATGAATCAACCGCATTTACCAGGTAGCTGCTAGATGAGATGTCTCTGCTAAGTCCCGGTTCATGGAGCCAGAGGGGGAGAAGGGCTAACGTTTACTGGGTAACCACCTCACATCAGGAGCTGCGGTACAAACTGTGTCATCTCCAGATTAAGTGGGACACGCGTTTCGGTGGGGGGACGCTACGGGCTTTCCTCTGTTCAGGCATGTTTCCGAGGTCGAGCACTCTTGGAGACCTTGCTGCTGAGTTTCCAGGGTTTGAGCTCGAATGCAGAAAATAAAAATCTGTAAGGGAAGGTTTCCTGTGGCTTTGGAGATGGCTGTATTTGTGATACCTAGGAAACAGTGATAAACAGAAGCCCTCCCAACTCTGAACTGATGTTTAAAGGATATCTGTGGGCACAGTTTGAAGCCACAAAGATTCCCCTCAGAGCAGGAGCGAACATTTCCTCTGCGTCGCTAAAGATTTTCTGGAATTTTGCCAGCAGCTTCGCAGGGCTTATGCTGTTTATATGGAGAATTGTGTACAACTTTTGACTTGTTCGAGATATTATAGTTTTGCTTCTTATTGGATATGCATCTATAACTACTGCCTCAATACAGTGCCTTGCCCTTCCTGTGGGCTCTCTGCACATTTGCCTTCTGTTATGGTTGTCAGGTTTTAAAGACGGTCATTACGGTCGGTTAGGTCAGAAGATATCATTTCCTTCTGCTCTTTTCTGTGTTTTCATCTTTTTCAAAATAGGAGTCCAATCAGACCTGAAAAAATAACTTTATTTGATGATCTACCAAAAGCCCTGTTAGGCATGATACGAATTCTTATTCTCCAAGAGTCTGTGTTGGCAAACAATGCGAAGGAGTTGAGATTGTAAGAAAAGGACTGCTTTTCAGATTGCAGTTGGAGGTCTTTAATCCTAATTCTTTGTTTTAATTGAAGTCTAGTCGAATTACAATGTTGTGTTAGTTTCTAGTGTGCAGCATAGTGATTCAGTTATATATAAATATATAGTCTTTTTCAGATTCTTTTTCATCATAGGTTATTACAAACTATCGACTACAGTTCCCTGTGCCGTGCAGTGGGACCTTGTTGTTTATCTTTCCTGTGTATAGTAGTTTGTATCTGCTAATCCCAAACTCTTCATTCATGCCTCCTCCTCCTTCCCCCTTTGGTAACCATATGTTTGTTTTCTGTGTCTGAGTCTGACTCTGTTTTATAAATAAGTTCACTTGTGTCATTTTTTTAAGATTCCATGTATAAGTGATACTTATTTGACTTTCTCTGTCTGACTTCACTTAGTATGATCATCTCCAGGTCCATCCATGTTGCTGCAAATGGCTTGATTTCATTTCTTTTTACGGCTGAGTAGAGTTCCACTGTATGTATACGCCATGTCTCCTCTACCCAGTCATCTGCTGATGGACGTTTAGATCACTTCCAGGTCTTGGCTGTTGTAAATAGTGCTGCTGTGAACAGTGGGGTGCAGGTATGTTTTCCCAGTCGTTTTCTCATATGCCCAGGAGTGGGACTGCTGGATCATATAGTAACTGCATTTTTAGTTCTTAAGGACCCTCCATACTGTTTTTAATCACAGTTCTTACCCCTAGAAGACCCCCAGTCTGACTAGACTCTGGCAGAGCTCTGCTCTGCCCTGTGGGATCATCTGAAGCAGCCCCCGGGCCATCAGGGCAGCAGGCCTCTCTGCCCGGGGCCCCGGCCCCGCCTGGGTCTGCACGGGCGGGGATGGGGCTCGCTCTGGCTGGCTCTGCTTGTTCCCACGGGTGCACAGCAGCTGAGAGGCAGCAGGGTTGGTGGTTGGTCTCGTGGTCGGGGCCTGGGAGCCGACCTTCGATTCTTTTCATGCGAAGTTAATTTTCTGGGAAGGAAGTATATGACGCCATTAATATTACTAAGTAGAATCCGGCTTAGGGGCTGGGAGATGCTGGAAACAGGCCTGAAGACTGGGACTCAGGAGAGAAGCTCGGGGGGCCGCAGGGGGCGGGGTGGTGGGGGAGTCCCGCTGGGGCAGCTGTCACCCAGGAGGCCGGGCCTGCAGCGGGGCTCATTTCGGGCAAGGTGTGGCCTGCTGCTTCCCCGGAGGGGAGGACGAGAGGGGACAAGGGGGAAGATTTCCTTCCACTCCCACTTGACCTTCATGTTGAACAGCAGTGCGGTGTGTTTTCCAAGAGGGGCGGAGTGTGTGCCACCTTGACAATGTGGCTGGTGTGTGCATTTGTCCAGCATTGCATGGGTACCTGGCTCGAGGGAGACTGTATCTCAGCGAAGTGGGCAGGCCTCGAGGCTCCGGGGCCCGGGGCAGGGCTGGTCCTGGGGGGATGTGAGCAGCTGCAGGGCTGGGGGAAGCCAGACCTCAGCGACCCGTCCAAGGAGTTAGTGCCAAGGGGTCCAGCCAGTGGGTGAGGTTCAATGATGGGGACACGGCTCGCAGGAGGGCGGAGGGTCTGTACTGTCCTTGTTCTGTAATAACACACACATTGTTGAGGACAAACCATCAGCAGCAGTGGGCTTACACCTCAGGTGTTTCCCCTCTATGCCGGGTAGCCCCCGGGATGCTGGAGGCTCAAGGTTGCTCATTCTGTCTGGTCAGAGTCAGAATCTGTCCTGTCTGCAGCCCTCAGGATGGCCTTTGTTGTAGCAAGAGATGGCATTAGAGGGCCAGAGGCAGAAATAGGTTTTCTTCCAGGTTCTGTTATCTGCGCCTCTGGTTTCTTGCTGAATGTCCACAGGTGTGCGCAAGTGCTAAATTCAGCTGCCTTTGAAGTCACAAGAAAGGCGCCTCCAGTGGTGCCCGCTCCCGCCAGCCAAGCCGAGGATTGTGTAAGTCAGCCCTGCAGCCTCGAGGCCTGAGCGGGACGTCCAGTTCCACCACGACCCGCTGGCGGGACGTTGCCCGAGTTAATTGCCTCTCTGTGCTTCAGTCCCTCACCGGAATTAGTGACATCGAGCATCTTTTCATGTACCTACTGGCCGTCTGCATGTCTTCATTGGAGAAATGTCTGTTCAGGTCTTCTGCCCATTTTCTGATTGGGTTGTGTTGTTTGTTGTTGTGGTTATTGAGTTGTACGACTCATCCATTAAAAAAAAAATGAAATCATGCCATTTGCAGCAACATGATGGACCTGGAGATTATCACACTAAGTGAAGTAAGCCAGAAAAAGGAAGAAAAATACCATATGAGATCATTTGTCTGTGGAATCTAAAAAAAAAAAAAATGACACAAGTGAACTTATTTACCAAACAGAAACACTTACAGACATAGAAAACAAACATGGTTACCAGGAAGGAAAGGGGAGAGGGAAGGGATAAACTGGGAGTTTGGGATTTACTATATATAAAATAGATAAACAACAGGGTCCTGATGAAGTAGCACAGGGAACTGTGTTCAATATGTTGTAACAACCTATAATGAAAGAGAATATGAAAAGGAATATACATATGTGAATCACTGTGCTGTACGCCAAAAACTTACATAACATTGTAAACCGACTATACTTTGAAAAAGCCCCACAAATAACAAATACTGGCAAGGACGTGGAGAAACAGGCACCCTCCCACACTGTCGGTGGGAATGTAAATTGGTGCAGCCACTGTGGAAAATAGTATGGAAGTTTCTCAAAAAACTAAAAATAGAACTACCATATGATCAAGCAGTTCCACACCTGGTTATGTATCTGAAAAAAAAATGAAAGCAGTTCCTCAAAAATATACATATACCCAAATGTTCACAGCAGCGTTATTTACAACTGCCAAGACATAGAAGCAACGTAAGTGTCCATCAACAGATGATTGGATAAGGAAGATGTGGGCACATATACACATATGGAATATACACACATATACACACATATACACTTATGTGTATATAGATACACACATATACACAATGGAATACTACTCAGCCATAAAAAAGAATGCTATTGTGCCATTTGCAGCAACATGAATGGGCTTGGAGGGTATTAGGCTAAGTGAAATAAGTCAGAGAAAGACAAATACTGTATGATATCACTTATATATGGAATCTAAAAAAATACAACAAACTAGTGAATATAACAGAAAAGAAACAGACTCACAGATACAGGGAACAAACTAGTGGTGACGAGTGGGGAGAGGGAAGCAGGGGGGCAAGTAAAGTGGCAGAGGGTTAGGAGGTACAAACTACTACGTATAAAATAAATACACTGCAAGGATATTTGTACAGCACAGGGAAATTAGCCAATATTTTATAATAACTATAAATGGAATATAATCTCTAAAAACGGTGAATTTCGGCTTTGTACACCTGAAACTTACATCATATTGCACATCAGCTATACCTCCATTTAAAAGCTCCCCAGATGAGCAGTCAGGGGTAATAGCTTCTGACTGATTCTCTTGCTTTCACCCTCATGACAGCCCTGAGAGAACTGGACAGGGGTCATTGTGCCTGTTCTATAGATGAGGAAGGCAGCACCCGGAGGGTAAGATGTGTGTGAGGTCCCATGACGAGTCGGTGTGTTGCTCAGGATAATCACAGCTCAGTTCATTAGGGAGTGCTGCCTAGATCTCAGCGGCTTAGCCCAGGGAACAGGCATTACCTACAGCACTGGTAACCGCCAGTGGGTGGCTCCCTGGGTCGCCCTCTGATGAGGGTCTGGGGTCTTCCCCTCCTTCCATCCAAGCCCGTTTCCTCCCCTCTGCAGTCGCCCATCTCAGGGCCCTTCACTCCCAGGTGTGTGGGCGGAAGGTAGAGCTTGGTGATGCTCACGGCCAGCCTGGCGCTGACGACCAAGCCCTCAGCCCGTGTTGCACTGGCCGCAACGCAGACGTGCGGCCCCCCCGGATGCAGGGCGAGGTGGAGTCTCCCTGTGCGTTTAGGAGGAACAGTCCAGTCTGGGGCGCGTGGAGTAGTTTCCACCATGGCTAACGACCTGAAGGAGATGAAATCTAATAGCGGGGTCTTCTTTGAGTCTGTGTTCCCACCGACGTTTTCTTTCATCAGCACGACAATCCAAAGAGGTCGTTATCATCTCCCCCCGTCTGAAGGATGAGAAACAGATTCAAGAAACCTCAGCGACTTGGAGAAGGCCTCGCTCAAGGAAGCGGGGAGTCAGGCGGCTCGCGGTCACCACCGCCTCCAAGTCCAGGGCGGCTCTGACTGCGGGCTCGGGCTGACACAAGTCTGCACTGACTGGCGGGGAAACAAAGACAACGTAAGTAAACATTTCTGGAGTGTTTCCCTGTTTCCAAGAGGAAATGTGGAATTTTTCTACCTCCTTATACCTGTTCCTACCTCTCCTGGGGGCCTTCTCTCTGAAAGCCTCCCGGAAGATACCGTCTTCCCTGGGTCAGCAGCTGCAGGACGTGCAGTAATTAGGAGTGTTATTTGTAACGCCCAGAGGACTTCTGCACATTATAAACCATCATCAGCACGTCAGCTGCCTTCCAGCGGAAACACCCTCCACGGCTGGTTTCTGCTGCACAGACACCAGGTCTGTTTCCAAACAAGAAGTCTCTCGAAAGCCAGTGGCCTGAGAAGAGTTGGTCTACATTGCCTTTCTCCTCACTTTAGCTGCCTCTCCCCAGTGGCCATGTTTGCTGGGGTCCAGCTGAAGCCAGTTCCTCAGGGAGCCCAGAGCCCCCAGCCAGCTCAGGGAGCCGCCACCTGTCCGCAGCATATGGTCTGAGGGCGTCTCAGCGCCAGCCTGCCCAGCCGGCCCAGGGCTTCCGACTGTGAGCTCATCCTCTTTGGAAGACAGATCGGGCTTGGCCAGCGCCGGGCCCGGTGACCTTCGAGCACTAAGGCTCTGGGAGAACTCAGCAGGCTTCCAGGCCCCTGTGAGTCACCCCTGACCCTTGGCCCTGGCTCCATGGGAGGGACCCAGAGCCCCTCCTGGCTGGCTCCTGCTGAGACGGAGAGCAGGCGTCATGACCACCCCGCATCCATCACAAGGGTCTCCTCTCTCCTCCCAGCCTCAGTTCACGGTCAGGGGTTCCAGGCCAACACACTCATACACCTTCTGTGCTGTCCGATGGGCAGGGACCCTGCGGGTCTTTCCTGCTCTGCTGGCCCTGAGCCCTCGCGGCATCAAGTGCCCCTCCTGCCTCACCCCAGAGGTGGCTGCCACTGTCTCGCCCCAGAATTAACTCCTCAGCCATGAAAAGATTTAAGGATGCAGCTGGATTGCACAGTGCGAGCACGAAGACCCCTCAGCCATGTTCTCAGGCATTTGTAAAAAACCAGATCTTAGTCCTTAGGCCCTGCATCCAGCTCACCTGTCTGACAGCAGGAAAGTGACATCTCAAGTGCCGAAGGTCACGAGGTAATTAAAGACAGACGTCCTGGGACCAGAGGAATCTCCACTGCTGTCACTCCCAGCGAGGAGGGCGTCGTGGCAGAGGGACGAAGGTCATCTCCTTTCCTTCCAAGGTGGTTCAGCGTGTGGCTCTTCCTGTCCCGGGACTGCCGGCCGCTGACGTCAGTGCACCTTGGCTGCATCCAACCAGCGCTGGACTTTTGCCTTCAGCCACACGCCTCTCAGCAAAGAATATAAATCAGCTTCATGCCTTCTCCGTGTTGCTGCATCCACCATTCAGAAAAAGAGCACAGCAAATCCGCCTCAGCAAACTCGCACGCGCCACTGTCATCTGCGCCATTGGGAGGGCCATTTATAGACAGTTACAACGGGCGCTCAAAGGGCCTGGCGGGTGCAACCTCGGGGTCCCAGAGAACTCACATCAGACAGTCCACAGTGGAGACCACTCCTCAGGGGTCCCAGGATGATGGAAGTCAGAGCCGAGCTCATCAATTAAACCAGAGCCACTTATTTATCATAGTCTCTGCCGCCTGCTGCCGGATGATTTCTCAGGAATTAATGAGCCTCTGTACTTGCGTATCAATATCTTGTTTGATTTCAAACCAGAAAATGAAACGCAGGCCTGGGTTTTGTTCTCGGTGTCTATTTTTTTATGTTATCGATCCAGATGGAACCACAGAATGGATTCTCTCTTCAATTCATTTTTTTAAAAGGGCTTTGATTTTCATCTGTGATGAATGAAGGGGAGTTGGCCTTCCGGAGGTGCAGCTTGAAGTCGCTGAAGTGGTCCAGAGTTTGGAAATTCTATGAAACCTGACTGTGCAATTGGATTGACGTTGTGCTGAGACCGAGCCCTCGTGCCAGACTCGTGCCCAAGTCCATTTGGTCCCTGGCACGCAGCCCTGGAGGGATGGTGTTTGGTCTTGTTGCCTTGGCATTTCAAATGCTGCTGCATCTGGCTCCCATCCGGATCAGAGGGAGTCGGGACTGGACGTGGGCGGCACTTCAGCAAAGCGGAGTCGTAGGAGGGGCAGCGTGTAGAGCGTTCCCCGCTGTGCATCAGGGATGAGGCTGAGCGCCAGGTGACCCCGCCCGCAGCCCGTCTGTGTCCCCTCACATCGCCTGGTCGGCCGACACGATCCCCTTCCGCAGGGCCACAGATTGCCCCTCCAGCCCCCAGAGAGGAAAGGGTGGACCCTTCCTTGATTCAACACAAGTCCCCAGGGCTTGCAAACTGCATCACGGAACTTCCACGTGGGAGGCGGAGTCGTGGTGGGTATGACGCCCGCCCTACTTTCAAGCAATGGGAAATGGACGCACGGAGCCTCACGTCCTGATGGGAACGAGAACTCGCCTCTCCAGCTGGTGTTTCCGTCAGGAGACCCCACTGCTTGATTTGTGGTGTTTGGGACTCACACTCTGGGTTCTGTCTTTGGATCATTCCGCAGCTCAGCAGGCAGCTGAACTCTAAGCTAATCTCAATAGGGAGGCAAAAAAAAAAAAAAAAGAATTGTTTGTTTTTACATGGGCTGCGAGACTTACAAAGTAAGCTTAGTTCATGAAAAAGAAATGAGAAAGATTGTATTTGTCTTCTCTCTATGAAAATAATGTCCAAGGCAAGAGATACTGCTGCTCCGTGTTGTTATTTCTACCCAGAGCATTCTTTCTCCCCTAAGGCAACTGTTTCTTTGAAAGCACTAGTTGGTGCCGGTCGCCAAGCCCATCAAACAAAAAAGCAGTTTTTCTAACAAAATGTAATTCCCTGAGGGTGCTTTTAAAGAATTTGCCAAATGCGTCCTTGAGATCAGTAACAGGAAGTTTCGTGCTGGGAAGGACCTGAGTGATGACCTTGCTCACCTTCCGATGAGGAAACTGAGGTTCAGAGAGGCAAACACTATGTCACAAATCTAGGAAATTGGAAAGCTCGTCTTCAGACCCATGAACAGCGATTGTCACGTGAACGTCCTTGTGATGAAACTACAGCATGAGGGGAAGGGGGATAATGGTGGCCAGACCAGCTACAGACCAGGTAGGTGCCATCATCTCTGTTCTCCAGATGGTAAAACTCAAAGACGTTAAATGACCCACCTGGGGTCACAAAGAGAAGAATGTCAGACCTGGATTTAGCACCTGGGCTGGACTAACCAGAGAGCTAATTCCTTTGTTTATTTTCTTCCCATTATAGGAGAGTGATTTTTGGTTATCTTTTTTTTAGGCAGAAAAGTTCCTTCCAAAGAAACTAACTATCAAAGACGTATGTGTAAAAGAGCTAAAACTATTAAACTCTTAGAAGAAAATATAGGCACCATCTATTGTAAAATAAAACCAAATAGAAATTCTAGAACTGAAAACTACAGTGTCTGGAAAGGAAAAAAAAATCATTAAATGTGACCTTGGATTAAGCTATGGTTTCTAAGATGTGACACCAAAAGCATAAACAACAACAACAAAAATAAATGAATTGGAATTGATCAAATTAAACATTTTTGTGCATCCATGAAGACTGTCAAGGACGTGGGCAGACAGTTCACAGGAGAGGAGACGAGTTTTGCACATCCTGCATCTGACGAGAGGTTTGTATCTAGAGCATATAAAGACTATAGTTCAATAGTAAAAAGGCAAATGACCCAGTGACAAAGGCGCACACATCACGCTTCCCTTTTTCAGTCATCGAGCAGGTGACGACAGCGGCTGCAAAGGTCCTGCGCCGTCCTTCCGTCCCTCGGCCCTTAGTCCATTCCTACGGGGCTCTTTCCTCTGGTTACGGGCCAGCTTCCTGGTCCTCTGCGGGTCCGGTAACTTTTCACTGAGTGCAGTGCAAGGTGGGTTCTATGCAGTGGAGGGCCTGCATCTTTTGAAGTTTCTCTGAAGAGTTTGAGTTTTGCTCCTGGAGGCGGTTGGTTTCCGGGCTGGTCAGAGCAGGTCTAGTCAGAGGTCTGGCCACAGCCCCCACATGCCAGCTGCTTCAGCAGACTCGGTCCCCGTCCCTGCCTCCTCCCCCAGTGCGACCACTGCCCCCCAGGGTGCCCGCTTCTCTGTGCGGAAGGGTGGCCCTGACGCTCAGCGCCCGCCTGTGCTTGCCCCCTCGCGGGCGCCGCCCTGGCGCTGCCTGCTCGCCAGCGCCCAAAAGCGTTTGCTTTACATGTTGTGTCCAGTTTTGTAATTGCTTAGAGTGGGAGGGTGAGTCCGATCACTCATGCCTCTGTCACAACCTGGCCCACCGGTCCCTCCTACCTGATTGTTAATCATTCTGTTGTAGATACATTTAAGTGGTTTGCCATGTTGAAAGTCTCTTAGGTGGAGAAGTTCAAGATAAATAATGAAATCAACAGAACTTTCAGTGCACTGTGTATTCCTTAGAGAAATCTCAGGTTTCGTGAAACAGTCTTTACATTTTTTTAGATGTTAAAAATTAAGTAAAACCACATGCGTTCAATGAGGGATATCTATTCTGAGTTCACCTCACACCAGTCTACTAAATCAGATGGTAATGTTCAGAAAAATACTGTAAAAATACTGTAAACATTTGGAGGCAGCCCCCACGGGTGACAGGGTCGCACAGGGACACGGTTCAGAGCACATCGTACCGTCTTGATTTCTCACCACTGCACGCACTAGTCTGTATGGTGGTGTCAGTTTCCCGCCCTGATTGGCTTGTAATTTGCCTGCTTCCTCATACCTCCGTTCTTCTAGAAAATTTCCTGGGACCATAAGAGGGACAGGGTATAAGCTCTTTTCAAGTCCCTTGCAAGTAACTGCACCATCCTTTGGCTTTAAGCAAGGGAAGTCTTCGTCTGGTCCTAGTCAAACTGGGAGGGAAAAGGGATTTAGGGCCGCCTGCTCACATCCTTTTCTGAGCTCCCTTTGCCATCAATCTCTCACCATCATTATTCTCAGGTTCACTCTGGCCTGCGCATCGCCACTCAGGTTCTAGAACGAATCAGCTCACTCCAGGAAGGCGTTAATGACTGAAGTTAATCATCTCACTGCCTCGTTGTTCTTGTCAAAGAACTAGCTGTTCTGCTTCCATTGTCCAATTCCCCACATCCTCTTCCTGTCCACCCCTCAATAAACTAAAAATGAACCCTCCCTTCAGATGTCCCATGCGTCTCCGAAGGAAAATGAAGCAGGGAAAGTACCAGGATGCAGTGCCTGGGTGGGGTCACTAAGGATGCCATCGAAGGTCAAACCCCCCAGTTCATAATCTCATGACACCTGCATGATAACGATGGGTATTTATTACACTCATTCTGTAGGGGGCTCAGAATATGCTTTTGGAATGACCCAGTTTTTCATTTACTAAATGAAATTTTGGAGAAACGACTTCCCTGTTGCTTACTTGCCTCAGTGGAGTGAGAAATGGAGTGGTCATTCTTCTCAAACCCAGCACGTTCCAGGGTTCAGGTGATCCGCAGGCTTCTCTGCCCTCGGCATCTTTTCTGCCTTCGTTTCATTCTTCTTCCAGCAACGTCTGACCTCCGTCTTGAAACCCTCTCCTGCGATTCCCACTTTTACGGCGCTGGCCACTCCTTTCCGATTTCCTTGGCTGGTTTCTCTCCTCTGCTTAATGTAGACAGACCCTGGAGCCCACGTGTGGTCTGTCTTCTCTTTTCTGATGTGTCTTACTCCTGGATGAGCTCAGCCAAGTCTGTGGTCTTAGACACTGTACCATCGCTTCCCATCTCAGCGAGGGGGCCCAGCAACCACCCAGTTGCTCAGATCAAATCCCTTAGAGCTAAAGTTCATTCTTCTTCTTGCTCCTGACCATTCAACAACTCCTACCAACCCCAGCTTCAAAATATATCCCCAATCAATTCATTCTGCCATGGTCACCGTTCCATCCTAGGCACCATCAGCTCTGCCTGCATCACTGAGGCCACTTCCGGAAGGTCCTCCGCTCCCTCCTCTAACTCAGTCTCTGTAAGGAAGCCAGAGTGATCCTGTTAACATGAAAATCAGACCAGATCACTCTCCTGCACATGTTAACACGAATCTCCTCACCAGGTCCCAGGGGTGCACACTTCCTACTTGCCTGGCCCTGCAGGACCCCCGTCTCTGCATCTCCATGCTCCAGCCATGCTGGCCCACTTCCTCATCCTCAGACAGCCACGTTCTTTGTGCACTAGAGCCTTTGTCTCTGCTGTATGCTCCACCTGCAGTGTTCTGTCACAGACGGCCACGTGGCCGCCTCCTCGCCATTCAAGTCAACCCAATGCCACCTCAGAGAGGCTTTCACCTACCCCTCCACCTAAAACCTTTCCCCCACCCCTCAGTCACACTGTTTCCAAATTCTGTTTTCTTTTCTCCTAGGCATGTATCACTACTGAGACATTAAGCAGGGAAATAATTACAGATGATCCTTTTAGTTTCCCTGTTAAACTAGGGAAGGACCTTGTCTGTTCCCTTTTTTGCTCTATTTCCCATGTGCTCAATAGATATTTGTTTTTGTGTGTAAGTGTTTTTAATTTTTTTAACATTTTTAAAATTTAACGTTTAAATTTTATTTTTATTTTTTTATTTTGGGGGGAGGTAATTCGGTTTTTACTTATTTATTTTAATGGAGGTGCTGAGGGCTGACCCCAGGACCTCCTGCATGCTCAGCACGCGCCCTGCCACTGAGCTGTGCCCTCCCCACTACTCAATAAATATTTGTGAAGTCAACACGTATAAATTATAAATTTGAAACATTCGGCTTTAAAAGTGGGTTTGTTTTTCTCACTGATGCCACGGAACTGGTGTGCATAGTGATACAACATCTGAATTCAGAACCAGGGGCCTTGGAAGCCAGCCCAAGCGTTGACGTTCCCTGGGGTGACCCTGAGCTCGTCTGCTCGGTTCTCCAGGACCTGCCCCGTCTTCTCCAAAGGGAAGTGCGAAGACGGGATGAAACAGGGCATCGGCAAACACCAGCACGGAGAGAATCACAAAGCGCCACGGAAGTGTCAGGTGCTGGTCTGTGTCACGAAGCAGCTGCACGGTGCCCTCTGGCCTCCTGTGGAGCAGGGAGGGATTCGCACGAGCAGGCTGCGGTCGGGACACACCAGGCCCCTCGGCCTCACCCCCGCGGCCTCACCCCCGCGGGCCGGCGGGCGCCCGGCTGCAGGTGGCGGCCAGAGCGCGGTGATTCGCCGGCGCCGCTCCTGCGCCATCCAGACGCCACCCCGAGGCGCTCCCTCCCCTGTCGGCCCCGTCCCACCAGAGGCGGCGGCCTTGTGCGCTGCCCGTGGCGCCTGCTCAGGCTGCTCAGGCTGGGGGCTCAGCGGGGGCAGCTCCCCGAGGCAGGGGCGGTGGTGCTGGGGCAGGAAACGGCAGGGGGCGCCGACGGGACCGAGGGCCGCCACCCGAGGCCTTTCCGCCCAGTGGGCAGTGCTTCCTTCGCTCCGCGACTGGTCTCAAGGGTCCAGTTTGACTTCCCTGCAGGTGAGCGGAAGCCGGCGCTCCGCGGACCCGGGAACAGGCGCCTGTCCCTGTGCTGGGGGGGGGGGCGGCTCCCCGCGTTCCCAGCTCCCGGTGGGCTTGTCTGGGCTTTTCCGTGGGGCGGTCGCCGGGACGTTCCGTAGCTCGGGCGCTTCCCACGCCGAGGGCACAAGGTGACGGCGGAGTGGAATCAAGTCCCTGTTGCTCTGCGTCCGCAGAGGGCAGCAGGTGAAGCCACGCCCACTAAACGCAGGCGGAGCCCCTTTGCACCAGCAGAAGGCGAGTCACCTGCGGCTTCTCACCTGCAGGACAGGCAGAGCCCCTCCGCCGCCTGCTTGTTCCTCCTGAAAGCGGAACCTTTGAGGACCAAAAAAGGGGTCACCGTGGCATTTCTGCCACCATTTTGCAGCCTCTCCGGTGTCCTCAGGTGACGCACCTTCCCCGTCTCCCCAGAGCTTCACCCACAGCCTTCAAGCAACTTTGAAGGGAGGAGTTGGGCGAAATGCAAAGCAAATGCTGTCAACAGAGAAAACAATTTTAAAAGATTCCAACAGATGAATAATGCAAACCTCCATCATGTTTGTTATGGAAACAAGCATGCAATATTAATCATTTGCAAAGAAAGTGGCCGTCACCAGTGGGGAACAACTCTAGTGTCTTCTGGCTAGAAACCTAACCTGCCCCATCTTATTACGAGTTTCTTATCTTTCTTAAAAATTTAATTCTGTGAATAATGTAATGTTTATCAGAGGAAAACAAATATCCTGTCTCAAGCCAGACTTTCTTCATCCCCTCCCACCGCAGCAAATATCTATCTGCATCTGACATTTTCTCTTCTTTTTTTTTTTAACTTAATTTTCTACACGAGGCTACATATTTAATATACACAGTGTAACTCACTTCAGTAGCTGACCGTTCGCCCCCCAGAGATGTTTATTACAAGACAAGGAGCATGCAAAGCTGGGGCACTGTTTTGCAAATTCCCTCTTCAGTGAACATGGTCATGAAAGAATTGTATCAAGAAGAAACACTCGTATCATGTGGCTGTCGCCACGTTCTGCGGATGGTGTTCGTACTGACTTGGTAGCTGACAAATAATGACCCTTCAGAGCTTTGGGTTACCCCTTTTACCACTGCCAAGCATAGCAGGTGATGCTCTATTCCATTCAGCTTTCTTCTGGGTCCCAGGGGGCTTCCACAAGAGTCCAGGGATGCTTTGGTTCCTGCAGGAATCACTTTCATTGTGGACTTTGGGTCATCACGGGCCATCCCACCCCAGTCCGTCCATAGAATGCGTAAATTGTCTGTCTTTGTGTCTCTTGTTGACCTGGTCACACAGTGGAACTGACACCCCCAGGTTCCAAATAAGGCTTCGTGACCTTTTATACATGCACACACATGCAGACACACACACAAATCTGTGCACACACACACTGTACTCTCTCATGCACCAGCTCTGCTGCCTCAGATGTCAACGTGCAGGGTCTGCTTTCTTTATATTCTGAATTCTGTGTCCATGTATGTTTGTTTGGAGGAGAGGTAATTAGGTTATTTAATTACTTTTTTAATGGACCTATGGGGATTGAACCCAGGACCTCGTGCATGCTAAACACGCGCCCTACCACTGAGCTACACCCTCCCCGCCTTGTGTCCGTTTGTTTTGAATTGTTTCCTTCAGACAAAAATACAGCGAAGCTTCTCCGCAAACAGTGTGAGAACCCGCACTGCTGACCGTGGCTCAGGGCGAGGGGCCGGGCCGGGAGGAGGAACGTGCGGGGGAGGGCGCAGGAAGGCCGGAGCGGAGAAACAGGTGGGGACACTCACCGGGGGCGGAGGCAGCCCAGCGCATCACGAGGTCTGCGCCTCCCGTTTGGATCGGAGTCTCGGGATCATGAAGTAATACGCCTCGAGTTGTTCTGGTAGACGGTCAGAGTTGGGGCAGGTCTTGTCAGTTCTTATTTTTTTTACATATATGAAAATTTTTTTCAGATTCTTTTCCGTTACAGCTCATTACAAGAACTTGCTGTTTGGTTCAACAGAATTGGGACATTTGAAGCGCCGCCTTAGTGGTTCTTAAATAACAGGGTGTGGTACCACCCGAAACAGCTCCGCTTCTCCAGAAATACTTCAGAGGGCTTTGTTAAAGTATTCGGAAGCCGAGAAAATGATTATCAAAGATTCGTCTGCCCCTGTTAAAATTACATCCAAATGGTCATTAGAAGTGAGGGCTGTCAAAACATCCCACCTCTAGGAACTTGCAGTGGAGTTTCTGTTACTTTCCAGTGCTTCCCTGTGACCTTTGATGCTCTGATTGTTCTGGGACCCGTGGTGCTTGTATTCACTCAATCTGCCAAGAGAGGAAAGTTATACTACCAGGCTGCATAATTTCCTTCTCAGCTGTAAAATATTTCTTTTAAAAAAGTGTGGAGGAGAAGGAATTATGGGAGCAAATATAGTATTTATCATTGGAATTAAAAGATGAGACCAGGCAAATAGTCCAGCCATCCATCCTCAAATAGTGTCTGCTGTTAGGGGCCCAATTCAGAGAATCTGATTAGCTGATGTATTTATATGGGAGCATCACAGGCACCAACACCACTTTCACGTGTATTATTTTTCTTGTCATCCACAAATCATGTTGTGGAGAGATTGATGGTAATTGAATAAATTGCCGTGTGTAGTTAAAGACCGGGCTTGTTGGAGACGGAGCAGATTTATTCGATGATCAGTTTCACTTTTTCTCTGATGCCGGTGCTCATCGGAGCACGTCTCTCCAAGCATGGGGAACTAGCACAGACAGACGGAGCTCCTCACACTTACACTTACGTGGGCGTGAACTGGGGTCTCCAGGGTCAAATCGCCACCTAGGAGCTCTTTGTGGGGATTTTGAGGAACCTTTAAACCACATTGTCTAAAACTATCACCCACAGGCTACCAGATTCCAAAGGTGATGATCTGGGGGGAAAGGGGGCAGACATTAAAACAGCATTACTCCTAGGACACCTCCGTTAAATATTAACACCCCCAACTTTTTTTTAATTAAAAAGATATGAATACCCAAGAGCAGTAACTATTGACGTATGGTCTTTAAGTTTGTGCTAATTGGGTCTTCTGAGTATTTGCTCCTTGAGAACGGATATGAGAAGTGAAAATCTTGAGGCATGGACCGCATTTACACGGTTTAGCCACATCTCTCATCCTGCGGCGCCATTTCATTTATGCAGCAACCTTCCCGTCAGCTGTCACAGCTCACGGTCTCCAGTCCCACCTGGTGTGAACGTGGTTGCCTTTTCTTAAAATAACGGCTTTGGGCTCCTTAGCACGTCGGCGTTTTCAGCTCCCTTGCACATTTTTTTTTTCAAATGTAAGTTACAATACATTAGGAGGTCGTGAAATAATTTAGTGGGTCGTGATCAGCTTAGAAAGATAAATGCAATTAAAACAAACAATACCCAGTGCATCGTAGGTAGGAGAGTGAACTATTGTGGAATTTTCTGTTATGGATGGATTTAGTACATGTTTACTGTGTTGCAATACACAGATCTCATAATAGACGTTAGTCACAAAAGTTTGAAAAGCTCAGAACCCTTTTTTTTAAACAGCAGACATTTATTTCTGTTAGTTCCGGAAGCTGGGAAGTCCAAGATCGAGGTGCCTGGTGAGATTCTGTGTGTCCTTGTGGGGAAGGGGGAGAGAATGAGTGAGTGAGCAAGCTCTGGTCTTCCTTCCTCTTACAAGGACATTAATTCCATCACCGAGGTGCTCCCTCAGGTCTTCATCTAAATCTAATTACCTCGCAAAGGCCCCATCTTGGAGGTTAGGGGAACCCTTTTTTTTGGACCATGGAAAAGAAGAGGGATGCTGAGCAGAAGGGTTAACCTACGTCGACGTAAGTAAAACGCACGACCTGAAAGCTAAGAGTTATGTTGTATTTGGAAGACTCTCTGAGGACTCGGACCCGGGAGGTGGCTTCTCAGATCGCTCAAAGAGACTATTGCACCGAGGCCAAGGAGGGGCCAGGGTATATAGGGGATTTTGCAACAAAGACCGCATAGTTGAAACATCAAAAGAGGACTGTCAATTAAAGAAAGCAAGATCTCTCAGGTTAAGGGATTTAGTGCTTCCTCCGTCTGGAAAGGTGTAGAGGTCTGGGCTCGTTGAAATCATTCCTCTGATCGGCACCGTGGCTGTCTAGGGCCAGGGTCATGTGCTTCCACGTCCTGAGTCCCTCAGGGGGCATCACTGGGGGCGGCTGCAGAAGCCGGGCTGCCTGCCTGTCTCCATCCTGGGTCCCCTCTGCTCACTGTCTGGGGTGGTGGTAGCAGCTGAAGACTTAGTGGCCGCAGCATCCTCTGTTTACTGATATGGCCGCAGTATTTTTCATTCACACCTGGGACTGAGCAAACACTGCGCATTCCCTAGAAAGGCCTGTCTTCAGGCCCGGCCCTTGGCTGTTCCGGGGAAGGTAGTTCCCAGTCCCCACAACATTCTGCCCCCACCCGTGAGAGAGCAGCTGTAGGCCTGAGGCCTGGGCCACGTGGTGCCAGTTGGACCAGATAGTTTGTCCTGACAGTGTGATCATGGTGAAGCCTGACTCGGCCCTGAGGCAGGCTGAGTGGCTGAAGCCAGTTATGTGGGTGGTACTTAGTTGCCTACGTGACCAACCCTTAAAAAAGCCCTGGCACCAAGCCTGGGGCGCTTCCTTGGTTAGTAACACAGTTCTGGGGGAATTAAGTCTGTCCGTGGGATTCCACTCGCAAAGGGCATCGTGAACTTGCACTGGGCTCCTCCTGGATTCAGCCTCAGGTACCTTTTAAAAAATTTTTTTTATTGAAGTGTAGTTGATTTACAATGTTAGTTTCAGGTGTACAGCAAAGTGATTCAGTTTTACGTATACATACATATATAGTTTTTCTTTTCAGATTCTTTTCCATTATATATTGTTATAAGAAATTGAATACAGTTCCCTGTGCTGTACAGTAGGTCCTTGTTGTTTATCTATTTTATATACAGTAATGTGTGTCTGTTAATCCCCAGCCCCTAATTTATCCCTCCCCACCCTTTCCGCTTTGGTAACCATAGTTTGTTTTCTGTGTCTGTGAGTCTGTTTTTGGTTTGTAAATAGAATTTGTATCATTTTTTAAAGATTCCACATATAAGTGATATCATATGATATTTGTCTTTCTCTGTCTGATTTACTTCACTCAATATGATCATCTCTAGGTCTATCCATGTTGCTGCATTAGTTGGCATTAGTTCATTCTTTTTTGTGGCTGTGTAATATTCCATTATATATATACGTGTGTGTGTGTTGTGTGTCTGTATCTACCACATCAGGTACCTTTTCCTCTTTTTGATTTTAATCTGTGTCCTTTTGCTGTAATAAATTATAGCTGAATAGGCCAGTTATTCTGAGTCCTGTGAATCCTAGTGAATCATTGAGCTTTGGGCTGGTCTGGGAGCCCCTGACCCAGAGGCAGGCATCAGACTACTGAGACTTGGAGGAGTTGAGGAATCTGTCTGTAAACACCAAGTCTGAGCCTGGACTATGGCTAGACTGAGGGCTTTCAGACTCCAGCAGAGGGCCACAGTAAATGACTCCTTTTGTGGTGAGGTGGTGGGAAGGCCATTTGTGACAACAGTGGTTCCTGGACACTCCTTGTTCAAGTGTTGCTGGGTGGGTTTCCTTACTGAGAGCAATAGGGAATACAGACCAGGAACACTTTACCCCTGTCTCCGTGGAGGGCGTGACCTGGTACAGACACCGGGGCTCATCTCCAGCTTATTGCCAAAGGTAGCTCCAGCTTTTCTGAGATCTGCCCTCTGGATCTATTCTGCCGTTTAAGTAATGACCTCAATTATGTTTAATTACAGTATATTGCAAGCCAATGAGCTATCTCTGCCGAGTCCACATGAATTAAAATCAGTATAAAATTCGAACCCAAGGCTCCAAGAGGAAGTTAGCAACAGCAGCTCCGTTCTCCAATTCTCAGTCGGGCTTACTCTTGTGTTGCCCTTTTGTGTCAGAGAAAATAACACGAAGAGATTAGTAGTAAAATCTTTGAGATCTAATTATGATCAGGGAGTTCCAAAGGAAATTAAACATAGCATGATTACTTTTTTAAAATATAAATGTAATAGAGCATCTGAGCAAATAATCCTTCCCATACGGCTAGCTCATTTCCCATCAGGAGGTAGAAAAGAATTTTTGAGAACTCTTATTAATGAATAATAGTGTCTGAATTTTTATGACACTTTTTCTAAACATTTTCTTGCATCGTTAACTTGCTTGATGCTCCCAGGTTTCACTAGTCATGGCAGTCATTTTCAAACAGAGCATAATTTAAACCACTGTGCACCCTGATCTTCTGCATCCTGAGAGCCCTGGGTTTTTGGTGAAGGGTTCTGGCTGAGATGGCTCTGAGGGGAGGAAGACAGGAGAGACATCAGATGGTCAAGGCTGTGTTCCCCTCCCTCCTGCAATGACCCAGAGTAGCCAGGAGATCCCATAGCATGAATGCAGGAGATCATGGCTGGGGGAGAGGGAGGGCCCAGATGGACATTGCTGGGCCTCAGTTCTCCAAGGGACACTCTTGCTCCCAGAAAACCTCTCCTGCTCGCAGACGGCTTTGGCGTTTCTCCTTCTCACTGGACTTTTCACTGTTTTCCATGCCAATGGGATGTTCTTGTCTTCTGCACGCCATGCTAAATTCCTTGGCCTTTGATTGATTTGTTTTGGCTCTTACCACAGCACAATCAGAGAAGACAGCGCCTCCCTCTGGGTGTCCTCATGCTCTGGTCTTTCTTGGCTATAACTCTTGTTAACTCCGCTCGCCCACTTCCCTCCTCTAAACCGACATTCCACGCAGCTTACTTTCCGACTGGAATGAGTGCATCTCCATCCTGCATTCTTATGGGCTGAAATCTCAGTATTTGGTCTCCATAGGTCACTTTTTATCCATTCTCCACCCCTCATTAAATTTCTTCCCCAGCTCACCCTTCCTGTTGGAATGCTCTATGCCTTTTTTTACATTGAAGTATGGTTGATTTACAGTATTTCAGGCATACAGCACAGTGATTCAGTGATACATATATATGCTCTTTTCCATTATAGGTTCTGGCAAGATATTGAATATAGTTCCCTGTGCTATACAGCAGGACCTTGTTGTTTATCTCTTTTATACACAGCAGTGTGTATCTGCTCATCCCAAACTCCTAATACATCCCTCCCCTCCATTTCCCCTTTGGTAACCATAAGCTTCTTTCCCATGTCTGGGAGTCTGTTTCTGAAAGCTGTTTACTTTTAAATGATCGCGTCATCACTTGTTCAGGGTACAAAGGATTTTCTACATGCGATCTTTCACCCTCCCAACCAGATACCTTTCAATCTGAGGACAAAACGCTTGTGTATTTCACTTGTTCAACACAAATCCCTTCCGTGTTGACCCTACCTTCCTGTCCTAAGTGTCCTGACCTGCTGCTCAGCACGCTTCCTCTTTCCTGTCCGACTCTGCCTCCAGTTCGGAGATCACATCAGGTCTCTGGTCTCCCCAGAGTCCGTGGGTGATAGTATTTCGTAGCTCCCTGCCTTCTGTGCCGCTTACACCCGCGCTTCTGGTTCAGCCGGGCTCCGCTTTCTGGCGGCGTTGTTTAACCCTCTGAGGACTCCCACCTTCCCATTTTGTCTTCCTGTCCTCTCCTTTCCTGCTCAGAGGCCCTCGCTTCTCTCTGCTGCCCTCCCTCCTCCGCCTCGGGTTGCATCCGTCTACTGGTCTCTTACTTTCTCTCCCCTCTGGTTCTCCCGGGCCTGGGAGGTGGCTTCCCTCTGCTTTCTTTAAATCACAATTCTCAGTTCCACTCCATCCCCCTCCTCCGGAAGCTCCCGCTCTCAGCTTCCTGCTCCCTCTAGCTCTAGGACATCGGGCTGCATTTTTTGGACAGATGATGCTGCCCAAGCCTTCTTCCCACACCCTTGGACCCCAGAGCAGGGGGAGCCGCTGTCTCAGGTGTCCCGCTGTCATGACGATGCATGGCCTTCGATTCTGCCAAGTGGGGCAGACCGTGTGTGTTGTCATCGTGCCTCCTCGCCCACACCCAGGGCTCCCTGTGCTGTGCCATGTGCCCTTGCATCCACTCCTCCCCAGGTCAGCCAGGAGACTTGTTTGTTTGTAATACATTGAATGAGAAGCTCCCAATACATCACATTCACCTCCTTCCTTGCAGTAGAATTCAGCTGCGTCACAGTTCACCCCTAAACCTTGACATGTTTGCCTCCTTCACTGAAACTCTCAGTTTACTACTTTTGGTGTCTCGGCAAGGTCCCACTCCATTCCACTGGCCATTTGACTCCAGAGTGTATGGGACTGGCTCCTCCTGGCCCTCCTGGGGCTCCCAGCCCTCTTGCAAGTGATGCTCTTTCTCCAGAGTAACTCCAGTGTTTCTGCTCTGTGAGGTGCACATCCAGCCCCTCATTTCCTGGGCTGGGAATATGCAGCTGTACCCCCCCCCACACACACATATGGACGCTCGTCCATTACACCTTTCCCCTGCGCCCCCCTCCTGCAGTTCACCATCCGGGGTGCCACCACGTGTGCTCATCTGCAGCGGACCCTCAGGACAGACCTCCCCTCCTCTCACCCCTGCATTTCCTCTGACTCTCTCTTGAGGAAGGAGATGGGGAAGCAGGTACAGGTTCCCGAGTCTCTGCCCCTCCTGAGCGCATCTTCCACTCCGTCCCCCCAACCCCACACACATACATGCAGACAATCAGCACATGCACACACATGTGGGCACACACACTTACCACACATGCACACACACTGCCTCCATCCCCCAGTCCCACCCGGCCTGAAGCCCAGTGTGTGTCTGGGGGAGGGTCTGGCTCAGGGCGTGCACGGCGGTGCCCATGCTAACCTCAGAGCTTATCTCTAAAATACCCCAAGTATCGTTTTCCACCACATTTTCTAAGTAAAATTTAACTGAGAAGCATGACCATTTTTATTTGACTTCATGTCCGTCTCTTCCTTGGGGACAATGCACTGGTGAATTAGAAACTGTCTCCATCAAAAAAATAGCAATTTGGGCCCCCGGCTATTTCTCTGCTCCACAACCAGTTCCTCTGAAATGTTACTGACACCTTCCCAACCAAATCAACCAAAATGTCAGAAATCTCTCATTTTGTGTCCTTCATCACACAGAGCCCTGACGGACAGCGGGACCGGGCCTTTGTGGGGGGAGGGGCTGCGGGAGCGCCAGCGAGTCGGGGGCTGACCAGAGCCTGGTCCTGGCGGCCCCGTCACAATGCTGATGCCGAGGGGTCCCCCTGGAGGCAGTGCAGGCTGACACACTTGGGGACACGCCCCAGGAAGGCCTGGGCGGAGCCAAGATTTCGAAAGCTGTTTCCATCGTGCAGAGGTTCTGTCACCTGCCGCCTCTGGACTCAAGCGGGTTGGGGGTCTCGGTCCCTGCACTGCCCTGCACACCGTGTGCAGGTCTTTGCGGTGTTCAGGCTCCTTCTCAGGGTCCCTCTGGGTCTGGCTCTCCCTCCCCAGGACGCAGCCTCGCCTGAATGCCTGGGAGACTGTCTGCATCAGCGTTCCCCGCTGCTCCTCTCCCGGGAAGCTGACCTCCAGGGCCCCCCGTGACCGTCCACCCACCGCCTCCTCTGTTCACGTTTCTTCTCTGATGGCAGTTGTCACTGTTTCCAGCTTGCCCCCTTGGAGATGTTTCAGAGGGTCTCAGTGTCCCCAAGCTGTTTATACACAAGCAGCTGAACTCAAGCCCCCTCCCCGCTGGCCTCCCCAGGAGGCTCCGACTGTCCACTAGGAGCCCCCCTGGACTCAGCCCGCCGCCACCTCCCAGCCTTGGCGGCAATCTTGCTGAGAGCAAATCTTTTATTTTTCTAGGGCAACCACTAAAAAAATGTTTTTTTAATAAATACAACTGATATCCTAAGGGAGGAGAGAAAATGGAATCATGTAAAATGTTCAGTTAAAACCAAAAAGGGCAGAAAAAGTGGAACACAAAGAGTCAAAGAACAAAGGGAATGAATAGGGAAGAGTTACAAATATGGTAGAAATTAATCCAACTGTAAAAGTAACCTCTATAAATGTGAACAGTCTTGATACAAGCCTTTTGTTAAGTGTAAAATCATGTCAAGGCTCATCATTTTATATATATACATATATAAATCTTCCACATATATATGGGAGATTCTCTGTTCACCCCCAAGGCACCACCAGCTCAAGGACAATGTGTGCACTAGGTTTTACCAACTGAAATTTTAAAGAAAAATTTTTGGCAGAAAAATCGTAACTTGAGTCCCGGGCTTCTATGTTGCAGAGTTTCTGGGTCTCCCTCATCCCGGAAAAGCCTTCTCTCAAACCTTAGACCCAGACCTCTCCTCATCTCAGACTCTAAAACACGATTTCTTAGCCTTGGGTTTCAGGGGTGCATGAACTTGGATGAAAGAAGAAACGGTCATAATTACTTTTACCAACGTCTGCCTGAAACAAAGCTTCCCTTTAATCTGTCTGTTTTCAAAAAACCACAGTAGTTTTGACAGTATCTGTGATCAGTAGAAACCACAGCATTTTCATATCATGACAGTTGAAGGTATCTCAAAATATATAGTCTACTTTCGCCATTAGTTGAAAATCGGAGTTACTTCAGCCCTGCCCCCACGTCCTAGGCTCTGGGACCGCAGGCAGGTTCTCCGGGGGTAGCTCTGGGCAGGCGCGGAGACAGCTGGGGCAGCCGTCTTGCCGCTGCGGAACCTCCAGCCACCTGCTCTCACGACTGGCATTTAATTCAGGAGCCTTTGGAGAACCTAGTGCTTCTGGAGACCAGAATATCTTTTCCTTATAAAGCAAGTTATGAAAAGTTTCATTCTATTTATGATCGTATCTCTTGGCAAAAAAAAATATATAAGTTCCATTCCTGTGATGATCAAAACGAGTAAGAACAGCGTCTCCAACTTGATGGGGATGTTTCCTTGTCAAAGACGTCCCACGGTTAAGTGCTATTAATGTATCTCAGCCAAAACAGCTGTTACGCTAATTTAGTGGATCGTTAAAAACAAAAATTTACTTTAACTTGCCTGTTTTAGCTGTATTATACTGTGAATCGTCAATAAATCAGTGTAAATATATTTTACTTTTTTATATTTTTAAAACAGTATCTCAAAATAATGGGTTTTCTTTGTCATTTTATATATTCTGTTTTATGTATTTAAATACAAGATTCTGAGAAAAGAAACACAGGCTCCATGAGATTGCCCCAGGGGCTCAGTTTTTGGTCTCATTTATGTTTCAAGAGACAAAAAGATCTAGAATCTCTGTGCAGAAGAGGCAATTTCCTTATTTTCTCTCTTAACTAAATGTTAGGGCTTCAATCCCTTTTGTCTTCAAAATTTACGCCCACCCTCTTCCCTGAAGGTTACTTTGTTACGTAGGACAATTCACTCTTCTTTGCCTCGTGGGCTCCTGTGTCTCTGAGGCTGTCCCAGGTGAACCAGTAACACTGCTCATCACTGCTCACTTGGCAAGGGGCCTGTGTGGGAAGTGACTTGCCTTTACTACCTCATGAAGTCGTGAAATCATTTGCCCAAGACCCTGCAAGTGAGGGAGACAGAATCTGGATCTTGGGCTTCTGCCCTAGGACTCGGGGGAGTTTGAGTCTGACCACTGTATTATGTGCAGCGGACTCGTTAAAATACCTTTCAGAGTAGACACACCTAGCATACTTGTCTTCCTTCTGCTTTGTCCCTGGGGTATACACACACCTGCAGTTAAGAAAGAAGAAAGTGTTTGTTCTCTCTTTGTCTCTGTCTCTCTTTTCTCTTTCTTGTTTTTGTTATTTTTATTTTTATTTCTTTGGTCCCTTTGGTCCCTGTGCGATGAGATTTGACTCTGCAGAGGTCTCTCATTCAGAGGCCACTTCCTGGGCTCCAAACGAAGAAGGTCCAACTGAGTCCTCCCCAAAGCGTCTCCCAGCATCAACATTCCTATTTAAGTTCAGAGTGAGAGAGAACCCCGGAGAGTGGGGGCCTCACAGGCTGGCTGAGGACGCTCATTCTTTATATCGACCACAGGGCCAGGGTGTCCTGCAAGGCCCCCAGCCCCTCCCAGGAGGAGGTGACCTTGTGTCTGCGGTCCCTTCATTTCCATGTGGCTTTGGTGCAGTTGCATGTGTCACCTCGAGTGACTCCAGAAGCTGAACCAGCAGTTACCTGTATTTCTTGGTTGATTAATTTTCTAGGGGGAAAAAAAGAGCCCATTGAATATCATGCTTCATTTCGGAAAACAACAGGGTAGCGTGTATCCTGCACTGTGTTCCAAACGCCTCTTCTTACATGGCGCCCATTCCCGCACAAACAAGAGCAAGCAATATTTATCACAAATGGCTGCTTTTTCAATTTCCTCTAGTATGACATTGTTTCTAGACCCCTTTGCCATGTAGCTTATTAATCAGAGCTCATTGATAGGCATCAGACATCGCATGTTTATAGACACACAGTGGACTATTTCTGCCCCGGCGATGTTGGTAGAAAGGTCACTGAGATGATTACTGCGAAGGATGTGAACGCTGCAATTCTCGTGGTAGTGTTTACAGTTGTACCGAATTATGACTTAGGAAGTGTGGGGCCAACTAAGTCCACCACTTTTTTCCATAGAGTTGTTGGCAAGCTACATTTGCTCCTTCCCAGAAACAATGCAAACTATTTTGTGTAAAA
This sequence comes from Vicugna pacos, assembly GCF_048564905.1. Classification (NCBI taxonomy): domain Eukaryota; kingdom Metazoa; phylum Chordata; class Mammalia; order Artiodactyla; family Camelidae; genus Vicugna; species Vicugna pacos. Next base: position 3,246,201 of record NC_132993.1, on the reverse strand, counting down.
ACAGAGATGCACCTGGTCAGATCCTTTCAAAGTAAAAATAGATAAAACAGATGAACAACAAGGACCTACTGTATAACAGAGGGAACTATATTCAATGTCTGGTAATAAGCTGTAAAGAAAAAGAATGTATATGTATATCCGAATCACTTTGCTGTGCACCTGAAATATAGTAAATCAACTATACTTCAATTAAGAAAAGAAAGGAGTTTCTGTTGCTGGATAGTGTGGTCTGTAAAGCTTACAGCAGGAAAGAACCTCAGGCAGGCCCTTGTTCCAACCCTTTGAATTAATAGTCGAGGCAGCTGAGATTCAGGGAGACGGGAGACTTGTCTGAGGTCATGCTGAGGAGTGACATGCGTCACTCAGCTGTCCAGCGCTTCCCTTCCCGTTTTGTTAGGGCGGACTATCCATCCATTCTCCCACCGACCGTCAGGACACAGGGAGCTCTCTTCAGACGGTCGATGGCGTGAAAGCAGCCCAGGACGGATAAGTCGTCCTTGCAGGTGTCTGGGCGTCGCTCGCATCTCCCTTCACGCCTCTGAGCACGCGGGATTCATCTCAGTTCCACTCTCGTTTTTATTCTCCTTTTCCTTCTGTCATTGACTTACCTGAAGGCTGCTTTTGTCTCATAAAGACTCAACCAGTGGAAAACTGAGGTTACTCCATCAGTTTCTTTGATCAGTCCTAGTCACTGGCTGAATTCAGAGCCCCACGCCCATCCAATCCAAACTGAGAGAACCGACCTTTTCTGAAGCTAAGAGAGCCCAAAGCTTCATCTTGACCTGTTCCTATGTCTTGGTTTCTCGCTGGGGCATCCTTCCCACCCAATCCTGCATCCCCGGGACCAGCAAACTCTTTGTGCTATAAGATTCTCAGCCTTAAGGGTCCTTCCTGGGGTTTACATTTGGGGGCACAGTCTGTACCCTTTCTTTGTGGAAAACCGCTCAGTAGTTGGTTGTCAGGCTTCAATGGACAAAATACTTTCTACACCATCTCTGAATGACAAAATGAAAAGGCCCCAGGAGAGAAGATTTATGGTCAAGTAATGGACTTACTTTAAGATTTGAAAATAAGCAAGTAAAGTGAATAAGTTACACTCTAGGACTCATCGCCTTTCACACATAAGTGATGATACAATAATACAATAATCACGTGTTAAATTATGTGACTCATTTCATTTATTACAGGTAACGAACCAGAAACGCAAGTCTGACTGTCTCCCTTACACTACTAATTTATTTCCTTTCTGCCCCTCATCAGAGTACCAAAAAAAAAGCCACCCATTTTATTTTCCTTGCAGGAATGACTTGGGATGGTGGCAGTAGTACTCGGGCATTGAGACATCCAGCTTCTGATGTACAGATTCCGTCTGTACGTTCTGATATTGCAGCATTATGCTTCTATCCAGAGAGCCGTTTGTCAACTTAAACACACCTAGGAAGACTATATGGAAGATGTAAAAGCATCAAGAAGCTTAAAATTATAGCAGAGGCACAGACTGAGTGTTTTTTCATCTTGTCTCCTCCACAGATATCCGCAAAGATTATTCCCACAGATCATTTTGGCACCATTTGCCCTTTTTTATGTGTTTGGCACAATGTGTTTATTAACTATATTGATGAAAATGGGAGAGCAACTGTCCTTGCTGTTGGAGACCTTGACAAAAATAAAGTCTTTAAAAAGTGAACAGACTGTCTTATAAATGTGAACCCACTGGCTGAACCACCCAGTGAAAAGCTAGAATGGTGTAGAGCCAGGAAGACTTCATCATGAAAAGCCTACAGATGTGTTTGTGTGTGTGTGTGTGTGTGTGTGTGTGTGTGCTAAAATCAATGTTGTATAACAAATTTATTTAATCTGTTTAACAATCCTTCGAAAGAGCGTTAATCTCCACTTTCTCCAGGGAGACACCTGCAGGAACTGAGTTTCGTTATTCAAAACTATAATATGGTCTTGCTGCATCTTGCTTAGTCTCCCGGTTCAAGGCTGCTGCAGACCTTGATGCAGACATTTGGAAGTCCCTGGGCTCACTGGGAAATCATGTTAATTGCAGTGTCAGGGCATCCTGGGTACAAGCACTTTGAGCTCGGTAGGAAGACGGATTTCACAGACACCAGAGAAGAGAAGGGTAGCTGACTGTGATCAACTTTGACCCTGGCAGGTACCTCGGAGGAAGGATTTCAGTCTGTTTATATTCTGTGAATTCATTTTCCCTGCTAGTGTTCTGAGTGTTCACTAAGACAGAATCATTGTTTGAAACCAACAGTACAAGTCTCCCAGGGCCACACAGCAGGCTTGTGGCTCTGGCCTGGCGCCATATGTATTTTTCCAAGGTTCACAGGTAGCCCTTGTAGCAAATGTTTATAGAGGTGTTTTTTTTTTTTAAAGAATCACTGTTGCTATAATTAACAACACTGACTCAGTAGATGAATAAATATGTGAAAAACTAATTTAAGTATTTGACACAACTAGTATATGTAAGAAATCAATTTCATAACATGGAACTATTACATTGGCTTCTTCTCAATGGCATTAATTTCATTTTGGATAGATAAGTCACACTGGGGGGTTTAATATCTATTCTACATGGCATTGTGCAATAGTAGGTTCTCTGGGGTGCACTTTTATTAGCTTCTTGGAGATAAACGGCCATGTCACTAAAACAAAATAAAAATCTCAACTGAAAGCCCTTTCCGTTTTCACCCAGTTAAGCCTCCTCTGGATGGAAGACCTGCTCTTTCCTGAGGGCCACTGGGAGGTGAACTGGGGCTCAGAGGCCACCCAGCCCCTGGAGCACCGAGTGCATTTCCTCTGTGAATTGTGACAAAACCCGTCTTGATAACGCCTGTACCCAGAAGTTTTGCTTGCATACCATAAAACTGTTTGTCTTTCTATACTTGGCTTGGGAGTCTAGGATGTTAGAGGGCAATAAATCCTGCCCCCCCATGCATATTGGTAAACTCGGGGAAAGAGTTTCTAAACTTGCATCAGTGGGTCTCTGAGATGATACGCAACCAAGACGCACCTACCGTGATTTTCTTGTTGTTGTTGTTTCAGCCTCATTTATTCACTTGACAAATATTTCTTGCTCACGTCCAAGGTCCCAGGCACTGTGACAGACATGGGTATGAACAGTGGAAGAGATGGAAGCAGTCCCGCCTCTCAGGGAGCTTGCACTATAGGGGAGGAGACCCAAGGGAGGCGTACAGCGCTGGGAGGAGCCCCGTGTGCGTGTAGGAGGAATACACACACAGCGCAGCAGGGTCTTCAAATTCTTCTTTCAAATCATACACTAATTTCATCACTAACATGGTTGACCAATGGGTTATGGCCCTTAGTTTCTGAAAGACACTCTTGTGAACGACATGGCATCTTCACCATTAGAGCTCCTCCCGACAGACGCCAACATGGTAGCTTGGAGCAGTCCGCCTCTGCGAAGACTGTGTGTAGATAAGTGGGGCTTAAATGAACTTTCCTCTAACTCAAGCACCTTCTCTGTATACCCCAGAGTTCCTCGCATGAGCCTTAGTCAGACGTGTGTTTTCTTCTTAAGGAACATCTGATGGGGGAGCTAAGACAGGAACGGCCATATTAACGCCCAGTCATGAGCGTTGCATGAGTACACGTACGAACAGCACAGGACAGAGAATGGTGTGTTTTATGAGGCAGGTACTTAGGGACATTTTGAGGATTCAGCAAGACAATTACTGACTTCTAAAAAAGTCGTGGAAGACCTCTCAGATGGAGTGGCTTGTGAGCTGGGCTTTGAAGTAAGACTAGAATTGTGCCATCTGGAAATTCAGTTTCACGACTTCCTGAGATGTGCTCTAGTGCATGACTCATCAAAATGACACAAGTAAGTGGACAAAAGTCTAGCAGGATCTTCTTAGATAACGTGGCACTGGGACAGACCGGGGTTAAAATCCAGCTCTGTGATACCTACACCACAGGGCTTCTGACACTGCTAAATACGGCGATGTGTGTAACACATATCTGTGAAGCCCCCTTCAGTGGAATCTATTAGTGTTCATCAACAAAACCCTTCATGGGCTGAAAGTTGGCAAATAAATTCAAAGCTCATTGGCAGGTGTCAGCGGACTTACTGACACCCTAGCTTCAGAGATCCCTTGTGAGTTTGTATGAAAACATGCATGTTTTAAAATCTGACTGAAAATAGATTGTAAAGCTATGTTTTCCAAATTAACAAGTAACTTTTCACAGATCCTACAATTCACATTATCCCAGAAGACTTGTGCAGACATGACCCTTGTAAGTTCTCCAAGGTCCTCAATCTATTTCTTTCCTTTTTTGGTGGGGGGAAAGAGTGTCAGCTATCATTGCATAGACTCTTCTCTATGGATCTCTTTTTATCTGGAAGAAGGAAGGGGGAGGAGAAGGGGGGAGGAGAGAAGGAGCAGGAAGAGGAGGGGAGAGAAGAAAGTGGTAGGTGGAATGAGCCAGTCTAGTTCAAACAGCGCCTGGTTATAATTCAGCCCATCACCCCCTCTCAATAGCTCCCTGGCTGCCCTCCCACGCCATTAATACCAATTCTGTATCCCATACACTGAGGGCCCAGTGGATAAAAAAGACCAAAGATGATCCAGGATCCCTTGTGAACCATGAAATCCTTGGCACACAATCCCATCTAGGTCACATGCCTGTCCTCCATGATAGATGGGAATTTAGCTCATTATTGTGCACCCCTCACCCCCACTCCAGAATATCTGAATCTTCAACAAATGAGAAAACAGAGTTATGGGTCATTTTGACTTTAGTTTTCTGGGAGCGTCTTTCAAACATTGAAAGCACGAGCATAAGACAGCAGTCTTCCTTTTCATAGCAAACAAAAGTCTTCCAAAAGCCTGCCTCACTTCCCATGCGATCAGTCGAATGCAGAAATGGTGTGATCAGAATGAAGAGCTGCCCTTTGTCGCGGGGCTGAGCCAAGCTGGCACTTCCGCACTCCCACAGCACCCCCAAGTGGCCGCGCCGCGCTCCGAGCTGCTCTCCGCGTGCCCAAAACCAGCACGTTCACAGGACTGTTGGTTTTGTCTCGTGTTGTCTTTTCTATTGCTTGTTGTGTTGCCTTCGTTTGGCAGGTAATTGAATTCACCCAAGGGTTGTCCAAATAAAAAGCTGTACGCAAATAGGATCTGCCACATTGTTGTGGGATGGTGGGGTGCCAACACAAGGGCGCCGCTGGTGCAGAATGACGGGGACAGAGAAGCAGTAGGGAGAAGTGAGCATAAAGGAGCCCCGAGACCCTAAGGAATGCATGTCTCTGTTTTCCTCGTGTTCTTTCCTTCCCCTGAATCAAGACAAAGAACCAAAAGCACACGAGGACCGGACAAGCAAAGCAAGCTGCAAGACAAAGGGACGCACTATGAGCCTGTTCTTCTTGCTTGCTTCTCTCAACTCCAAGTTCTGTAAAAATAATAAAATAAAATAAAATAAGATAAGATAAGATAAAATAATCTGCCTTTGCCTTTGATAAACAGGAGGCTCGTAAACATGGAGCAAAATTCATATTCAACCAACGTTCAGGGAGCACCCCCCCCCACCGCCTGGATTCATAAGGCGCAGAGGGGACGCCCCTCCGGTTCCAAAGGGCAGCTCCGGAGCTCAGTGCTGCAGGGACACACACGTAAAGGCGTGCTGATAGCAAGGTTCTTCCCAGGTCTTCTTTTTTTTTTTTCACTTGTTAATGCACATTTGAGGTTTTGGTTTTTGTTTTTTCAGTTCTGTGCTATGACAAACAAAGCTGCTGGGAGCGTCTGTGTGCTGGAGAGGACGTGGCGGGCGTCCCCCTGGAGAACGCAGATGACGGGGGAGGTGGGCGCGTACTGGTCCTGCGCTCTTCCCAGGTGCTCTGAGCGCACAGTTCGATGAGTTCATCGGAGCTGGGATACACTGATGTCCACTTGCCATCCTTACTCTGATCCTGGTGCTCTGGACACGTGCCCAGCCCGCGGCTACACAGCCTGCCCTGCTCCGCCTGGGGGCTGGAGGATTTCAAGCCTGTCACCCCGCAGCTCAGAGCAGCCCTGGTTGAGTGGGTTCCAAACTGGCTCTTCCGACACCAAATCAAGGTGTATCTTCTTCGGAGCCTCCTTGAGGCAGTGAGATGGCGTATTTGACAACACTTTGTGTATAAAGTGCTGGGTGACGTAAGAGTTTCGGTATTATTATTTAACTTGGTGAAGCCCTGACTCCCCCTTCCCTCTACCCCTCCCTGTTTTGGACCCACACTGCTTCCCTGCGGCTTTATCAGCCCTGGAGAGAGACTAGCTCACAGAGCATATGTTCACGTCACATGTATAATGAGATGATGAGACTTTCCAGAGTTGACATACATTGTCCTCCAAATACTCCAGTTGGAAGAATGTGTCGAAATCAACAAGAAGTCCAAATGCAGAATCGGAGACAAGGACAAGGAAGAATCAGGTGGAAAACTTAGTGGTGCGTTTTGTAGCACATTAGCTGGAGGCAGCCCCAGTTCTCCCCAAGGTTAGGTCTATACACGAATTTTGGTTTCCCTGTAATAACGACACACTGGAAGCTCTCAGGAGCCCTGTGTTGTAGGTAAAGCTGATGGGAAAGGCCTCTCTTGACATCTTCGTGTTGTAGATGAGAAAACTGATGCTTCGTGACTTCTCCCCGTGCAAAGAGCTCACTGAGGAAGAGCCAGGGGTCATGCTGTGTCTGTTGGGAGCACTTTGGGCTACGTAACTATTCCTAACTGAAAGGGGCTAAAACAGAGGTTCCTACCTGAGAGGATGCTCTGAGTTTAGTTACTGGCTCCGAGCTGTCGGGGTTCTGGGGTTACATCAGTGCAAGTGTTTGCCCCTTCTTCTTGTGGTCACAGAAAGGCTGCAGTGGCTCCGTGCTCTCGTGTCCTCATGCAACTTTGCTCAGAGATAGAAGATCAGAGGGGAAACGCTGGGAAAGAGAGAAGAGGTCCCTCCTCTTACTACTGCCTTGTATCCGGGAGGAGAAACTCTTTCCAATGGCAGCCAGAAGTCTTTCTACATTTCTCTAGCCAAGCAGACATCTTTAACTTGAGGGCAGAAATTCTATATTGATGAGCAGAAATTAAGACGGAATAGGTGCATAATTTTTGGTAACCAAGGAGCAATCAGTCACATGGGTGATTTCTCGCCACTGAGGATAAAGAACGTGTGTGTTGGAAGATGCCTACAGAAAAATTTCACGTAATTTCCTCTGGAAAACAAACCAAAAAAACCTTTGGCTTTCTCCAAAGCACTAATTCAATGCCTAATACCCAGCTTTTCCCAGTGTGAAGTGTAGTACAAATCTAGGGTTTTTAAGTCAGTGAACAATAGTGAACAGTATCTTTGTAGAAGTCTTCCATCATGTCCTGAGCAGTTAAATCTGACCAACACCGTACAGGGAGATGAGAAGATGTGGTCCAGGAGCTAAAAGTCACAGAATCGGGGAATACGTGAGGGTTTCTCCAACCTCCTTCCCAAAGAGGATTTTTGAAAAACCCAGAATTGTTTTCATCTTGATGACAATGGTTTTCTTCTCAGAGATCACGGGCATCGAGGGGAGATGGAAGGGCCTGCGGATCACTTGCTTGCCGGGCACTTCCTGTAGCTTTGCGGGCTGGTCCAGGAAACCCCCCTTATCCCGCATGATCCAGAGTCGAGACCAAGGGCTGGGGGGCTTAACCGCTGAGATGGTCTGTGTCTGAGATGCCATCACTTCAAGGGGAAGTTTTCCATTGGGTGGATAAATCCAAGAGACAGCCGGCTTTGCCCAGGAACCAGTGGCAATCTTAGCTCAGGTCCTGAAGTTCAGGTTATTTGATTGGAAGACAGTGAAACACAGATGTTGCCAGTGGGTGTGACGTTAGACTAGTACCTATTCCAAGGTTTTCCGTGACAGTCCCCGTCGTGGTGCAGGGATTCCACTGAGGGTCTGGGGTCCGCAGCAGCTTCTGTGAAGTCGTATGCTCTACCTTAGCACAGTCATGAATTTTGTATTCTAATCCATGGTAGATTTGGGTTTAATCATTGTAAATTATTTTTCTTTGAGTAAATTAGGTACTCAGGAAAGATATTTATCTAACGACTTTGAATATCTCAATTTGGAAACTCAGCATTCATTTCAATCACAGCCAGCCATTTACATCTCATTTGCAGTTGAGCTGAGGTTGTGTGCAATCCGGGAGCTCAGAGAGAAAGAAAGGAAGGGACCCCCGAAACCCAGATGGAAACAGAGCCCTCTGCTGCTGCTGCTTTTATCATAGGTGCCTAGGAAATCCTTCCACGTCCTTTGAAAGTGTTAATTTATCCATTCTTCCTCATGAAGACTGGAAAGGTCCCGGGTACATGATGTAATCTGGGGGTTGTTGGGTTGGAAAGAAAATAACAGTGGTGATTACAGGCCGTCAGAGATGAGGTGAGGGGACCCGTCAGGGGCTCCGAGCACGATCTGAGGAGCGAATGGGCCCCACCTCATCCTATTATAGCAGCGAGCCAATTTTGTTTTTGCTGTGAGTGAGGAAAAACTCTGTTCAAATTGCAGGCTTATGTGACTAATGGATTTCTTTACCCAATGGGCAATTTCTGTTTACCTGTCAAGCAAAATATAAATATAAGCAATTGTTTGGAGAATTACTCTTTTGAGTTTCAGATTACAGCGATTGGAAATGCAGTTAGGAGGATACACAAACCTGTTTTTTCCCCTTTATGAGAAGGAAATGGTTCAGAGACGGGTCCAGGGGAGCTGATGGAGTTACAGTGCACAGTGAATTGAATTACCCGCGTGAAGCAAATGAGAAGCTTCGTTTCCGTTTTATTGCCCCTAATATAATCTGTTTTCATTAACGAGAACACTCTGCATCTCGTATCTGACATACCCATCCACGCGTGGACCAGGGTTTTGTATTGACGTCTGTTGTACTTGCTCAAGGCAGTGTGAAGGAACAGACTCAGGCTTGCAGTTCATTTTCTTTCTCAGGGCCATGTCTTGTACTTGACGGTCAGGATCTATTGTGTGTATGTATACACTGGTAGTTGTCCATAACTATTAACCCCGTGCATGTGGTTCAGAGAATGTGTTAAATTCAAGAAAACCACTGAGCCACTTAAAGTATCAGCGGCCCATTTTTAAATTCACAGGTCTTTTCCCATGGAGGTCTGGAGGAGATCTGAAGTGATTGTGCAAAAAAAAAAAAAAGGATTTTATCTGAAACATTTTAAGGTGACTTAAAGAAGTAGATTCAGGAAAATTAAGTCCATAAAAGTTGGTTTTCAGCTCGAATATGTTTATTAACTTCATTGATTTTTAATTCATGACAAGATTTTTTTATTGCATTAAAAAAGCAATGAGTCTAAACCAGAGGCACTGGGGGTTTTAAAGAAATCAATTTCTGAAAGTAAGATTTATTTTTCTTGCAGTTCTCCAGGGCTCATCTGCCAAGTTGCATCTGTTCTGGCAAGATGGGAGAGGCTCTCTGCTAAGGTGCAAAATCAAAGATTTTCTGAGATAAGCCCCAGCAGGAGTGGTCCCTTAGCTTTGACAGTATCTTTGATGTCTGCTTTGTTAATTCCTTGTGGCCACTACCCTCCTGCTGAGATGAGCCTTAAACATTTCAGTTTAAGGGTGAAACAGCATTCTGAAAGTGCCCCCCAAAAGACCACCTGGCCTCCATTCTATTTTGACTTTGAGTGAACTGCTAAGGTAACCCCCATTTAAATGAGGCAGACTGGCCTTTGCACATTCTGGAAAAATCCCTACACTCTGGACAGTCCTTGTTAACTATGCTAAACAGGTAAGCCGTTTCCCGGGAATGCGCTAACGTTCTGGGAGTCTTCCAGCTGCCTTGGTGCCATTCAGAAGTACGCTCTAGTGGTTATTCTGGTGCAGCATTTGCTCCTTAAACTTGAGTGTCCATCAGACTCACCGGATGCCGGGCCCGTCCCCGAGTTTCTGACTCAGTAGGTTTGGGTTGGGGCCCAGAATCTTCATTCTAACAAATTCCTAGGTGACCCTTACGCTCCTGGTCCAGAGACAACCCTTGGAGAGCCACTGTGCTTTCGGGTTGAAAAGGCTGTTTTGTGCTCCTGTAATAAACAACCAGGACGTTATTCTGAACGTGTTTGTGATCTAGTGGTTTCTAACGGTCCCTTTCTAATAGAACTAGCAGGGCTGGCTGGGATGTACCCAATGAGTAAGAAATTGAGAAAACCACATCTATTCCTAAAAGGAAGGCCTTATCAGTTTATAGCACCAGTCCTGAGCCACTGAGAGGAGGCTTGACTGCAGTCTGTATGGAAGCAAGGACTGTGCTCATTTCAGTTACCTGTCTCGTCCCTCGAACGCAGCTAGAACAGAACGATGACTGGCACAGTATTTACTGAATAAACAAGCGAAATGCTTCAGTTTGATTTCGTGTGTAGATTTCATGCATACAATTAGATTTATTGTCTAAAAATCTGTTTTCCTAGATTCTAGGCATATATTTGATTTTAGTTTTAGCGAGCTAGATCCTGATTCATAGTATGATGCAAGCGTGCTGTGTAACGAATCGTCCCAAGTGCAATGGCTTTAACTCAGGATTCACGTTGCTACTGGTCTAATGTGACACAGCTGGTCTGCATGGGCTCAGTTGGGTGCTTGTGCTTTGTGTCCCCTGATCTCTGGGTTAAATCAAAGTTATGGGTTGGGTTCAGGTGTCCCCGAGTGTGTTCTCATACGAGAGCCGTGTTCCGAGGCCATGCTCACACAGGATGTGTTGCCTGAGTGCAGGAGGCCTGCCAGGCTCTGCTGGTACCTGGAGGGCCTCTGCCTGCGTCACGTCCGTTCACACTCCGTTGGTCAGAGTGAGCCGTTTGGTCCTGCTGGAAGTTGAGCTAAAAGGCCAATGGGCGAGTGCAGATTGGCTGAACAACACTCCAGCCCATCACAGTTTTGAATATGGAAATAATGACTCACCTCAAAGGTGAACTAGAAGCCCCTGGTGTGGACTGCGTTGTGCTCTTGGAAGAGGAGGCAGGGACCCAGACTGCCCCTCCCCCAGGGAGGGTGGCTTGTCCCTGTGGTACTCGTGCCATTGAGGGTGGCTGTTTGCTTTTCTTCTCGCTCGGGCCTTGGCTGTTTGCTGTTTTTTACTGGCGCTATTTCAGACAGTGCCTTAACTCGAAGGAATGGTCTTGGTTCTGGCAACGGTTGACACTGGGTGAGATAGGGTGGGAAATGGCATTTTAAGAGACTTTTCCGAATTCCACCCAGGAGCAGTCCAGGAAGCAGGTGGCCCTTCTCCCTGCCTGGCCTGCCTCAGGGTGGCGTCTGGCCCTGCCTGTCTAAGGCATCTTGTCCTCAGCTGGATTCAGCAATGCACCCTGCACGGGCATCCCGGCACGGGACTCGCGGTGCCTGGCCCCGGGGGCCAGTTCGCTGGGCTTAGCTCATCTCCGTGTGCTATTTCTGGCTGCTGATGAAATCAGCCTCGCACCTGGCCTTCCCTGAATGTCAGTCCTGCCGGACATCACGCCCTCCGCCCTTCTGTACGACTGGACTGGTTTCTAGTGGAGCTGGGTTCTTCACTTTCTGTGGCGATTTCCCTTGGCCTGCAGTGGAGCAGAATTTACATGGAGGAGCCAATGAACCAGCGCTAGCTCTGTTTCCTACTGTCTAAAGAAGACCCTGCATTCGAGTGACCCCGATTCTGTCTGTCCTGTTCTGTTTCATTGCTCCTTTCCAGTGAACGCCTAGGAACCCCTCTGGGTGACGTGATTGAAAAAAAAACCCAGTCTGAGGCCTCCGCCGTGGAGCCTGCTTCCCGTTAAGTGTCACAGCCAGCCAGACTCGGCCCTTCAAATGCCCACCGTCCGTCACAGGAGAGAGAGGATAAGAGCTTTCTCTTCTTCCAGAACGCAGCCACCGCCTCTGCTGGTTAGAAAAGTGAAGCACGGAATTGCAGAGGCTCATTAATGTCACGGCAACATTAAAGGGAAGCAGATTCAACTTAATTCACTGGACTCGGGAAGCGCGTGGTTTGAAAGGCAAGGAGCTCTGGGGGCCTTTCGGAGCGGAAGTCGCTCCCCTTTTAATCTAATAATGCGTGATGTATGAATTAAGACATCTTGGGCGACAACTTGGTTGTGCTCAAACGATCACCAGGGACAGACAGAAACAACAGACTCTCTTCTGTATCTCACGCTCTAGAAATCTTAGGAGCCTTGGAAAGCACTGTGGAAGCTGTCACTGAATAATCGGAACACGTGAAAAGACAGAGGTCGATGCCTCCTCTAGGAGGTAAAATGACTATTTAGATAATTTCTGAGGCCATGATGGTAGTGAAAGGCGAGGCTTTGTAAGTATTCAGAGAGCAGCAAGACATTTTTAGAGGAAAAAATTAGGTAATTGACTGCTATTGCTCCAGAGCAAGGGGGGATGGAAGACAAGAAAGAGGAAGGAGAGGAAGGAGGGTGCCAAGTGGGAGCAGAGAGGAAGCAAGTCATGGTCCAGTGTCCACGGGCAGAGGTAACGTGTGTTCGGGGCCCCTCGGGGAAGGAAGGGTGGGTTACCGCCACCCACCGGGCTGAGAACAAGAGTATGTGCCCTGTGCTTGATTGAATCCATGGTTGCTTTACTCACTCGGCCATCAGCTTTACCACGTGCGTTGATAACCACGTCTGCGCGCACAGGTGCTGCTGGGACAGGCAGTTGTACGCATGTTTCAAACTGTGTGTGAGAGCCAGGCAGAGGCACGGTGTCGCGACTAACAGGCAGGGAAGTGCTGGGGAATAAACATCGAACTGTCTTAATTCTAGCAGAAGCCTTTTTGCTGGGTTAAAATCAATGTTCTTCTTTAAAACATGTTGATCTTTCAAGTATGAATTTGAAAAGCTCAAAGTTAACTTAGTTGCTACTTTCACCTTGTGTTAAAGCCAGGATTTAGCAATTCCTTTTTCTTGTGCTGGATGTTTCCTATTTGTAAAGGTTTTAAAGATGTCATACCAGCCAGACCCACATTGGTAGTCATCTTGCAAAAAAACATTCTAAAGAAAGAGAGGAGAGGAGTTGGTGCCTACTATTTATGTACTTACACTGTATTCTCTCAAGCTACTGAAATACCTGTTTATTTCTCCCCATTTATACGAGTACTGTGTAATGATTTTTTAAAACACTGATGCCCAGTTTTTTAGGGAAGTCTTCTGTCAAAGTATGCCCTTTCATTGCTCCAAATATCAGTGTTGGAAAAGAATAAAAGTCTTAAACAGGGATCTGCCCTCTTCCTTCTCCTCAAAGAGAAAGGGGAAGAGAACTACAGGATATAATTCTCTCCTAGAAATAAGAAAACCTCTTAAGGTAATAAAAAATCATGCTTAGGCTGCTGATCTCAGTATAGTTTCGGGATTTTTACAATGCTTAGCTTGTATGTAGACCAAAAAGTTCCCTTACTGTCATTAAAAAATGACTATCCACTATATTTTGCAACAGCCGCCTAATTCCAATGACTTATCATATTTATTTTGCAAATTGGTACCAGGAAGAATGAACACACACTCACTTTTATGTAATAAAGAAGGAAGAAATAATCACATGAAACTAGACAGAAAAATGGGTCTGTGAACAGGATTTTAAGCAATATTGAGGAATTAAAATCTTGACATGAAAAAATTCACCAAGTATTTTCAAAAGTGGTTTCCCAGGCTTAGCCGATAAGCAGGATTGGAAACCTACTTCAGCAGAGCGCATCTGAGGTGTTCGGGTATTCAGGGCTGAGTGGAGGCAGTGACTGACAAGCTTCCTGTGGAAACGCTCCACCTCAATTTTCATGCCCACTGGGAGGTTCTGCTATTCTTCATAATCTTTCTCCTTGTTTAGAGGATAGAGTTGGGAAAGGATTACTGAAGGCAATAAGTGAATTAATTATGCACCACAAAGTGCCACAGCTTCCTGGTCTCTGCGATTGCATCACTTCATTCGTCGTAAAATATTAGCAGTTTCCTCTTTGCATGTGGGACTTCCGAGTCCTGACAATATATCCTAAGAGACACTGCAATATATGTATCAGTGTTCAAGGCAAATTTGGATGCGTGAGTGCACATATGCTCACAAACATGCACGCACAGACTCAACGCTCCAAGTCTAGATCATTCTTTAAAATGAGTTGTGTTCCATGTGCAAGGGGAGAAAAGCAGCCAAATCCTTCTTAAGTTAGTTGATGAGCCCTGGGTCTAGGTGGCACCTGAGAAACTGCACCATGTGCAGGTCATGCGTTTACTAGTGTTCTGCCTCCTTCCGCCAACACTGGCCCCTGCGGGGCTCCTGACCACTCCCCCCACACATTTATATACTGTTTACTTTTCAGACATGCCTCTCTTAACAGTTTTGTGCCTCAGCTCTGCCCCCAATTGTTTATGAGCTTCATAGCTTTTTTCATTTTACAGATAATTTTAAATCAAACCTGCTTATCCTATTGTCTGAATCAGTTAGGATTTTTAACTTTGACCAAATTGTAATTTGAAGCCCTACCAGCTCACTTGGGGGTATGATTTTAAAAGTGAGGGACCTGTGTGCCTTCCTCATCTCCCTGTCAATCTCTTCTTGTTGACTGGCACCCGTCTATGAAGTATGGTGTATGGGATCTAAACTGTGTCCATGTAAGTACTGTATTTGGTATGTATTGTTTTAGGACAGGAAATATTTGTCATGCTTCTTGTTACGATTTCAAGTTTCATATATATGTGTGTATGTATATTACATAAGTAAGACCCTCACAGCGTCTGTATTTAGTGAAATGTCAGCTCCATATGCTGCAGGGAGCAGTGGGGAGCGTTCCTTTTAAGTCGGTTTGGAAAGGCAGCTTCAAGGATCTAAAGCACAGCTGGGCGGGGGAGGGGGATGAGAGCAAGGTTTCCTAGTTATCTAAATGTGATGACTTTTAAAGTTTAGCTTTATGGCTCTGGTAATTGTTGCCTCTGTCTTCAAAGTCAAGTGGGGCAGAAATACTCCGGCACCCCCAGATCTGTGGGCAGGACATCTGCCCCTGCAACATCCTTTTGGTGGTACAGGGAGCCTCCCAGCTACCTGGGATACTGGTTTTACTTGCTTTTGTAGTTTCTGTAAAGAGAATGTGTTTTCCAACTACCTTAAGATTGCACTTTTCTTTTTAGTGGAGGGAAACCACAGTGGATGCATGTGTTACAAATTTTAATTAAAATAAGACTACCTGCTAGGTTGAGAGCTTGAGAAGAAGGGAAGAAGGATGGGAAGGGGCCCTCTCCCAGGAGACTTATTCACCTGCATTCGGCTCCCCCACCCACCCACCCAAGTTAAAGACACAGAGGGAGGAGGCAATTTCAGGACCAGGAACCAGGGTCTGTCTTTCCCTCTGGGATTTCTGGACTTGAGCCGCGGTGCCAGGAGATGGCCTTGGACACAGATCCGACAAAGGCTGGCGAGCCTGCAGGAGGGCCTGCTGAGTGGCCGAGGCCTCACCTGTTTTTCTGAAAACCTAAGTGGAGATGTTCATGGAAACCATAGGGGAGCAGGCAGCACCGCCGGAAGGTGAAGGTGAAGCTGCCGCTGCCCTCTTGGACCTGGAATGGAAGGAGCAGCAAAGTGTCTGCGCAGGTGCGAGCTCTCCACCTGCCCCCTCCCTCCGGAGCCTGGGGTCCTGGTGCGCTCAGGGTGGGACAGATCATCCTAGCTGGAAGGGCCGCAAACAAGAGGAAGAGGGTTGCTCAAGGAGGGCTGTTCCAGGCCTGAAGGAAGAGCGTCTAGACCCTCCAGGAAGACGATGGAGCGGATTCCAGCAGGAGAGAGAGGATCCCGGAGGCCAGGAAGGAGGAATCCACCCCGGGAAAGGGAGGGGGAGAAACCAGACAGCCTGCGATCTGGAGTCGGAGCCCAGCACCGAAGCACAGTTTGTGTCTTTCCACACAGGGGCGCTGGAGCACGTTTTAATGCAGCAAGAGTTACTGCGCACCCTGACCCTGGCACCCTCTTTGGGGTCGTTTTTCCCCTCCCACTTCCTCTCAGTGGGGGGTTGGGGGGCGCCGCAAGCTTTGGAAAAGTTACCGGCATCACAGATGCTTCAGCCTCCGCTTGTGTTTATTGAAATCGAAAATGGAGTTCGCGAAACGCACAAATAAGTGGGGTGTGCGGGGAGGAACGTTTAACCGAGTTGCTCTGAAGGCTTCCAGCGGGCACCCCTCGCTTGCCTCCCGTGACCTTTTCCTTTCCTTTCTTTTCTGAAACCCGATGAAGGAAAAGGGATCTGGATTTGAAGAGCTTGGCTTGGTTAGGAAAGTGACTCGAGACAGCGTCTCCTCCCAGCCCCGCAGTTCGCTCTTCCACACACCCGCATTCGCACCCCCAGGCCCGGGGGTCTCTGCTGGTGTTGTTTCAAGTTAGGCAAGAAAAGCTGGGAGGAAAACACGAGGGGGAGCGCCTTGTTGGGCGCCGGGGCTGCAGCTGCGAGCGATGCGAGCGCGTGGACGCGGAGCGCAGCCCCGCGCCGAGCCGAGGACGGGCGTCTCGGGGTGCCGCCCCCTCCCTCCGTGCCCCCGACGCCCCCTCCCCAGCGCCCGCCTCTTCTCCCGCGCGCTCTCCCTGCGAACCTCCCGGGGGCGCGGAGCCCCAGAGCCCCCCGCGCGACCCCGCCTCTCGCCCCCGCACCCATGACCTACGCGCCCCCTGCCGCCTCCTGGCTGCCAGCCCCCGGCCACCCGGCGCCATCAACGGCGGGTGGAGGGCCGCGTGGGGAGGGCGAGGGGAGGAGGAGCCGCGCGGGGGGCCTGGGGCGGGGGAGCGCGGAGATTCGCTCTGGATGCT
This sequence comes from Vicugna pacos, assembly GCF_048564905.1. Classification (NCBI taxonomy): domain Eukaryota; kingdom Metazoa; phylum Chordata; class Mammalia; order Artiodactyla; family Camelidae; genus Vicugna; species Vicugna pacos. The sequence goes on along the minus strand of NC_132993.1, from coordinate 3,229,386 downwards.
CGCCCGTCTCTAGGTGGTGCCAAATTCCGGGGCCTAGGCATTTTCCCTCCCTTTATGTGTTTTTTTTTTCTTCTTCTTCTTCAATGGCTTTGATTAGGCCGTACGTGGCCGTGGCAAGGAGTTAAAAAAAAACAGAAAAGAGAAAGAGAACACACCCCCAGACCCCCGCTTCGCCGAGCCGCCGGGGGAGGGAGCGGAGGAGGCTGAGCCAGGCGGTCGCCCAGCGGCGACTTGAGAGTGGAGCGCGGGAGGAGCGGCCGCGCTGCCGCCGTCCTTTCTTCTTCTCCTTCTTCTTCCCCTTTTCCCCCTGGAGGGGGTGGGGAGCGGGAGCCCGAGAGGGAGAAAGCCGAGATAAAAACACCCCGAAGACAGCCAGCCAGGGCGCGCAGAGACCGATGGCTTCGCTGTACCAGAGGTTCACGGGCAAGATCAACACCTCGCGGTCCTTCCCGGCGCCCCCGGAGGCGAGCCACCTCCTGGGCGGCCAGGGGCCGGAGGAAGACGGCACGGGGCCCAAGCCCCTCGGAGCCCAGGCGCCGGCGGCGGCGCCCCGGGAGCGCGGCGGCGGCGGCGCGGGCGGCCGGCCCCGGTTCCAGTACCAGGCGCGGAGCGACTGTGACGACGAGGACGTAAGAGCATTTTGGTGGGTGGGGGGCGGCGCGGGGCTCGGGCCGAGAGCAGGGGACACGCGTCCACGCCGCGTCTGCGATGGTCTTGGGGCGCCCTCATCCCTCCCCTCCCCCACCTCTCCCGGGAGCGCCCGCAAATACACTCCTTGCGCGGATCTCGGTCACCGTCGTCCTGGAGCCGGTCCCTGTCTGCAGCGGCGGCCAGGAGTTGGTGGCTTTGAGGGAACAGCGGTGGCCGAGCTGCGCTGCTGGGATGTGGAATCGGCTGGAAGTCTGTGTGGATATCTGTTGTTAATTGCATGGTGCTATGGATCTTAAGGAAAGAATTCGATCTGTCTGTGTTTACAAGTTGGTTTCTCTTTGCTTTTTCTTTTTCTTTCTGTTTCCTTTCGGTCTCCTTTAAGACTCGGGGAAGATACTGTTCCAGGCTCTTTTTCTCCCCCTCCTACCTGTCCCTGGAATCTACATTGTGGCCGCCTGAGGGGTCCCTTCGCTCACGTGCCTCCACTCCTCACTTCTCCAGCGCTCCCCACCAGCGCTGGGAGTGGTGGTGGTGGTGATTTACTTTTCAGAAAAATAAAATAAAATAAACGCACTAGCATCAAGGCCCAATCCCCTGTCCCAGGGCCCAGCACAGTTTTTGCTGATGGGGGTCAGGCCCTGTTTCCCCCACACCTAGCCTTGGACTGGCAACAACGTTAGACAGCGTTGGCTGAAAACTTCTCCTGGAGCATGTTTCCTACTCTTCTCAGGGCTGGAAGCCTGGGTTTCAAAGGTTGGCTTTGCATATCACCTTAGTAACCGATGACTCAAACAGGAGGGGGGCGGGCTTCGAGGATGGATGAGGTCAGCCACCTGTGTTGATCCCTTTCAGCTATTCAGAGGGCCAGGGAGGACCAGGAGGAGAGGAAACTGATGTGACTGAAACCTTCTCTTCCCAGAAAAAAAGAGAAAAATCCCAGACAGGCTTTCAGACAGGCAGGCAGGGCCTGCCCCTGGAGTTATGTTGGTTGTGTTGGGTTGTAGAGCTCACGGCATGTACCTTTGAGAGTCCCACCTGGGGACACCTGGGCACAGGTATTTACACAGCCTCTCAGATAGTCTACCTTGATGTACTTAAGGCTGTTCATGTCCCTGCACCGAACAGAAGGTCGTGGTTATTCAACATGTCCTGCATGTACTGCACCAAGCAGAAAGTCATGGTTATTCAGCATGTCCTGCCTTGGGGTTTGTTTTGTTGTGTTGATGGAGGGTGTGGAGACTGTGACAAAGATGACAAAAGTTTGTGAGAGATGTAGTTTGTGTGTGCGTGTGTGTGTGTGTGTGAGCGCACGCGCGTGCGCGCACACACACACACACACACACACCCTGTTAATCAGATCTTGTGTGAGATTTTCTTCTTTTGGATTATTTCCAGACTCCTCTGGTTACACGGAGAGATATCAGAGAGATGTCCCTCACTGCAGTGGGTCAGGTCCTGAGGGAAAGGCATGAATTCTCAGGCTCGAGAAATTAGAATCTTTGAGGAGGGGTTTCATTGGGACTGTTGAAAAATTCTGGAGAATTGAAACTACTGAGAATCTCAGGGAGGACAACTGAGCTGCAATGCAGACAGAAATGATGCACTTTTTGCCTTAAATCTGACTTAAAACCGTTGGATTGTGTTATGCTTGGAGAGAGAACAATGAGCAGTTTCTTCTTAACAGGCTCTAGGTGTCGCTAGGAGAAAGGAAAGGAAAGGCGAGAGTTCCTGAATTTTGTTTCAGATGATCTCCACCCATCTTTTCTGTTTTTATTTTTTTCATCTTAAGCTTAAAGCATATTTTCCTTCTTTTCAGTTTGACATACATCTAGAACTGTTTCTCAGATAAGCAAAAGGATTGTACTGAGAAACGAATTGTGAATTTAACATTTGCAAATGATTTCTGTTGAAATGACTCTGAACAGTTTATCTGTCTTAAATTCATAAACTCTTGACATCAATTTTTTTTCCCGGAAAATACAGAAAATGTGTGTGTGTAGGTATAAATATAGTGTATATGTCCATAGTACCCTTATGAAATATATATATATATATATATATATATATTTAAAATGTATGATTAAACCAATGAGACAGGGCTAAATACAGCATCAGTTTCTTGAAAACTTTTATTTGCTTCTCTCAGAAAAAATATTCAAAATGGAAAAAGTTATAACCAAAAATTTACTGAAAGATAGATGTATGTATTAAACAGATTACTTTTCCTCCCAGAGCAAGGGCTACAATTTGCTTAAGATAGGAGTTTAGTACTAGCTAAAGAAAGTAGATATGAAAACTGCTTTTCTGATACCAGTCCTTGTCAAGATTAAAGAATTCTGCTACCCAAATTTAAACCCGAAGATATACAACTAATTAGAACACACTGCATATTATTCTAATTGCATATTATTCTGTGTACCTTGGTGCATCCAGGTAAGCACTTACTTAAGCAGTTGGACGTCCCCGCGGCACAGCGGGAGCTGTCCGAGGTTCTGAAGTGTCTTCTGCAGTAGCGCACAGGAAATCTCCAGCACTTCTTTCTAGAGTTCCAGCACTAAGGTTGGTGGTGTTATGGCTCTTCTGTGGCTTGTCGGTCGGGGAAAGCTGCTCCATGGAACAGAAGCAGCTTTCCCACCTTAGTCACTGAGATGATGGTGAGGAGCATACCTTTCAAATCCAGTGAGCTTTGTGCCTCGTCCTTCCGCCTGGAAAGGGGGAAGTAAAATGTTGTTCTTGACCGCTGTGTGTGTGTACACACACATGCCTGAATGTGACTGAGAATGGGTAGTTCTTCACAAAGCAAAACTGAAAGTAGTCACCAGGTCTAGAAGAGATGAGTCAAATGCCGAGGTTGCGTGGCGGGTGACCGGGAATACATTGCCTGTCTGCACCAAAGACACGTGCAAGGACCTCTCTGCTGTGTAGTACCACAGAAAAGCCTGTTTTGGGGTGGGTCAATTTTAAGATGTGAAGTTTAACTTTGAAATAGAAACAAAGCCAGAGTGCTTTTTCTATTGAAATTTTCTCATCAATCTTAGATTTATTAAAATATAAAGTCGATGACTTGGAAAGCCCCTCTGAGGAATCAATAGCCATTCTGATTTAAAATTCACTGTGTAGGTTTAAAAATAAGTTGACTCTTAAAGAAAGCTTTGCTGGGAGTGACTTTTAATGGAATTTAGTAACTTCCAATAGGAATTAACTTCCACTAATTTTAAAACATTGAACTTCGTCATGCCCCTGCTAGAGCATTTCCTTTTGATTTCTTGAAGGACTTTGGAGGCCTTGGATAACTGTCAGGGCAGTCGTCTTGTTGGGGCCATGTCAGCATGTTCCTATATTCTTCACTTTTGGTGACACATGATTTCCTAACAATGCAAATGTGATGACAGCAGGATTTTGAAACAGCAAAATTAACCAAAACAGGGTTAGAGCCAAAAAAGCACTGCCTGTGATGTCTGTCAGCTTATGAAGTATCTCATCTTCCTGTAGGTCTGCAGCAACCAGCATTTCTACTTTCTCTCCACCTTGATATTTCACTGGTATGATGTCAGCATTCTGTTAATTCCTCCTGGAAATTTACCAACTTTAATCTTTTTTTAAGTAACTTGGCTCCGCAAAATTGTTCATATACCCTGTTACTTTCTTCTGCTCCAATTTTAAATGCTTTTTAAAGTATTTAATATCACTTTCTCTTCCTAATATAGGAGAAAATCTACAACTTTCAACTGTCATCTTGATGCCATTGCTCTCAGGACTAATTTGACGCTGGTCAGTGTAACTCACCTACAGAGAAGCTATGGGATGTCACGGGGTCGTTCAGAGCTTTCAGCTTCTCAATCAAGTCGTCTAAAACTGATTCCACTAACTTGTTACAACGAACCTCTTTTCCTTATTTAGCTTGGTGGCAAATGTGCATTCCTACTGTCTTCACTGCAGAAACTGCACACACAGTGTCATCAGTGTCCTCTTAATTACTCAGTATAAAGTGCCTGGTTCCTCTTTAGTCTTTGTTGTCTTAGCTTTCGCTCTTGATGGCTACTGCCCTGCCCGTCACACCTTGGTATCGTGTGTCTTTCATGCTGCCACGTGAATTCGCACCCTGTCTCTCTCTGACCTTGGCCTTTGAATCCTTTGGTAACATCACTTTTCCTTCCCCCTTTCAATGCAGGAGGCTGGGAGAACCTACACTCCCAAGGTTTGGTCTCTACTGTTCTCCTCTTTCCCTTTCATGGTCTCCTCCTAAGATAAATTAGAGATTGGATACATTAGAATGAAGATAAAGGAGGCTGGGTGTATTTTGCAGCGTCTGTATTTGAAGATGGCTAATGTAGCTTTATTACTCTGATATACATCTCCCAGCATTGCTTCTGAAGATCGTTTGCTTTTCTATTTTATAGAATTAGAAAGTTGTAGAACTGGAAGGACCCTGGCGATCACCTCCGTGATCTTTCTTCCCAGCTCTTGTTCCACATGCCAAGCAGCTAGGCACTAGATCATTGTTGGGGTGGTGACAAGATATTCACATGGAATATATCCGTAACTTTCCCCTTCTCTTCACATCTGCTTATTCTAGATAACTTTCTGCCAAATCTCCTTGTATCTACTTCTAGGATTGCTGTTTCTTCCATCTCCTAGCACTGCATACAGTATGTAAGCACGTACTGTTACATTTTCTCAGTATCGTGTAACGTTTCACTAGATAAGCTTTGAGGTATCCTTATGGGTGTACTGCCCTATAAGACTGTATCAGGGTTCCCTGCTGGGTACAATGTCTTCCTCCTGAAAGTTTATTTTCTGCACTTCAGAACATGTGTTAAACACATAAGAACTGTTTACCATCTAAAACGGTCACTCTGTCAGTGTTTTCGTAAAGTATTGTTAACAAAATGATACAAAATGTTGCTTACTGTCTCAGCACAGAGCATGGAGTCATCATTGGGAAGCTGTCTATATGTCACGAGGAAGTAAGGCTGGTGACATAAACAAAGATTCAGTGCTAGCTGACTGATGGGTGGAGCCAAGTACAGCACCAGAAAGATCTTGTCTGTGCTTTGCACCTGTATCTTTTTAAAGCACCGCTATATGTATCCCATGTCACCTTCTTGGTGACCTTGGCTAGGGAGGAAATCCATAACAAAGAGCTAATCTGTTGGCTTGAAAAATTAATAAGGGGAAGCCTAATTTTTTTCATTTGGATGGGTCAGCTGTCAACTGTGAATCATAGCAAACAAATGTCAATGTGTTAACAAGCCTCCATTCTCTAGAGTCAGCCCCAAAAGGACATGTTTGCTTAAAGCCAAATTTGTTTGTGGAAGGTGACTATTATGCCTGCTCAGTGGATTTGCATTCTGGGTGGCCGTAAGACAGTTTGAAGTGGGAATGACAGCCTACTTTATATGGCATGCTTTTTTTTATTCCTGCCAGTGTACACTTCTAAATAATTTACTTGTATATGTTACCTGTAGATTTAAGGAGGTCTGAAGCATGAGGATAACATAGTATCCATTTATATTTTTGACAATGGAATCAACTTGTTTTCCCACATGAGATTAATATTCTAGTATCACTAGGTCTACAGGAATTTCTCTAGATGTTGGCTTTGGACATTTTTTCTTCATAAAATAGAGCTTTTTATATCATACCCCAGGCTTTTTCTCCTTTAGAGTCAGAATGATTAATGAGTTTAATTTTTGCAAGCAACTGGCAGGAGTTGCTGAGTAAGATGTACATGCTGATTGTGTATAACCCTGATCCTTTTAATTACTCTGATGATAACAATGCATTTATCAAGTGCATATGGAATGCTTCTGTGCAATATACCGTATTGATCTCTTTCCTAGAGCATTGCCTATAAAGATAATGTGTACAGTAATCCTTTTCAAATTAAATTCTGTCTAATAAATTTAGTGTTAAGGGCATTGAGTGCCCATGTGCCATCTTATGATTTGCTTCCATTTTAAGCACATTGGTTTGATTTTATGTACATGTTAGGAAAAAAACACTCAGCCTTTCTGGTTAATGACTTTGGAACATTTATCTTCAGAATGATCTAGCACTGTGAAATGATCTGAAATAGAACATTTAAAAATTTGATAGCATCTAATTTTACAAATGAGAAGGCTACAAGTCATTACGTGAATAATATTCAGCAAATCACCGGTGTTCTCTGGACCTCAGAGAAACCCAGCCTTCTCTTCTGTCCTGTGTTCTTCTCAGTATTCACTGTGGTACAGTTATTAACTGGAGGAATTAATTATATCACAGAACTTTTAAAGTATGAACATTATGAAGTAAAACAGTCTAAATGATTTTGGGTTCTAAATGGCTTTGCTAATTGCCAAGGGGAAGGACAGACGATTCTGCCCTGCGTTGGTTTCCCTGATGGTTTTACTTCTTTTTCTTCTGTGTATGTATTTTTTTCTGTGTTTTCCACCGGCATTCAGATCCATGAGAAGCACAGGAAATGTTCAGTTTTGTCCCATGATTGAGGAACAGATATGGCTAATTTTGCAGAAAGCCTGGAAGCCAGTAAGGCCCACAAGGTCCAGATGGTAGAATTCCAGGTGGTGAACGCCCTGCTTCTTAGACCCTGCTTCGTACTCCATTCCTGCTCCCCTTCTTCTCGCCTGCTCACCCTGCTTCGGTTGACAGCAGTAGGCATGGGGGATGGGCGCTGTAGATGAGCCCCTGGTGGGGACTGGGATCTGGTAGCGATGCAGGGAAGAGGGAGACCTGTGGCTACAAAGAGAATGGTTCTCTTCTTTATCCAGTCATCTGTCAGTGGACATTCGGGTTGTTTCCATGTCTTGGCCGTTGTAAACAATGCTGCTGTGAACCTTGGGGTGCTTGTATCTTTTAATTAGAGTTCTCTCTGGGTATATGCCCAGGAGTGGGACTGCTGGATCACATGGTAACTCTTTTTTAGTTTTTTCAAGGAATCTCCATCCTGTTTTCCACAATGGCTGCACCAAACTGCATTCCCACCAGCAGTGTAGAAGGGTCCCCTTTGCTCCACACCCTCTCCACCATTTATTATGTGCAGACTTTTCGATGATGTGCAGTTCACGTGGGTGAGTCACTGTTCATTGTCTCGGGACCTCAATTGCATCATCATCTCTGGGCAAAGTCAGCACTTTCTAAACGACTGTGGAAGTTTCATTCTGGAGCCTCTTCTCTGGTTCTCAAAAAGGCTGACCCAGAAATTCCCCTGGGAGGGCAACAGATGTTGGAGCACGTGAGCCTTATCAGTTCCATCTCTCCTGTCTTTGGGGAGCATGTGTGTTGGGTGACTGGAAAGGTTAAGATGGGACCCACTTCCCGAAAGACAAGTGCGTGCTCATGGTGGGGGCGGGGGGAGGGAGGGGCTGGGCAGTAGGAGGAGTGGACAGATGGATAGTAAGGACGGAATGATGGAAGCCAGCGTGGCGGCCTTCAGAGCGTTAAGGGTCAGCCTTAGAGACGGGCTTTCTGGGCTTTTGACTGGAGGCCTTACAAGTCAGAAAAGTAGAGCGTCAGAGTGTCGCACGGGGGCAAAGCTCAGGTCCTGAGTCTGTGTCCTGAGTGTACACCCTGCCCTTGTTTCACGTGGATGCAGGACCCCCTTCCGCGTGGAATCTGCCTGCACCGGGGTGTGGGACTGAAGAGTCCGTGTCCCCGTCCAAATCACAGTGACGGTCGGGAGCACCCGCTGTGGCCCGGAACTCTCTCCCTCCGGCAGCGTCCGGCCCACAACCGGCTCATCTCCGCTGCGTATGCGGAAGGGTGTCTTGGGTCTTCTCTTCTTTTTTCCTGGATTTTTACTTGCTCTGCATGGATGGAAAATCCAGTCTGCGTGGCTGGTTGTCCGTTCCGGGAGGGGGCGCCACTGTTTCTGCAGGAACCGGAGCCGACCGTGCCGGGAGGGGCGTCTGGTCCCGGGTCAGGCGCCGCCTCGGGGCGCGCCTTCATCCGTCGCTTCCTCCTGCGGCTCCGCCGAGGTCCTGTCGTCGGAGGCTCTCCTCTCCGCAGGTGCAGGGGGCGGGCTGGGGCGGAAGCCTAGAGCCCTGCGTGGCCTCCGTGATCTGCAGACCTGCTGCCTCCGCGCCAGCGGGCCCTTCCTTTCATCGCAACGGCAGGGAACGCTCCGTCTCGCCTTCTCCGCTCTCGGGGTCGATCGCAGCGTCTCTGACGCAGAGGAGGACTTGGGTGGCCCTTTCTGGCCGCTGGCGCCTACCACGTCCTCGTACAGACACCTGAGACGCGTTCTCCTGCTCTGACAGGCACCCGGGAACAGTTGCCGCCCTTGTCCTCTTGCCCCGTCCAATCCGTCCTGCTGTAAGGCCAGTCCACGTCCTTGTGTTCTGACCTCACTACTGCCAGTGGCTCTCCAAGGTGTCCCTGCCCCAGGTCAGGGCCCCCTGGGCTACTCCTACGCAGGGAACCGAGCGAGGGCCCCTCTCTTCCCTTGGCAAACGCCGAGGTTCCTGTAATGACCTGAAGGCCCTGCATGAGCTGCATTTGCATTGGCTGTTCCCTCTGCCCAAACACCCTTCCCTCATGCCCTTCGGGTCTTTGCACTTTCTCAGTGGTCCACACTGCCCACCCTGTTCAGAGTTGCAGTTTGCCCCGCCCATCATCCCGATGTTCCCTGCCCTGCTCTGCTCTCTCTCTTACCACGACCTTCATCGCTTCCAGTATATTGTACAGTTTTCTGATTATGCTTGTTTTATATATGTCCCTCCCTTAGCATATCCCCTGACTCGTGTCAGGATCTTTGGGTGATTGCGCTGACATACGCAGGTGCCCAGTACAGTGCCTGAAGCAGCCAAGGTGCTTAATAAGGACTTGTTGAAGGAAAGGGCGAAAGATTGGTGTCCCCCCCCAAAAAGTCTCTGCTCACCTCTATCTGAACAATCACAGTGCCCTTAACTCAGCTCTCCGGACTTGCTTTTTTAGAATGGAAAGAGCTCTGAAATCAGAACTCTGAAACTTGCAAGTGTCTGTGTTAGATTCTCTTCTTTTCAGGATTTCATTTATTGTTTGATTCTGAGCAGGCCCTTCCTGATGGTCTAACGTGAGTCCACAGCTGAGAAGAAAAGCTAGTTGTTAGGGAAACAGCGGGATTTACTTTTGCAGGACCTGCTTCAAATGTGGACTATTTAGCATTTAAAATATTTTATCTGAGTTCGAACATAAATCTGACTTAAATTGAATTTTCTGTGTACAACTGTTTCCGCCGACTCTGTGTGTGTGTGTGTTTATCGGCGAAAGCAATCCCATTAGGGAAAATACAAATGTGTGAGAAGAAGCGGTTTCTGTAAACACAGCAATGGGTTTAAGTTGTGTGAGATTAGTTGCATTACCTGATTCTCAATTTAAGTGGAAGGAGAAGGTCACAGCTTCGTTCTCCGCGGTACTGCGGCCATCATATTATCTGCCAGGTAGAAAGTCCAGTCAGAATGTTCTTGATCATTAGAGGAAAACTAAAGTTCTCAGACCAAAGTGCACAGACTCCGATGGGGATAAAAGGGTCCTGGACTCTGTAATCCACCTGAAGCTGCCCGCGGCCCCAGAGCTCCCTCCGGCAGACATTTTTCTGCTGCCACAGTCAGAGCTGTCTGGTGCTGAGGATGGAGCTGGCCCGGGAGGCGGCACCTCTGGGCGGGATCCTGACGTACCTGTCTCTGCGTGTCTGCGACACGGCCCGGCCACGCTCCCCACCGGAGGCTGTCTCAAGGCTGGAATAAGGCTTTGATTCGAGACTCCTTAAATAAATTATGCAAAATAAAGACTTGCCGTTCCGTCCTCTGTGGCCAGCCGGAGTTGGAGTGCAGACGTGTGTTGTGGGCCCTCTTACACCCGCACCAGACCTGTTTGACAAGGCTGGAGGAGACGCGCCAGACCCTCCCTTTTGGATGTGGTCCGTGTCACGGGCAGCACTTGGAACGGGTCATCAGGGACCCGCAGCAGGCTCCATCCTTCATCTGAAGGCTTGCTAATGAGCATGTGTAGTTCCAGATCTGTCGAATGATGCCAGAGTGCATGCAATTAGATAAAGATAATGCGACAGATAATAAGGAGGTGCATAGCCCTGGACTGTCCGCTCTCTGACCACTGGATTGAAAGAGCGAAGTGCCTCGGAACCCATAAGGCCTGGAGACTCACAAAAGCCTATTTTCTGCTGTCATTACATTTAGAGTATCAATGTATTAGTGTTGCAGAGTTTCAAAGCTCAGCACCCTGGTTCAAGTCCAGGGGGGGCGAGGTGGATGGTGCACCATGCAAACCGGCTCACACATACCGCACCTGGCTCCCAGCGCTGGAGGGGACCCAGTGAGCCCCGGACCCCTGCAGAGCTGCCCGCAGAGCAGCCTGGGCCCCGTTGCATCCGCCGCCCTCCCTTTCTGTCTCTGAGCATCAGGCCGTGTGACTGCAGGGCCCAGGGATGGCCCCAGAGCCATCACATCAGCCTCTCCCCATCGGGGCACGGTCACATGCTGATGGTCCAGGACACACAGGCGGCCCGAGGAGGAGGAAGGAGGCCATGGGGTATGTGGGCAGGGGTCCAGAGGGCGGAACCTCAGAGAGGACAGCAGAGCTCAGCCCAGCATGCAGAAACGGGTTCTGGGAGCTTGCGGTGAATGGGATCCAGCCAGGAAGGTCAGACATCTCCGTCGGAGAGCATGACTTCAGTCCCCTGTCAGCCGGAGCGTCCATTTAACTGGCTCCTGGGAACCAGGCCCCAGGCCTTAGGTGGAATTTGTTGTGATTTTCAAACTCTGCTTCTCTGAGTTGTGTGTTCCTGATCGGGGCCACCAAGGGTGGGGGTGGGGATGGGGTGGAGCCACAGAACTGGGGTCCCCTCCTTAAAGCAACTGTGCCTTTAGAATATTTCACTTGTATGTACAACTTCATGTGAAAAAGGGATGTTGGTGTAACTGAGCTCTTGGGTAACGGCCTAATTATTCAATTAACTCAAGCAGGATTTCGTAATGACTGGCGTCCACCCAGCACCATTGTCACAGGACGCAGGCCTGGACCTTTGTTTGACGGTCCCGCTGTGGGCAGGGCGTCACGGTGGGCGGTGTGCCGGCCACGGGCTCAGACCACCCGAGCTCGAAAACTGACTCTGCTTATTACCGTTCACTCCTCGTCTGGCCTTGAAAAGTTACTCAGCTCTTTTTTGGGCCTCAGTTTCCTTGTTTATAAAATTAGGGGGGAACTTACAATGTTGCTCTCATTGGTTTATTGGGAAGATGGAGTTAACACCGTGCAGCACTTAGACAGGGCCCCACACGCCCTGAAGTGGTGCAGTCTTGTCATAAAGTCCTTGTTACAAGATCTCACTGTTCTTGGAAGGAAGGGGGACTCCCGTGGACCCTTAGGCAAAGCGTCTTGGGGCTGGAACTGGGGAAGGGGAGGTGGTAAACCCACCGCGATCACGTAGCCACTGACATTCAGTCATAATCCCACGTGCTGGTAACTTAACGGCCATCCCGACCCACAGGTTAGATTGAGTACTCGGTGATGAGCCCGCTGCACGGACGGGGTCCCCGGCTTTAGGAGGTCCCCGGAGTTAATCCAGATCCCTCGGGAGGGCCTTGTGCCCCGTCAGCCCCTGCTCCGGCTTTCCTGCAGCGAACATGGAGGCTTGGCGCAGTCGGTTCTGGGCCACGGTCCCCTCCTGAGAGGAAGACAAACGAGGACGTGCAGTCTGATCCAAGATGAATTCCTGGGACCCTGTCATCGCGACAAGAGCAGACACCCACCACGGTGGCTCGGGGACACCCCGGGACTTGACGCCTTAATGTGAAACTAGAAAACAGTGGTTGAAAAACTACTTCTCTTGGAGTCCGTTTTATGGCTGAGAACTTGAAATGTGACGCACGGTAAGGGCTCCGTAAATAACGTCTCCCCGCCAGTGGGCAGAGCAGGTCCGACTGGAAGCCTGTGGAGGTGATCCTGGGGAGCTGGCTGCTAGGGAGGGGACAGAGACACAGGGGCGCTGACTTGAGGATTATTCATGAAGGGACACACGAGCGAGCGCTGCCGTGTGAAACTCGGAGTGGGATCGGTGGAACCGTTTAGGACAATGTGGGAAATTGACCAGACACGGATTTGACTGCGGTCATTAAGATCAAGCCTTCTCACTGTAAACAGAAGGGTGGACCCCGCTTCTCATGCTTCTCGTACAGGTTCACTGTAAAGCCCCGGACTTCTCATTACTTACCTATTAGCAATTATGTCGGCAAATTTTCTTCTCACTGAAAACGTTCCAGAAGCCTCTTCAGGCGGGCTCAGGGACAGGTGGATGGGGACCGGGGTGTATGATGGCATTAAGGCAGGTGCGCCTTTGGAGTTTCTGTAGCTTTATGAGGTGGGAGAAGTCTCTCCATCACCCCCAGCAAGGGAGGGAGTCGTGAGGGTCCGCAGTGAGAAGGGTGTTTCACGATTCGGGGGCTCTGTGGTGACGCTGCTTCTCGCAGAACGAGCCAAGGAAGCCAGTGTATTTCTGCTTCTTCCGCTCACTGGGCTCATCTAGTCGGTTTCAGGTTGCCCGTCTCCCTCCCTCCCTCTCACACACACACTCACAGACACACACTCACAGACACAGCAAGCACACGGGCAGGCATATCCAGCCCAACAACTAGCCCAAAGCAACAGGTGCCCCCCCCCCGAACCCAGGGCCTGTCAAGGCCTTCCTCTGAGATGGTCTTCTCGGAGGCAGGAAGGCTGTTCAGGCTCCCGGACTCTGGCTGGTCCCTGCTGTAGCCTAGCGCTCACCATGCCTGCAGGATTTTCCAGGACCCAACCTGTGATGTGAAGGCGGGGCATGGGCTGAACGTCAGGGCGCTGAACCTCCCTCTGACGTGGGCAGCCGTCCCCTGAGCGCGCTCCATGATCTCAGCTCGCCAGGTCACACGCCAGAGTCTGCAACGCCAGCCTGGACAGAGAGAGAGGGAGAGGATGTGTAAGCTTTCCCAAAATGAAACAGAGCCAGCGTTGTATTCAAGGAGTCCTCGGAGAGTTTTCAACAAACCCAAGACCCTTCAGGATCAAAATACTCCAGATTACACTCGTGAGCCAGCGAGAGCCGTGGAAAGTATCCTGTATCCTGAAGCACCCAGTGGTCCACCATGTTGCCTCAAACATCTTGAGGTTGGCTTGTGGGCATCAGTGGTTCCAAGTCTGCCTGCTGACCACTCACCTCCCCGGGGTCCACACGCAGGAGGTGTAACTTAGTGCGTCAGGAAGACCCCGTCACATCTCTGGGCCCCTGACCTGCTGTCTGAGTCAGTGTCACTCAGAGCTCAGTGCCTTCCACGCACTGGTGTTTACAAAGCAGGGCCTTCGAAGGAGGCAGACATCAAAATACTTCGCACCTAGGGAAATGCTGCAGGAAGATCTCCGGCGGACCCAGCGCAGCTGAGAGGCCAGAGGTAAATCTCAGCGAAGCCAGGCCAAGTGAGGAGGGGAAAGCTGTGTGCGATTTTGGAGAAGCTCCCAGGAGCTTTGAAAGCCGTGCTCTTCACAGTGAGCTTACCCCACATGTCCTTTTATGGCCTGATTCTAGTTCAGCATTGAAAAGTTGGAGCACGTCTGAGTGTTCAGAATAATCAGCAGCTCCTGGCATTTTTCCTGGTCTTTATGGCTCCAGGACTGGCCTGGTCTCACGTTCATCAAGTTCAAATGACATCTGTTGACCAGTAAGATGTAAAATTTCACTTAAAAATGCAATGATGAAGAATCTAATTTAACCTAATTCTTTTAACATCGGTAAATGTGTATATATTTAACTGTCAGCTTTGCAGTTCCTTTGAAATAAGATTGGATTCCTGTTAACAGAGGTGAAGGGGAAGCCATGCAGGAGCTTTTTTCCAAGCGGTCTTTTTTTAAATGTCTCCTTGTGCAGGAAAGAGTTCTTGGTCAAAATGTTTGGGAAACATTGAATTCTTTTTTTTTTAAATTAAAGTCTAGTTGATTTACAATATTGTGTTAGTTTCTGGTGTACAGCATAGTGATTCAGGTATACATATATATTTATCTTCTTTTTCAGATTCTTTTCCATTATGGGTTATTATAAGATACTGAATATAGTGCTATACAGTAGAATCTTATTGTATATTTTATATATGATAGTGTTAATCCCACACTCCTAATTTATCAGCCCCTGCCCTGGCTTTCCCCTTTGGTAACCATAGTTTGTTTTCTATGTCTTTGAGTCTGTTTCTGTTTTGTAAATAATTTCACTTGTATCATTTTTTTAGATTCCGCAGATAAGTGATGTCATGTAATATTTATCTTTCTCTTTCTGACTTACTTCACTTAGTATGACAATCTCCAGGTTCATCCATGTTGTTGCAAATGGCATTATTTCATTCTTTTTTATGACTGAGTAGTATTCCATTGTATAAATAGACCACAACTTCTTTATCCAGTCATCTGTTGATGGACATGTCTTGGCTGTTGTAAATAGTGCTGCTATGAACATTGGGGAGCATGTATCTTTTCAAATTATAGTTTCCTCCAGGTATATGCCCAGGAGTGGGATTGCTGGATCATGTGGTAACTCTATTTTCAGTTCTTTAAGGAACCTCCATGCTGTTTTCCATAGTGGCTGCACCAAATTACATTCCTACCAACAGTGTGGGTTCCCTTTTCTCCACACCCTCTCTGGCCATTATTTGTAGACTTTTTGATGACGGCCATTCTGACCGGCGTGAGGTGATACCTCATTGTAGTTTTGATGTGCATTTCTCTGATGATTAGTGATGTTGAGCATCTTTTTGTGTGCCTGTTGGCCATCTGTAAAACACTGAATTCTTAAAGGTCGTCTTAGTCTTATTTGCTATAAATAAGGGCTTCACAATGAATGTGAGCTCAGTAAGTAGACGTATTTATGAAGATTCCTCCTTGTTTCTGTCAGTTGGTGGAATTGCAGGATTCTGGGGGCAGACCATGTGTCTCCCTCCCTCTTCAGCAGCAGGAGGAACCTCTTCTGGTTACTTTACATCACATCCAGGTTGCAAGGTCAACTTTTCTCTGACTCTGTTCCTTTTCCCTGGGCCACCACAAACCACCAGGTGGCTTAGACCAGCAGAGACTTATTGAATCAATCTGGAGGCCTGAAGTCTAAGATCAAGGTGTCAGTAGGGGCTCCCTCCTCTGAAACCTGTAGGGGAGGATCCTTCCTCGCCTCTTCCAGCTTCTGGGGGCCCCGGGCGACCTGGCTTGTGGCTGCACCTCTTTAATCTCTGCGTCCTTGTCACATGACTGTCTTCTCTCTGTGTCCCTTTCTTTCTTCTTAGGACGTCAGTCATATTGGATCTAGGGCCACTCCACCCCAGCACAGCTTCGTCTTGACTGATCACATCTGTGACAAACCTAGTTTTAAATGGGGCCACAGTGTGAAATCCTGGCCGTTAGGACAGTGTGTTTTTTTGTGGGGAAAAACCAATTCAATTCCTAACACTGACTCACGTGATATTTTCCTCAAAGCCGGTATCTTTTTGGTTATTTTAAGCTATTTGGGGGGTTACTGCCTGTCTTGTTGGATTTTAAGGAACAGTGTATTTGTCACTCAGTTTGACTCGTCTGCTCTGGGTCATGGATCCACTGTTCGATCATTATTGCCGGTTTATTGGTGCTTACTGCTTGGGGTGACTCTTCCTTTTGGGGAAGCAGTTGAGGGAGGAAGAGAGGAAGCTGACGTTGATGTGAATAGTCTGGGAAGCTGAAGTGATAAGACGCTGAAGGGTCGTGCAGTGTGCTTTGGGGGATGTATGGTCAAGCAGGGTCACACGACAGCTGGATGCATTACATGGGAAAGCGGTTCATCTCGGGCTGGTTAGTGCCACCGGACTCCAGAGAATGGCGGCAGGACAGTCCAAACCCAGAGGTGCCTAAACTTTTCTCTTTTCTGCGGATGACGGCTCACTTCACTCCGCAAATCCACAAGGATTTATTTCCCTTTGTAGTGTAGTACAGTTGATTCACAGCGCCGTGTTAGTTTCTGGGGTGCAGCACAGTGATGCAGTTATATAAAGACTTCTGATCGGGCCTGCCCTAGGGTGCTGCATGCCCTCTTGGTCTGGGAGCCAAGGCGTGGCTACTTCTGTGATTGTGAAACCCCAGGACATACACACCTGTGCCTGTCATCCTGTTCCAAGAGCCGGCCAGCGAGCCTCGGGCAGGGTCGCTGCTGGCAGAAGACGCTTGGCTTTATTTGTAGTCCTAATTTCTTTCTTCCTGCCCAAAATAGATTGCAAACATGAGTAGCGGGGAAAGTAGACAATAAAAGGTGAGAGTCAGCAGACTGCAAGTAGAAAACCCTGTGTGTTCTGTGCCGTCAGAACACGGTGTCTGGAGCCGGATGCTCTGAGGCGTCCTGAGACCTCATGGATGCTGAGAACCAGGGGTGACGTCCTTGGGGACCATGTTGTTGGCCTCGTGACTTCTCCTCCTGCACCTCAAGCCTGGGGCACGGGCTCCCGGGAGGCAGAGGAGGGCAGGGCAGGTGGGTGCTGACCACTCATGTGAGCGGTGGAGGTCCCTAGGAAGCCATTCCTAACCTACCTGGTCCAAACTTGCATTCGGAGGAGTGGCGGGTGATGTCAGACGCTACCCCTGGTTTAGCCCGGATGCAGCGCTGAAGCAGGGGGGACTCCGGTGAGGACCACCATGAGAGGAGGCTCTCGGAGCTGCAGGGAGATGCTGTGTCTGCTCCCACCGGCCCGCGCATGCCCCCCCATGGCCCTGCCCCTGTGTCACTGCCGTCCTGTGCCAGCGATGGCAGTGTCCCCGTCGGCGTTCTCAGCGTGGCAGATACGCGGTTGCAGGGAGCTTTGCTGAACTACACTTCGCTCTCTTTCCTTGCGTCCTGGGTGGCAGCTCAGACTGCACTTTCGGCAGAATCTTTAGGGAAGGGAACCTCATTGTATGGCCTCTCTCCTTCAAAGCCGCCCTAATCCCCACCTGGGGTTAGCGTCACGGTGACAGGCTCCCGGAAGGCACAGCTGTGGGAGCCCTTATCACACCCCAGGGGAAAGTGCCAGTTTTTCTCTCTTTTCTGTGGGAATCCAAGCTTCTGGAGGTCAGGGGCCCAGCCTCGAGCTCCAGGCCTCTTCGGGGTCCAGCCCTGCGCCGGTGATGTGGTCGTGACTCAAGATTCGTGTTCCCTGCCCTGCCTGTCATGCTGTGTATCGATTAGCGCACCAGCAAGGAGTCCGGGATGGGCAAGGAGGACCTAAAGGGCGGATTCCCGAGGCCGGACGTGAGGAAGAGGCAGGAAGCCCTCCAGCAGCCTCGTCCACGGGCGCCCTGCCGCGGAGATTCCTCCATTATTTATAATTTCCTTCCCAGTACCCCCAGCATGCTGTGCCCACTTGAAAAGAAATGGTTATTTTTCAGATGTGTCCTTTGCAGAAGCAGCAGCCTCACCTCCCTCGGGGTTTCCGTTTCCTTCCCGGGCGGCGGGTAGGATCCCTGTTTGAGACGGATGATCCCAGGGGAGGGTTCAGCTGGGAAGGAAGGAAACTCAAATGTCACAAGCCGCTCAGAGCGGTGCTGCCTCTGCAATCCGTCAAGCGACTTAGTGCCCACTCAAGGGACGTTTCGCTGCCACAGGCCTGCTTTCCAAGACAACTTATTCCTGCCCTTGGTGGCACCTCGAGTTGCATCTCTGTGCCCTGGCTCAGAGTTGGCACCCTTCCCGGGCAGCCCCCTGCCCGACACCTCCTTCTCTGGGCTCTGCATGTCTCCTGCCTGACCCCTGACCCTTCCTCCCACAACCCGTGCTCTGTCCTGTCTCCATGCCTCGGTACTCAGGCTCATGCACTGTCCCTCTGCTCCTTCCAGTTTCTGAAAGATGCCAGGTCATCCTCTGAGGTCATCTTAAGTGTCACACTCTGTGGAGGTGGGGGTAGGACCATCTGAGGTTCCCTCCTCTCTGCTTCAAGGACACCGCTCCACGCAAAAGCACAGAACAGCAAGTGTCCTCACCTGGGTGATTTCTTCACACATCCAGCACTGCTACTAGGTCAGAGCACTCTTTCTTTTTTATGGCTGAGTAGTATTCCATCACATATATATATACCACAACTTCTTTGTCCAGTCATCTGTTGGTGGACATTTAGGTTGCTTCCATATCTTGGCTGTTGTAAACAGTGCTGCTGTGAACACTGCGGTGCATGTATCTTTTTCAATTAGAGCTTCCTCTGGGTTTATGGCCAAGACTGGGATTGCTGGAGCATAGAGTAAGTCTTTTTTTAGTTTTTTTTAAGGAACCTCCATACTGTTTTCCATAGTGGTTGCACCAAATTACACTGGGACTGGCAAACCTTTTATAGAAGGAGCCAGATGATACTTCTGGCTTTATGGGCCATTCGGTCTCTACCACAACTGCTCAGCTCTACACAGTGGGAAAGCAGCCACAGACAATATGTAGACAGACAGACATGACTGTGTGCCAGTAAAACTTTATGGACCAAAAACAGTCAAGGGCCAGGGTTTATCCCTTGGAAGTAGTTTGCAGACTCCTCACTTAGAGGAATGAGAACTGTGAAATGGGGGACCAACACAGAAGTGGGGGGACATCTGTCTATAGACCAAAGATGAGTTTTGGGGTGGCTCCCGGGTCAGACTGGTGACCCGGACAGTAAAGAAGCTCACAGGGATGGATGTGTAATAGCCGGAGGCTGGTCGGCCCGGACGCTGCTTTGCCGGGGGCTGCGGGAGGGGCGGTGTCCCTTTCGTGTCACGTGAGCAGGAGGCCAGCGTGAAGCTGTAACACAGAACTTGCTGGGAGCAGCTGCGTCAGGGGGCAAAAGCAGCCTGTCCAGGGGAGACCCCGGCTCGGATCCCAGAGCAGAGTGTCCAGGAGGAAAGAGAAGGACCTAGAGGAAGCAGAAGGCCCGGGGAGAGGGGCTCTGTTTCAGGAAAAACTCCGAACTTTGCCATGACCAGCCGCTCGTCGGAGCCTGGGCTGGAGCTGACGAGGTGGCCCCGGCGGAATAAACAGACTGTGCTCTGTGCGCTGGAGCTCAGTCTTAGGGAAATCAGAGTTTTGTTTTATTTCTGTCGCTCGTGTGTGGCATCAGCTTTAAGAGACGGGGGAGGGGGAGATGCGCCACTGAGGGCGTTGCTTTTCCAGGGGCGGTTAATCCAGTGCCAGTAAGGCGACTGTCACGCCTGTTTCAGTAACGAGCCAGGAGTGTTCCCCGGGCTATGTTCAAAAGCTCTGTGAGGACAGACACGCAGAGGCGTGGCCGGGCGTCCCGGGCTTGCCGGGCCACGCCGCCAGGTTGAGGACCAGACGCGTTTTCCATCATCTCCGCTTTAAAGTCTCCCTGGCCTGTCACAGGCCAGCTTGTGTCTTCCTCCCTCTGGGGCCTCCTGAGTTTCACCTGGCCTTCTGTTGTGACAAGGACGTTTGAAGGCTGTGGTGCACCGAGCTCTTAGTTTTCACGTGGCTGGGTTCCACCTTCCCTGGCTCTGCGTGGTTAGCGCCTGCATCTCAAATCCTGTCGACCTCTCTGTGCCTGGACCAGGGCGGGGCCCCTCGCTAACGCTCTGGGGTGCACCTGTGGAGCTGGGTGACGGTGGAGCTGAGGGAGCACTGTCTTTGGGGGCCGGTGATCCAGTCTGGCCCCCTGGGTGACTGCTGCTGCCACCCGCCCCGTTCAGAGGCCCCGTGTGCCCCTCTCGTGGTGGGGGGCTCCTAGCCCGGCCACGCGCGTCTCCCGCAGCCATCTCCCCTACCCGCTGCATGTTCTCATCGCAGCACTCCTGTTTCACCTCTGGTGACCCCTTAGCAAGCTGGGCCGCATGAAGGCCCCCAAACCCACTCCGTCTCTTCCTGCCTCTATCATGCGCTCTTTCGTTCATCGCCCTGTGGGCTCACTCCCGTTCAGTTGTGAGGGGCAGACGCAGCCCAGAGTGACGCACACCAAGCAGCAACAAGCTGTGCGGCAGGCCACCAGCACCGCTGCCGCGCAGGCAGCCTGTCACTGCTTCAGGGCCCAGGACCAGGGGAGTCAGGACCCCGGCCACAGCTGGAGCCAGGGGTTCCCAGGGCTCGATCTCCCAGCTCACAGGCCTGCTCCCCCCTGTGTCAGCGTTCACCCGGGGCTGACGGCGGAGGTTTAGTTCATAATAGGAGAGGCGGTCAGAGGCGCGCTCTCTCCTGGTGACTACCTGTGAGGTCCCTGCACGGGGTCTGGTGGACGGAGCCCTGGTCACGGGCCCCAGGAGCTGGGACTGGGTCACGCTGTAGACAGCAGGGGGCCTGGCCGGGGTGGACCTCCTTCAGGACAAACAGTTCTCCAGAACGTCTCGCCTCCATGGATGCCGTCTCATTACAATGTCTTGCTCTCAAAATCCCCCATCCTCTCAGGTCCTGCTCTAGAGCTGTCGGCTCCACGTAGATGATCCACTGGCCTGTCTTGAGTCCCGAATGTGTGATGGTTCCTGTGTCTGGGTCCCCCCAGCTCCGTGAGGACCGGGTCACACTCACTCTCCTACCGTTTTGCCTCCAGCCACAGCTCCTGTGTGAGGTGTCAGCTGTGAGGGCGGTCACCACTGCCACTTAACAACCAACGCCAGCTAAGGCGGCCATGAATTAGAATAAAGAAGGGGAGAAAGGCTGAGAGGGCACTGGGGGGGGTGGCTCATGTCCCCGTCATAGTACAGAATGAAAGCAAAATACAGAGTTCCCAGAGACCCATCCCCGTGACATTCCCTGAGTGAGGAGAAGCCACTCGCGAGCCCTCCACGGTCCTCGCTGCCGCGGGAAGCCCAGGGCGGGCCCCGCTGTGCACCAGGAATCAGACGGCCGCGCTCCGGCCCCAGCACCCTCTCCAGACTCAGCTCCGCAAGCGTGTCAGCGCTGGAGGCGGGAGGAGAAAGGGTGTGAATTAGGACCAGGTCAACGGGGCAAAGAGAGTAAACCTGCCTGCCACCCTCAGCCCCTGCCCTGCTGCCCGGGACGTCAGGTGGGGCGGAGTCCCAGGTGGGGCCGGTCCCGCTCAGGGCGCGGCAGGAGCCGGGCGCCGAGGCCCTCTCCTGAGCCGCTTCCCGTGACGCCTGTGCAGGTGCTTCGGAGCCAGGGTGTGCGTCCTCCGGCGCATCCCCTCCGTGTCCCGCGGGAACGCTGAGGCCCTCATCCTCTTCTGAACCTCATCTTAGTGTTTCCCTAGTTACTGAGACGTGTGTCAGCCATAAGGGGGCCCCCGTGTCCTGGCCTCGGCCTCGGAGCAGAGCCCTCTGCTGGTCTGTTCTGGGGCCAGGGTGCACGTTCGTGTCCGATGCCCTGATGGGCGCTGACCTGGCCCAGGAGAGCTGGACTCTCAGCTGGAAAGAGGCGGGGGCAGCTCAGGAGACGGGGTGGGGGTCCTTGAGCGAGTCCCTGGAGGATGTTAGAGCTGGCCTCCACAGAGGCAAGGGTGGGAGCAAAGAAAGTGAGCGTCGTGTGCCCAGGGTGTGGAAACCTGCCCGAGCTGGGCAGGTAATAAATGCACAGCAGAAATTGTGCGGGAGAGAGTCCATCTATTCATGTAACGGACTTTCACTGAATACGGCTGCAGCTCAGCGCGGCGCTGATGCCCTGGGATGCACACGTGCGTGGGCGCCTCCTTCTGGTGGACCTGCTGGCGGGACACGCACGTGAGCGGTCGGGCATCCCCCCGGGCAGCCTCAAGCAGCACCTTCCCGTGGCGCGTGCTGTGTTGGTGGAAGTCGTGTACACCTGTGCTGCCCAGGCCAGGAGCTGGTGGCCCCTGGCCGTGAGCTCGTGCCCCTGGATTTTACATTTTACGTAATTGTTAATGCTTTTAAGTTTTAATAGCACAGTGGCTGGTGGCCACCCTGTTTGGCAGCACAGGTCTGTGGGGTCAGGACCGAGAAATTTGCATTCAGGTGAACAACAGGGAGATGTGCTGGTGTATTCACTTGCTTGAAAACCCCCATGTTTATCTCTCTACAAGTAGAAGGAACTCAGAACGTGGCACTCTCGCAGGAAGACGGTCCTTGCCGTCAAGCTGAACACGTCACCTTACCTTGTAATTATCTGATGGAGTATGCGAAGACCCTACGGGGGCAAGAGGAGAGACACTTAACTCCCTCTCAAGGGTCTCGGGGAGAGTTTCCTGGGAGACACGAGTGCTTATGATGGTTCTTGATGGATTAATAAGAGATCACCCCAGGGAGAAGGAGGAAGATATTTCAGGCTGAGGGAACACCCCCTTCAAAAGCCCGGCGACACGCAGGGAGCTCCCAGCATTCAAGTGCTTAGGGGAGCCTGTAGCGTCGTGTCTGTGGGACAAAGACCAGCGCAGAGATGGGTGGGGTGTCGTGCGGTCCTGCCTGGAGCTCAGAGCTTAGATGATCTTTTTCAAGGTGATGGGAAGTCATGGGAAATTTTGCAGTAGACACATGGCCAAGTCCTCTTCAGGTTTTTTTGTTCGTTTTAATTATTCTTAGTTCAGCCTGGAGAATGGACCAAGCATGTTTGGTTGAGGGAGAGAGGACGTTTGGGGAGAAACAGCCACGAGATCTGGCCAAGGCGGCTGCAGCTGCCTCCTGCAGAGGTGACAGAGCCGAGCAGCGGGGGGGGGGGGGGGGGGGAGACACATGCAGGTTGCCTCTGGTTGTGACATTGCATGGGTTTCTATTTTTCCATTTCCATTTCAGTATTTTCCGAATAGCAGAAGGGACACTGGAAAGATGGGGAAAAGTGTAAGAGATTTTTAAGAGATGAAGTGCAACTGCCAGGACTTGGTGATGGATCAGGTGTGAAAGGTGAGGTTGGTCAGCGTTATGGACTGAATGCTTGGGTCCCCCCCCAGATTTATGGGTTGGAGCCCTACCCCCTCCCATGTGCTGGCATTTGGAGATGGGCCGTCGGGGGCAGTCAGGGTTCGATGAGGCCATGAGGGTGGGGCCCTCATGACAAGATTGGTGCCCTGATAGGAAGAGACACCAGAGAGCAGTGGTTGTGCCCTCTGCCTCTCAAGGGCACTGGAAGGAGGAGGCGGTCTGCAAGCCAGGAGGAGGCTTCCCACCAGACCCCAACCCTGCTGGTACCCAGATCTTGGACTTCCAGCCTCCAGAACTGTGAGGAAGTTCTGTTCAAGCCGCTCGGTCTGTGCCATTTTGTGACAGCAGTGTCAGTGCACTGATACCGTCAGGAAAAGGGAGATGGTAGGGTGGCTTCCAGGGTGTGGCCTCTGTGTGCTGAAACGGGTTGTGTGGGCAGAGCCAGTGGAAGAGACGAGGGTAGCTGGCTTGGGGTATAAAGAGCCCGAGGTGCTGAAAGACCTCGGCTGGAGAGGTCTGATGGTGGAGTCATTAGTCCGTTGGTGACATCTGAAGCTTTGGGGACTGAGGAGATGGCCCAGGAGAATGGGTGGGGAAGACAGCTGGTGAGCAAACTCAGATGCTGGAAGGGTTCAGAGGCGCCAGGCTGGGCGGAAGCAGCCTGGGGAGGAGGGAAGGAAGGAGAATGTTGTCACGGAACCCACGTGGAAGATAGCCTCTTAAATCAGCAGGCAGCTCCATCCAAACAGGAAATGCCCAGTGAATTCTGCACGTGGGCATCATTGGTGTCCACAGCCAGACTGGTTTTAGGAGCACAGGTGTGGGGATGTCACCATGAGTCAAACAAGGAGGCGACATCACTACCTGGAAAATGAAGGCGTTAATAAAACCCCGAGGCATAGGGGGGAGCCGAACTGGGGAGACAGGAGCGCGCTCTGGAGTTTCTTGGGACATCCTGGGAGGGACAAGGAGCGGCTCCTGTGCGAGCCTGCGGATGCAGGGAGTGAGGAGACCGGAAGGGGGAGACGCCTTTAATAAAGGGATGTGTTCAAATCCGGGGCACAGACGAGTCGTCCAAGGGGGCACTCTGGGTCCAGACTGTTGACTATTGGCAATTTAGTAAACTAGTCCACCGGGGACTGAATTCATTGCTTTATAGCCTCTTAGCTGGAAATTAACCAGTGAGAATTGTGAAGTCCTAGAGAATCTGGGGCTCCGCTGCACTTACACAAATGTGCACCGTGCGCGTGTGTGTGCGCACAGCCCTCTTTTAAGGGATGGAGCAAAAGTGAACCAGAGAAAACACGCAGACCCTAAGTATCGCGTCCTCTAAGTAGGGCCCTGTGCCGCCGTCCACGTGCTGGGGAGGATGGAGAATTAGACCGCAGGCTGATGAAGGTAGGGGCTGCGTGTAAGAGACGGTTACCTCACGTCGGATTCCAGAGCGTTTCCGTAGTCTGCCCTGCAAACATGCCTGGTTCACTTTTGACATCTCTTGAAATAGAAGGAAAGCTATAAAAACAGAGAACTCAGTGAAGGTGGCTAACTTGCTTGGGTTTTCCTGTCTTACGACACTTTTTTAAGGGTTAGTATCTAAACCCCAGGGTCTGAGTAAAAAAGCACAATTTTTGGAAATATTCCGGTGATATTTGTGAAAGTACCTGGCCCATTATTTATATTTTAATAGTTGCTGGGAACTCAGGGTAACATTTTGTTTTTAAAAAATGTAAACCAGGTTAACAGCTGGATTGTCACAGACCACTGGTTGTTTTCTTTTAATAATACTTGATTTAGTAATAAACAGATGTTCCTGGGTTCAATGGCGTCAGATGAATTAATCACATCAGCATTGGCTTTATTCCTCCTTAAAGAGGACTTTAAAAAAATAGAAATGTAGCTTTGCCAAATGCCCAATAATTTGGAGGACTTAAAAAAAATCTGGCTTTCTCACATGTAATGCATCTGTAGATTCTGATAATACTTCAGCTAAGCTGATATCAGGAATTTAGGTGAAGTGGCAAAAAAAAAGTCCCCAGCATCCGTTGCCAAGGGAACAGAGGACGATTACCTGCCTGTGATTCATTGTGCTTCTCCGCAGGTCAGCAGGGGAGGCGGGAAAAGAGCTGCTCAGACAGTTCCAGTCCCAGGTTCAGATCCCGGCTCTACCACAGACTTATTATAGGGAAGAAAATCTTTCAGCCTCACTTCACTTCTCTTGTTGTAAAATGAGACCGATTACTACGTGTATTCCTCAGAGGAAAGTTGGGATCTATCTATTAACTTATGAAATTTCTATTAACTTATGAAAAGGTCCTGGAAAACTTCCGGTTGTTTCACGAGTGATCGTCTGTATGCCATGCCCGTGAGTAGATGTCTTAGCTCTAACGCACGTGCCCGCAGCTTCCCCTTCAACGTTTGCACTTGCTTTTCTAAGACTGGTTTTTCCTGAGTGGCATATTTAATCATGGAGGCCCTGCAAAATTCTTCAAGAAAATAACCAAGACAGTTTTCTACATTAAAATCCATCTTGAACAAGAATGGCTCCCTGCTTAACAGAAAATGAAACCTGGAAGCACCGAGCATCCTTCAGATAGTTTGGTTAATTGACATTACGGGAAACCGTGTTCGTAACGTTCGCTCAAACCGTATCCGTGGACCAATCTCTGAAAATTGGCGAATGAAGTGCAGTTTATTAAGGTAATGTCATGGTATTAATCAGTGGCCGTTATCCCTTCATCCTACCTTGAAACCGTCCTCTCTGAGATAACGGAGGCTGGAGATAAATGCATGGTATCAAATAAGTGTGCTTTAATGTAAAGCTAATCAAGAACAGCGCGGTATAAAGCAGCAGCTCGTCTTCTCCACGCGTGTGTGTGCACGCTTGTCGCTTTTTGCTGACATAGGTTCAGCGATCATATGATGAGCTGCAACTTGAGAGGCTGTAAAAGAGGGAACTATCCCAATCAGGGTTCACAAGGGTGACCCCTAACGAGTGAGTTATGTATACAGATTGTATTTATAGGCCACTGAGATTTCCGGGGGGGGGGGCGGTGCTGGCAGGAGAAAGGAGAGACCTGTCATTTGCCTACTGTGTGCCCGCATTCTATTTTTAATTTTTAACTTTTTAAAATCAAAGTATAGTCAGTTACCATGTGTCAATTTATGGTGCACAACACAATGTCCCAGTCATGCATATGCATACATATAGTCCTCTTCATATTCTTTTTCATTAAAGGTTATTGCAAGATACTGAACGTAGGTCCCTGTGCTATACAGAAGAAATTTGGTTTTTTATCTATTTATATATATATATATATAAAACCCCCAAATTTACCCCTTCCCACCCTGTTTCCCCCAGTAACCATAGATTGTTTATTATGTCTGTGAGTCTGTTTCTGTTTTGTAGATGAGTTCATTAATGTCCTCTTTTTTCTTTTTTCCTTTTTTTTTTGATTCCATATATGAGTGATATCATATGGTATTTTTCTTTCTCTTTCTGGCTTACTTCACTTAGAATGGTGATCTCCAGGGACATTTATGTTGCTGCAAATGGCATTATTTCATTCTTTTTTATAGCTGAGTAGTATTCCACTGTATAAATATACCACTAAGCTATACCCTCCCCCTGCCCACATCCTAATACATTCTCTTCCTCTAGCCTCATCATAAACCTGTGGAAACTGAGTCTTAGACTGTGACCTGCCCAAGGCCTCCCGGTTAGCTCAAGGCAGAAGCACAGTGAGAACGCAGAGCTTTCTGACATCAAAACCCGTGCTTCTCCCCCTCCCCTGGTTCCCCTGTCAGGACGCTGTGTTTCTGTCCTTCAGTTCCAGCTGCTCAGTCTTCATCAAAGTAGGATGCAGACACTAAATTTATGGAAACTTACAAACCTAGGTAAAGCAGAGGGATTTACACAATAAACTCGTCACATCATTGTCCAGCTGTATGTGGTTATCAGCACTTGGTCAGTCTCCCTTCAAACATTTCACTATCACTGGTATCTTGAGACAAATCCAAGATATCATGTAGTTTCCACTAAAAATATTTCATGACTCGATGTCCCTGGTCCCATATGTGTCCCGTTTTATGCTAGTAGGTTCTAGAACATCTTCACGCGAGAGTGTAAAACAGTCCCTCCCTCTTGTTAATGAAAAACAGATTATTGGGGAAAAGGGTGGGGAGGTTCTTCTTTCTTCAACTTCCCTAGGTTTTGCAAGGAAAAACCCAGCCAAGGAAATTAGCCGGGAAGTCTCAATCCCTCAAAAACAGAAAAATCAGCAGTTTTAAGGAGACCCATATCATTCTCTTGGAAGGTTAAAGTTTGCATCCACACGACCAATAGAGATGCGTGCTAATTTTAGAGGGGAAAAAAGGGGATTATGTACTTTTGAAGTGTGGACAGCAGAGGGCAGAGTTTACCGATTGGATTCTGTTTTCCGGCAACGAGGCTTGGGGAAGAAAAGCTGCCGTGCACATGAAATTCTTGCTCAGGCCAATCGAGAGAAATGATTACGTAAAGGAAAACGGGCGAGGTGGCCGGGCCCGCATCAGGTTCCAGTGCTGCTGGTTCCCATAAATTCTGTGCATCGTTTCAGGATTTTCCTGGGAGGGGCTCTGCTTTGGAGAATCCAGTGCTTCTCACTGATGTTTGTTTATTTCGTGATAAATAAAAGCCCGTCCAGGGGCCTGGCCCCCACGACCCCCACAGCATCCGTGGAGCAGGCGGGATGCTCCACTGAGCTGAGCGAAATATTCTGGGAAGCCTCCTGGGCTTCACCGCAAACCTGCAGAGCGGTCACAAACAACGGGCCGTGAGAGAGCTCCCTGGCTGTGCATTTGCAGTGTGCGGGTCTGCCCTGGCTCCGGGCTTCCGGCGCAGAATTGGGTCATTGCTGCCAACACCCTTCCTGCAGCACAGCGGGAAGAGGGCAGGTAGGTGCCCGCCTCCCTGTTACTGGTTCTCACAGGCTCTTGCTGCAAGTGTAGTTCTCCCCACTGTCCTCCAGGGGTTAGGCGGTCCTGAGTCCGAGGTGGGGAAGAACAGCCTGGAGCCGCACTCTCTCACCTGGGGACTCGTCCAGCGCCAGGCTCATGAGCTCAGGAGCGTGGGTTTGATGCACAGGTGGGCTGACCAGTGTGGCATGGACGGACACGTCCGCCAGAAGCTGGATGAGCCCTGACTCTGGTCATGTGACCCTAGGCTTGGAGGGGACAGACCTGGACCCCCAACCTCTGCCCATACAGGCCCCGTGCCCGTCAGAGCTGGTGATCGCGAGGAGCACGTGAGGTGTCCATCACCCTTCCTGACCATCCTCCCGCCTCCCACTTGTCACCATCTCTGGCCCATGTCTGCTGACCCTGGGACCATGGTGTGGCCGCCCCTCGGCTTCCTCCTGTCTGCCACGTCCCTCGGTTCCAGAGAAGGGAGAGCTCGGACCTGCACGTGCTGAGTACGGCCAGCTGGTCCTTCCCGGCCCGGGCGCTCAGCACCCCCTGGCTCATGCCTCTGTTCTGGTACCTTCCACGGCCCCCTGTCCCTCTGCCTATGGCCTCTTCCCTCTGCCCGGATGTCCTCCCTTTGGGGAGCTCCTGCTGGTCCGCCTCCTCCTTCCCTAAGTCTGGGTCCCATGGGAGGAATTATCAGAGCCTCCGCTTCTCCTGTTGCCCCACGGTCTCTGGGTTATTTCCTGATGACCTGTGTTGTTTGTGTGGAGAGTGATTTTCTTAAATATCAGTCATGCCCACCAGCCCTTGAGAATCTCAAGGAGTAAGACTGTCTCACATTTGTAGCTGCACAAAAGCTTGTGAAGAATAGCTGAGAGGACGCAGTGAGAGCCCTAACACGTGGAGGGCAGTGCGAGGAAGAAGGCCTTTAGTTCTCGGCTTCAGATTCCCCGGCGTCCGTTAGCTCTGAGCCCTGGGCACTAGACGAGGATTCTAAGGAGACACCCGTATTCCTGGATGGGAGAATTTGTCAGTATTTAATTCATTAAGAACATGTTATTATTTTTAAAATAATGCCCGTTCTATACCCATTGGATCAAGTCAAATTTCCTCCATAAAAATTTCAGTTGGTATTTTTTCTCTCATGAAACTTATGCTGATTCTAAATCCAGGTAGCAAGTCCCAGAAAAAAAAATTATATGAGTAAACAAAAAAGGCACATGTGTGCCTGTATTTTGGGAAAAAATGCATATAAATAGACCTGGGGCAAATGTGCCCGACGGCAACCAGTGGTAGGTGGTCTTCGGGGAAACAGAATGGGAAGGAGGAAGACAGCATTTGTTACAATCCGTGCTGTGTGAGTTGTGACTTTTTGCGCATTAATGATGAAACCCAGCGAGCGCCAACACTGTGGAAGCACCGGAGACCCAGACTGACCACAGGCAGGAGCACGCTTCCGTCTGACTAGGAGCCGGCGCCTTGGTGGTTGTGACTACGGGGCCCAGGGTGCGGGGCGGGCGGCGCGGGCCGCGGGCAGCGACGGCTCGTTCTTGCTGCGGGCTGGGCTCGTTTCAGACAGTTTTCAAACATAAATTCACCGAACCCTTACAGCCACCCTTGAATGCTTTAGGAGAACTAGGGAAAGAAAGGTTAAAAGGCCAACGTGCATGTGAGTAACAGGCCTAGAAGAGTAGTTGTCACAATCGGTGGGAACGCATTATTATTTAGTAAATATAAATTGTTTACCAATATAGAAAAATATGTAATTTGTTTTCTTCTTCCTTCTATGCTAAAAAATAATCCATAGGAATTAAAGAGTATTTTTTTTTAATTTTTAGGAGAAAGTACGGAACATCTTTATAGAAATTGGGGCATGGAATGATTTCTCAGACAACACACAAAAGTGCAAGTGATAAAGGAAAAAAATGAATATTTTTCTGTATGACAGAAGACAGGAGATTGACAAAAAACCACAGACCAGATGAACATACAACTGCACATATAACTGATCCAGAATTAGCATCCATCACGTATAAATTAGGAATCAGTAATTAATAGATAAACAACCGAATCGGGATGCTCTCAATGGGCACAGATTTGGAAACCAGAGTGGCTAATAGACTTCTCAAAAGAGCCCCAGTCTCACTGGCAGTCAGAAAAGTGCAAATAAAAATAATGAGGCACAGACTAGATTTCAAAGATGTAAAACATCTAAAATTTTGATGATATGGGGGAAAATGAATTCATACATGTTGCCGGCAGTAGGAGAAGCTGGCACAACTACTCCTGAAGGCAGTTCCGAGTTCTCGCTGACGGGAGCTCTGTCTAATGAGGAGTGGGGTTGTTCACGTGCCACACCCAGCGCTTCTCCCTCCAGGCAGATTCCTGGAGTAAACGGAAGTATTTATTCGTAATCACAGAAGACAAAACAATTCAACGTTTGTAAATAGGGAATTCGTAAATCAGAATATTCACAAAATGGAATACCATACAACGATCAAGTGCATGCACTAGATGTTTTGGTTCCCCAAGGATAAATCTCAGAAACAACCCTTTGCAGCATGATAAAGATGACGTACATGATATGACACCATCTAGGTCAAGACTGAGTCACACGAAGCCGTTACTGTTCATTGTTGCCGACATACGAAGGTGAATAAGCACAGGATGCGATGATGTGCTCCACCTGCAGGCCACGGGGTATTTGGGGAGGGAGAGGGGATGAGCGTAGCGACCTGCAGTGGGCTTCAGCTGTTTCGAAGAGTCTTTTTTAAACAGTATTATTGCAAATACAACCAGGTGGCAGCATCTTAACCCGTGAGTGTGAGTCGTATTGCTCTGCATAGGAAATACAATTTCCTATTTCACAAGTTTAAAAGAGTGAGGGCGAGTTTTAAAAGAAATGCAGTAACGTCATGTCAGATACCACTGGTTTCAGTGAGGAGAGGGAAGGTCCCGCCCCCAGAGCGGTGCGTGCAGAGGGCCGGGCGGGGCGTGCGGGGGTGCCTCGGCCAGAAAGGGCCCCCCGAAGCAGCCTTGGTACTGGAGACACTGACCAGACACTCCCGGCTCCGTCAGCCTGCCAGGACATCATTTCCACCTTCAGGTTACTGGGGACCACCTTGCTGTGAGTATCGGGGCCTATGCCGTGGCTCCTCCAAGGGCCTGATGCTGAAAAGAAACCAGCCAAGCAGGAGGGGAGGGTCGAGAACTCAGGACTGGGGCTGGCTCCCCCTCCTCCTATAATTAGAGGGTTGCTCTGAGTAAATAGATCTATTTTCTTGAAAAGAAATACAAGCCGGGAGAGATGCATGTGTTGGAGTGGGCAGCCCTGTCTGAGCCTACACTCCCCTTGCTGTGGCAGATGATTTTAATGCCCCTTTCCTAACTTAGGTCCACAGAGAGTAAAATTGTGTCCATATACCATTTTTTCAAATATTCAATATAACTGAAATAAAATAAAAATGTTATAATAGCCCGTGCTTCGGCATCTAAACGTTCAGGCCCCAAGTGCCGGCGGTGCCCTGCTGCAGCGCAACAGCTGTGCTGGGGAGTCAGGGCTCGTTCCTGCGTGTGAAGAATACACCTGGGGGAAGAGAAAGAGGGAGACTGGAAATCATGAGAAATTGGGAAAAGGAAAAACCAGATAATACAGATGAACCCTGGGGTAAAAAGGTGTCAGGGTAAGTGAGGATAGACTTGTTTTATTTGTGTGCAAAAGGGAAAAGATGCGGTGAGGGCTGCACCCCCAGACAGGGTGCAGGTCGGCAGGTGGAGAAAGCGGGGGCGGGGAGACTCTGGCTGACAAGTCAGGTCCTGTTTTCCAGTGTGACATCAAACCAGTGTCTTCTGTGCCTGTGACATGGCTGGGTGAGGAGCCGCCTCCCGGGGATCCCACCACCTGTCAAGGCGGACGTCCTGTGTCTGCACTTAATAAGGCCTTGGAGATGGCATCCTGGGTGCGCAGTGCGGGAAAGAACCAGAAATAACAGAGAAGCTGTGTGGTAGGCCCCAAGGACCCTGTCAGGGAAAGACTGAGAAGCGAGACGACCCGCCCGCCCCAAGAATTAATTTCAGTGCGTAATTGTTACAACGTAGATTCACCATTGTGCTGCAGTTTTTAGATACGTAGGAAACACTACGAAATACTTTTGAACAACCTTCCTGACAAAATTTGTGGACACCTCTACGTTTCGTGTGCTTCCGTTGAAAATAATATTTGGTTCTAAGGATGCTCACGTGCAACCAAGGTGATTTAAAATCCCTTTGGGCTGTCTCGCTGTGTGGTAACTGGGCCTCTGAGCCGAAAGCCCCCACTTTGTAGTTGAAACTGCCACGAAGCCCTCACTAGACAGAACGTATAGGAAGAAACCAGTTCCGTCTCTGTAACTAGCTTGTTCCGTCCCTGGGCCCTTCGTTTGTTACCTTGTAAGACCCCTCGGGGTCATCATACACCGCAGGACCCCCGGCGGGCCTTCTGCGGGCCCACCCGGCCTGCCGGACTCCGCGCCGCGGCCACGCGGCCTCCCCCCGTGCGGGATGGGGCCTCGGCCTCTCCTCGGCGCCCCGGCGGACTCCTGCCCTCCTTGTGATGACTTTGCTCTTCATTCCAAAAATGCCTTTTCGTTTGCTGAGCACTTCCTAAGTTTCTCCCAAGAGCTGCTTTTATTCATCACCTGGGCAGTAACCACATGAGAGCGAAGGCCGTGTGATGTATTTCCTTTAAAAGCACCTGGTGAACAGGTAGCAGGTGCGCAGAAAACATTTGCTGCGGAGGTGGGCTGCCCCCACCGCGAGCCCCGAATCGACCACAGCTCTCGTCCTCCTGTTCTTCCACGGCCCGGCAGTGACCGCGTCCTCCCTCAGTCCTCTCTGCTCCTCCTGCGACGTCTGTACCCATGGGCCCCTGACCTTGCTGTGTAGCTCATCTCTCTGTGTTGCAAACATATGTTTTGATTCACTTTTCCCAGCCGGATATTAACTGTGCCAAAGACACGAGATGATGTCACCTGCTTCTCCTGAATCCTTTAGAGATTCTAGCATCGCTCTGAGAATAGGATGAATGCTCTGAAAAACAGTATGTAAATAGAATGATTGAAAATGAAGTCTTTCTTCCTTAATTTATGTTGCAGTTCTCTGAAAAATGAAGTGGATATGTGGACACACACACACACGCTCTCTCTCTCTCTCTCTCTCCACACCTTTTAGGCTTCATTAAACCTACATACATCTTCCACCCTAAGGACGGAGCAAGACTCTAAAATATAAGAAAGATTTAAAATTCTCTTAGATGATGAGAAATACGGAGGAAAAGTCAAGCTGCTGAATTATTCCCCAAAGCACAGTTAGTGACAAAGCTGTGGGTTGGTTAGGCTTGTTAAAGCTGCGGCCAAGTGCTTAGTTGAGGAACTGTAAAAATTAGAAACCGGTGTGGGGTATAAATTAAGACTATCTGGAGGCTAGAAAGATTTGGGTGTGTGTGTGTGTGTGTGGTTAACATGTCTAGCCAAGTCCTGAAAAATAATGAGTGGTTGCCATGGCAACCGTGCTTTCACATGACACACGGAAGAACATGAAAAGGGCTGGAATCAAAGGCAGCCACCTGGTTTTAGACTTTAATTTTGGAGAAAGAAATTCACCCCAAATGATTTCTAAAACAAATTCAATTTTGTTTTCCTTTCAGAATTCTTATAGGTGGGAAAAATGATTTTCTTTCTCTTTTAAAATTCAAAACACTGGCTGGAATTCCGAAGGAAATGAAAACAATTTCTCTCCATGTCAAAGGGCCCTGCTCTCCCTCCGCACCCTCATTTGCATCCCCATGCAGCGGCTCTGGAAGCCGTCTTGAGGGTAGCTGTCCTTAAATGGCCACTGATAGATTTTCACTGAGCGCCTGTTCGCTCTTCAGCGGTTCCTTTTAAAGGAGATGCAGCACGTGACCTTGCTCTCAGGGGTTACTGTCCAGTTGGCTGAACAGCTCTTAGGAGCCCTTGGACAAAATGTAAAGGCACCAGATGGAGAGAGCAGGAGCTGCTGAAGGAGAAAGAACACGGCTCAGAAAAGGAGGCTCAAGATGAGCGGACGGGTGGCGCCTGGGTTCCCCACCGACAGGAGCCTGGAGAAGGACAAGTGGGCGATTCCGGGATGGGGATGGGGATGGGGCTGCCCAGTGAAATACACAAGCATGGTCCGTGCGAGGTGGGCTGGGAGCCCTGCACGGCGGGGGTGCAGAGTGAGGACTGGGAAATGTGGGCAAGAGACAGAAGGGAAGGTCAGGGGCAGGAGTGACTTCAGGGTCCGGGGACTGGCACGGATCAGTGACAGCGGCAGCTTCTCGGAGGATGGGGTCCAGAGCCCCCTTGCCCCTCCGAGCTGCCTCCTGTTGCCCCGACTGGTCCCTCAGTGCTGCCCCAACCCCTGTGCCCCCACTGCACCCCTCTCTGGACCGCACGGCCGCATCCAACACCGCTCAGTGCAGTTTGGTTGCTGGGAGTTAACCGAGCCGGAACACTTCTCCGCCTTTCTTAGGTTTCACGAACTTTACATTTTTGAGTTGTTCTGTACGGTGCCTGTCGACACGATTTGTCTGGTGTTTCTTCATAATTAGAATTTCGGCCAGGTAGTCCAAGGCATGCTGGGAAGATGGGGACTGAGGTCCTCTCTGGGGTGTGTGTTCTGCACGGGTCCCCCTCCGTGTGCAGCTCCTGCCGTCTCCTCCTGTCTTCTCATCACTCAGCTTCTGCTGAAACCAGACGCTTAGCAGGTTGGCTGGAGGGTCTGCAGACAGCGGTGGCTTGTTCTGTCTTTTTTTTAAAAATATTTTATTTATTTATTATTGTATTGTTTAATTATTTTGGTGGAGGGCGGAGCCATTAGGTTTCTTTATTTTTAGAGGAGGCCCTGGGGAGTGAACCCAGGACCTCGCTCACGCTGAGCACGCGCTCTGCCACTTGGGCAACACCCTCCCCTGTTTGTTCGGTCTTGATGCTACTGTGGATCCTGCTTCTTAGCTTCACAAAAGCTCAGCTTCGCCCTCCGCTCCTGGCAGCTCTCCCCGAAGCACACGTGGGGCTTCCCGCTTGATTTCACAGGAGCCGCTCTTCTCTTTCTGTCCCTTCCAAGTACCTGTAGTGTCTTCAGGCTCCACGCTCAGGACCAGCCAACAGGGCGGCTGTTCTTTTGCTGAGGACACCCCCAGAGGCTAATTCTGGACAGCCTTCCTGTTTCTGGTGCTCCAGAGCCCACCTGACGCCCCCTGTTCTCTCTCTCTCTCTCCCCTTGGGCCCCTTGGATTGGCAGCAGAGTGTGAATGCGTTCAGAGAGATTGTTCCCCATTCTGGTCCTGCTGTGGGGGGCCCCCAGGCCAGGCGGTTGCTGGAGATGCAAAGGAGAGGGGATGTGTGCAACAGGAGAGGGGGTTGCCCTTGCAACGTCGCCGCAGACTGAGGTTTCTCTTAGGACGCAGGTGATACCTCCTGTCTGCATTTCACAAGGACCCCGGCAGAGCTGCTCTCATCATCATCACCACCACCACCAACTTCATGAGGTTCACAGCTTGCTCACCTAAAGTGAACAGACTGCCAGTTACTTCTCCAGCAAAGACGGGTCTGTTTGGGATCGGCAGAGTTGCAACTCAGGGTCTGCAACCGTGGCGAGTCACACGCTCGTCCCCACAGGTCCAGGGCAGGGGGATGCTTTTATAAAGGGGAAGCGGAAGTGGGGAGGGCGCAGGAAACAAAGTCCGTGGCTTTTCACTGGCTGAGCCCTACCTGGAGAGAAGAGGCTGCGCTACCTTCGCGGGTGTGAGAGCTCCCCCTGCTGGCCGCCAGCTCCATTTCCTTCAGGTTTCGGTGGACTAGTCCCCCCCCCCCCCGAGTGTTTCAAGGATTGTTCTGTCATAGACTTTAATGACAATCCTATGAATTAGCTACAACTCTCTCCATTTTACAGATGGGGAAACTGAGGTGCAGACTGACATTTAATCTCCTTTATTTTAGAGACAAGGAAATTTAGCTCAGGTTGTTTATGTCAGTTGCCAAAGTTCGCACAGCTGGGTAGTGTGAGACCCTGCCAGCCTAGCTCAGTTTTTCCCATCTCATTGTGTTTCATATCAAAGTGCCCTTCGTGCTTTGGCAAAGGTCATTCCTTTCATCCCTCTTGGTGTGAAAGAATGAGTATCTCCCAAGCGATTTCTAAGTCTGGAAAGCGTGATTCTGGGGGTGAGGATGTAGAAAAGACAGAATAATTATATACATGCATATATATAGTATCTGCATATTGTGCCATGTAAGTGTGTGTGCTTTAGGTATCTGCATCTAGTCCCCTCAGAGGGGTCTCCGTGAGGACTGAGCCAACTGTATTATAACAGATGCAGGATCATTCTCATGCCTGTTAGTGGGCAGCTTCCTGAGATGCTCTGAATGCAAATCCATAAATGTTGATTAAAGACGGGGGCGTCCCTAACAACACGCAGCCCCGCCAGACGGCCGCCACACAGGCAGGTGACTCCCGCGGCGGAGGTGTCGCCCAGCTGAGTTTTCTGCTCGGACGGGACTTCTCCGGACTTACTGTGTGTTGCAGTCAGTGGGGCTCAGTTCAGTTCTCCGAAAACCTGAGTGTTTCTGCTCACGCTCTCTGGAAAGAGGATTTGGGCTCCATGTCGTGAGTGATTTATGTAAGGATGTCAGGGATGTGGATGAGGTGGGAGGCGGAAAGGACTTGGCAGAGCTGGGCCGGGTGTGGGATTCTGCTGCCGTCCCTCCTCCTCAGGGGAGCAGACAAACTGTGGTGGGTCTCTGTCCAGGTCATCTTCTGGGGTCGGCAGTGTCCCTGTGTGTCCGCAGGTGAGAGAGCCATGGCCTTCTTGTGAGGGGCTCCTGGTTGAGAGTGAGATGGTGGCAGGACCCATGACTGATGCTCCCACGACCTCACCCACAGGGACCTTCTCTGTTCCATGGGGTGGCCTTTCCCCCTCACGCCTCACTCGTCACTTCTCTCGACCTGTCTGAATCTGCCCGGACTTC
This sequence comes from Vicugna pacos, assembly GCF_048564905.1. Lineage (NCBI taxonomy): Eukaryota > Metazoa > Chordata > Mammalia > Artiodactyla > Camelidae > Vicugna > Vicugna pacos. Next base: position 3,191,974 of record NC_132993.1, on the reverse strand, counting down.
AGGGTCAGCTCCCTTCCAAATCCGCTCTGATGGAAGCTCGGCTCCAGGGAGACGGAGCTGGCACAGGACCCCACTGGACTCTGTCCGTCATCACCATGTGTGGGGAACTGATCTGGCGTGTCAGGTGTCAGGCGTGGCACAAAGTGATTTAGACACTCATTCATGTCTCCAAGGCTATGAGACCACTCCCAGGATCCAAATCTCGGGGTGAGGAAACCAAGACACGCAATGCTTAAATCGAACCTCCAAGACCAGGGTGAGGAAGGGGGCTTCCGGGTCTAAAGTCCACCCCTTCCCAAGGTATGGGAAACGCCTTAGTTACCTGAGCGTACGGCAAAATGTAGGCTGCACCATCCACGAGAAGCCTTTCTGATAACATCTTGCCGGGAGTGAGGGTGCAGCCCAGACTGAAACGTGTCCTGAGTGAGGGAGGCTGGCCAGTCTTTTTAGTTTGGACTCTCCACTTGGAGACTCAAAACAGAGAACAACCTCTTTGTCCTTAAGTGGTATTTTTCCCTAAGTGTTAGGCGATGCTTATTAAATAATAGAGTAGAAAAGCGGTAGGAAGGGGACCCTGGGCACCCGGATGGTCACCTGTCCTCCGAAGAAGCCCCCAGCTTGACAAGAGCCAAAGCAAGAGACACTATTTTGAGGGGAAATTTAGAGTTGCTCACAGTCTTCGCCTGGAAGGCAGCCCTCGCGTGTCCCCAAGCCTCTCTGACGAGGCACAGCTCTGATGCTGTGTTTGGTGCCATCCAGTTGAGGGTGGTCTGTGTTCAGCAGCAGAGAAGAGTTGGTTGGAGAGCAGCACGTGGAAGCAGACTTACCGGGAGGATGGAGCATCAGTGAGTGATTCACCCCAGGTGCGTGCAGGCAGGTGGAAGCCCAGACCAAGGATGCTGCGTGTAGCTGCCCTTCCTGGCTACGGCTGGAGTTGTCCTGAAGTCAGAGGTGGCAGTTAAGCCTCTTCAAAGACCTTTAATGACTGTGGATTCATCAGAACAAGGAGGCAGGGATGTGGTGGAAAGAGGAGGGGATTTGAGTCAAGTCCTTTCTGTACCATTTTACGTGCACAGAAATGTATACACCATGATATCAATTCAGTGTATGTATTTGAGTGAAAAGTTATAATTTCATACCCCCTTTTACAGAAAGGGAAAATCCCCAGAGACCTGAATGACTTGATAAAGTTCTCTAATTATCGACCCAGTACTTGCGGTTCTAGAAAATAAGACTTGAATACCAACACTGGGTGTTTATGTAGAATATCTGTGTGTCAGCGAAGCAAGTTGACAAAATGAAATCACTGATGTGGGTGAGATACTGGGAGGCTGTCTTTGTGCTTGTTGGATTTCAAAGTAAAATATTGTAACTCTTGGTATTTGCACTGTGTCGAAATAATAAAATATTATGTCATCTTTAGAATCATATTCTGGAAGAATTTTTCACTATAGAAGAAGATCTCTCTATTACAACAGTAAGCGAAAACCGTGGGAAAATAAAACCTGAGATAGATTCAGAGTGCAAATATTGTAAAACTGCTGGGAAAAAAATAACACAGTAGGTCTATGACGCTGGCTCTCTCTGAGGATGAGACGGTGATTAAATAGCTTCTGTTTCATTCTGTGCTCGTCCAGATATTTTATAATTAGCATCAATTACACCTAGAACCCCACCCCCCCAAAAAACACACAACGTCCCTAATTTTTAAAAAAGAACAAACAAGTATTTAGTACTTGTGGTTACATGGCAAGACTGGCTTGGGAAGCAGGTCAGCTCAGAGAGGAGAGAGTGACAGGGGAGTGAGGGTTTTACCGTGTGCTGCTCTCGTTAGGCGGAAATGATGGGATGGGCTCAGATTGTTTTTTGGTTCTTTTACGGGCATTTATTTTATTTTCTTTTTCATTTTTTTAGTTGTTGCTAGCGGTGACATTGATGCTAAGCTTCCCTCTAGCAACTGTGCTCTTTTCTCTTTTAATAGATGTGTAGTTGATTTACCATGTTGCGTTAATTTCTGCTGTGCAGCATGGTGGCTCAGTTATACTACATGTGTATTCCTTTTCATCTTCATTTTCATTAGAGACCCTCCCAAGGTATCGAATGCAGCTGCCTGTGCCGTACAGCAGTTTATGGTACTGCCGCAGCTGCCGGCCTCTGTGCCCGTGGCTCGCTCTGGGGAACACCAGGCCTGCCCCTTAGGCTCTTAGGAGTCTTGTCGGTCTCCACTCCCTCAGCGGCTCCAGGCCTGCTCGCCGCACTTCCCGCCTGCTGGGGCCCGGGTACGCCTGGACCCGCCAGCCACTGCCCACTTCCTCACAGCTGCTCAGGCTCCTCGCAGGCCTCCTGCTGTCTCCTCCTGCCGCTCAGACACCTGCGGAGGCGGTGCACTCTGCTGTCCCGCGGGAGAAGAGGCAGTGTCTGACGACAGCAAGAGGAGAGCAGCAGCAGCTGAGCCACTTGTCCAGAAGCCCCTGTGAGTGAGGCCCGTCTCCAGCCTCCCACTCTGTTGTAAGCGCTGTGAGGACAGGACCACAGGCAAGTCAGCCCTGTAGGTCCTGGGTGCCTAGCACGATGCTTCCGACGCAGGCTGCACTCAGTAAACTTTGAAATATAAACCTTCATCTGTTGCAGCCAGTTCCTCCGTAAACTGGATGATTGTGCTTAGCAGAATCATTGTGTCTTTAAAACATGGCATTATCCCTATTTGAAGATTGAGTTGGGCATTTATGGATGTGGAACCAATGGCCCCAGTACTTAGTTACTTAAAGGAGCAAGCATTCATTGTTTCACAGTACCTGGAGAGCAGGAATTTGAAAGTGTTTGGCTGGGAGGTCTGGCTCAGGCGTCTCGGGACTGAACAGCCTGGACGCTGGGTGGGCTGCGGGATCTGAAGGCCCGACTGGGGCGCCAGGACCCGCTTGTAAGCGCACCCACATGGCCGTTGTCAGGGGCCTCGTTTGGGGTCACGTGAGCCCTGCCTCGAGGCGTGGCGTCTGGCTTCTCCCAGAAGAGAGAAAGAGGAGGGGGAGGGGAGAGGCTGGCCAAGCTGGAGGTGTGGTGCCTCTTTGCGATCTCGTCCCCAAAGCTGCACTCGGCCACTTCTCTTTGCTTGTTAAAAGCAAGTCACAAAGTCCAGCCCACACACGTCACCACCTCTTTTTTTTTTTCATTTGAGAAAATATTAGAGTTTTATTTAAGTCACTTACTCTCTCTGGGTCTTGGCTCCTTCTTTCGTAGAATGCCAAGGGTGGCTGGACCGAATGACCTTGAAGTCCCCTTCAGCTATTAAAATTATGCCATTCTGGGAGAATCTAAAGTTGAACAAAGACAAATACAAATTAGTCTGGGGTTGTACATGTACCATCTTCCTGTGTTCACACATATGATCAAGAGTTGACACTATAGATTTTCTTTTTAATGACATATTAGATCACTGCTGTGATTCCAAAATTCAAAATTGTTTTGCTGCCCTAGAATTTTGATGCATAGATAAATGCATGCAGATTTAGACATGACGCAAGCTGATGTCTGGTCTCTCTGTGTTGAATTAATAAGGGAAGTATTCTGAGCAGAGTAAGTAAAAGGACTTCTCTTGAAGGGAGAGGTCTCAGAGAGTTTGTGGTCAGACCTTTAAAATCACCAGAAAGTTTCAGGAGGTTCAGTTAAGCGGGACTGAAGTTCGGGTGGGTCATCAGGGGTGCCGGCGTCCGGGGGGGGGGCTCTGAGGGGTAGCAGAGATGTGGCCGTGCTGCTGTGCTGCGTTCTGCAGGCAGACCCCTGGGGGCCCTCCTGCCTCTTGCCCAGGGCGCTCAGCTCCAGAGCGGGTGGCTCAGCTTGCCGCAGGAGGGCAGCGGGTGTCTGGGTTCACCTGCATCTCACCACCCAGCTCGAGAAGGTCACCCCTGTCACGGGGACCACCCTTATTGCTGCTCATCGGGCGGAGATACTTAGCTTCTCAGCCTTTCCTTGCAGGGAACTGGTAACAGCGCTTGGACCCGTAAACTCCCGCTTCTGAACACATGTGTCAACAAGCCTCTAAACTCTGTTAACGCTGAACTCTAACATTCGTGTCCTCTGAAAGTGAGCCCTGCCGGGCTGGCTCTGCACACGGGAACTGCGCGCAGCCCTTCGGTGTGCTTTGCGAACAGTCGCGTCAGCACTTGTTCTGAGGGACGGATGCGAGCGAAAGGTTTGCAATCATTAGGGAGAACAGCAAAGCAGAAGCACGTGGTTTGCACGGAGTAAAACTGAATCCGGCGAAATACAGTGTAAGTGTGCTGCAGTTCAGGGAGGGGCTCATGTGCCTCAGAGGCGAGTGGAAGGTATCTAGCCCGTCCCCTGCCTCTCTGTGAATTACAGCAACACCAGCTTATTTAAGAATAAAATAAGCCGTTCATTCATCAGTAAATACTGGGCACCAAATATGCACCAGGGTCCAGACACTGCGGTAACCACTTTGGGTCCAGCAGTGACCACAAAAATCCTTGTCTTCACTGGGTTTACATTCTAACAGGTAGAAACCAGAAACACAAACAAAAGAGAATCAGTAAAAATTATCGCATATTATCTGGTGATGAAGTCTAAGGAAAAAAATAAGGAAAGAACGTAGAGAGTTTGGGGGAATGGCTTACCAGGATAAAAAGTGCGGCCAAGGAAGTCACACTGAGACGTTGACGTTTGCTCAAATAGCTGAATAAAGTCAGGGAGGGAACCGTGGGCTGTCTGAGGAAAGATCATTGCAAGAACAGAGCGGAGCAAGTGCAAAGGTCCTGGGGCAGGTGGTGCCCATTGCACTACGGGGACATCAAGGCCACTGTGGTGTGAAGAAGGTCCCGGACACAAAGAGGACTGATCGGGTCATGCCTTGTTAGCTGTTATTTAAGGAATTTGACTTTAACCAGAGTGGATTGGGCAGCTGCTGGCGGGCAGGAGGAAAGAGGCATCTAACCTGACAAGTGTTCACTAGGCTCCCTCTGGTACCCCGGGAGAAGAGTGATGGTTAGGAACCCAGGCAAGACTTGGTGGTGACGTTGCCAGGATTTTGGCACTGGACATGTTGAGGATACATTGTGTAACTTGCCAAGACCTGATGCCAGATCCCACACGGGATACAAGGGAAGACAGACGTCAAGTTTCTGGCGGGGGCCCTGGAAGGAGGGAGCTGCCGCTTTTTAAACGGGCACCGGAGGACCAGGCGTGGGGTTAGGTTTTGGATCGTAACGTTTGAGATACTACTGAGTATTCACGTGAGCGGATGAGTCTGCATTTCAAGAGAACCTTGAACTAAATTAGACTGGCCTTTCAGTGGTTCCTCCTTGGGGACGGATGGCCTTCACGTGCCCTAGAGTGGCTTAGTGGCCCTTCTCTCTGCTCCCAGCGTCCCTTCACAGCCTCACCACCCACCACCCCCGCAGTTAACCGGTGAGCGCTCAGTGGGATTCCAAGGCAGCGTAGACAAGACCAGCCTTTGTTTCTCTGCTAATGACCATCTGCCTTCTCTGACGTGGACTTTCCCTCCGTCTCCACTCACTGGTTGACAGAAAGCCTGCTGGGTCTTCAAGACACATCGCCTCTGTTCTGTGAAGCCCACCGCAGATGGCCCTGATTACCGTCCCGCCTCGTGCCCGACCCCCATCAGGACCACGGCGAGTCCACCCGTGTGTGGTTGTGCAGCCTGGTGGCCATCCTTGTGGCGGCGTGCCTGGCTGTGTTGTGGCTGGTTGTCTGCTCACCTCTCTGCCCTGCTCACCTTCAGCTGTCTCTTGTTGCTGGGTCTCTGTGTCCTCTGACTGCTTGGCTGAACCCCCCCACCCTTCCCCCAGCATTGGCACCCCCTGCCCATCCCCCAACCCTTCCCCCAGCACTGGTACCCCCTGCCCATCCCCCCACCTTCCCCCAGCACTGGCACCCCCTGCCCATCATTCAGGTCTTAGCCTGAATGCCCTTTTCTGAAAACCTTCCTCCGGCGCCTCAGATTCAGACTAGTTCTTCATTCCGAAGTGCTCCAGTAGCACCTGTGCTGGTTTCCATGGCAGCACATCAGTCTGTATCCAGACTTGTCTGCACAGTGTTCTGTGTGGTCCAGAAGGATCAAAAGAGAATGGTCTGCCTCACTGACGTTTTTGTGTCTAGCTGGATCTCAGTAAGAATTTGTGATTCCATTCTCTCTCCTTCTCTCCCTTTCTCCGTTCCTTCCTTCTTTCCTTTTCCTTGCTTTGGACACGCACGTGTTTGATCCCAAAGGTGGAAGGAGAGGAGGATGTCTAGAAGGGAGGACGTGAGAGCAAGGGCAGGCGAGCGGAGCAGGTGAGACAGGGCTCAGCGATGCTTCCCGCGCAGCGACGGCCGAAGTGCGTGGTCAGAGCATGCCGCTAGATTTTGTAATTAGGACACGGCCTGGGAGCTTGTGTAAGGAATGTTTTTTCAATTGGAGCGTAGTCGGTTTACAGTGCTGTGTGAACTTCTGGTGCACAGCGTGGCGACTCAGTTACACACATGCATATTCCTTCCCATGTTCTTCATCAGAGGCTGTTACGAGGTATCGGATGTAGTTCCCCGTGCTGCACAGCAGGCCCTTGCTGTTTAGCTGTTTTATGTGTAGTGGTTGTGTCTGCAAATCTCAAACTGCCAGTTTATCCCTCCACCCCCACTTCCTCCAGAAACCACAACTTTGTTCACTATGTCTGTGAGTTTATGGATAAGTCCGTGCGCCTCATCTGTTTTAGGATCCGCATGTAAGTGACATCACTTGCTGTTGCCACCCTACACCTCCCCGTTCATCCATTCCTTCACTCATACGCTCGGTGGACGCCTGCACGAGGGCCCGGCTGACCAGGTGAGGGAGAGTGGCTGTGGTCCCCGGGGTCTGGGCGCCTTCCCCTCTGACTTTCAGAGGGTTGGGTGCCCTGCCTCCGGGCCCTCCGGTTTGCACCCCCCATTGGCACCCACACAACCACGTGACCTTGGGGATCGCTTAGGGCCTTGCCTTCCTCAGTCACCTCCTCTTCGTGCTGGGTGCGCCCTCGGCCTGGAGATGCCCCCGTGGCAGCTGATGGGTGACCGTTAGGAAAGGCACCCGGCTGGAAGGGCAGGGGCTGGTGCTTCCTTGGTGTTTTTTTTGGCTAGACCTTGAGAAATGTTGCTTCCTGGACAATTTCGTCATATTTTATGAAGATCATTTGTCAGTGGCTAGAAAACTGGGCACGCATGTTGTGCGGCTGGGCAGGACTAATGAGCTCTTCCTGCTTCACTCTGTCAAAGTCAGGCGCGGTGCCCAGAGTGGAACACGCTTTGGTGACATTAGCGAGGGTGTCCTGATGACCAGGAAGGCACACGTTCCTGCTCCAAAGCTCCCGTGACTTCGGAAAACAGGCCGCGGCCTTGGATTGATTTGGTGGCGTGGACGTGAGACACATTTGGGATGTTCCTCAGGGATCTTTTGGCCTTCCCATGCCTCTGGGTCCCTGCTCCTACGTGTGGTAGCTCTTAGCAGGTGAATAATTCATTCCAAACATAACCTGGAATAGGGAGAAACACTCAAAGTGAGAGTGAATTCCCGTCCACCTGCTTCTGCGACAGATGCTCCAAGGAGGCAGGAGTGCTTGCGGCAGAGAAGGCAGGCGGGAGGGGCCAGGCCCGCGGTGGCTTCTGGCTGCCCGTGTTTGATGGGTAACATGGAGAGAGTTGGCTGCTGGAAAATCCAAAGTGAGAAGCGGTCAATCCAAGAGCTGGTCACAGGAGCACCTGGCCCTGAGCTTCCGGGCCGGCCAGTCCCTGGGTTCCTCTCCCCCTGATTCTGTGTGACAGAGGTGTGGCCACGACCAGCGCCCAGCCCTTCTTCCTAACAACCCGACGAGCGCCGTGTCCACGTTTGAGGTCTTCTGAGCTCATAGCCCCTGGCTCTTCAGGGTCCGTCCTCCTTGCTTATCACACCTCAGTGGCTCCTCCCTCTTTCCAGTCCTCCCTCCACTCCTTTCCCACGTGGATCTTAAGATCCAGCTGCAACCCATCAGTTGCAGAAGCCCCCGAACCTCCCGTGCTCCCGCAGGTCTGGGCCTTTGCACGGCCTGTTCCTGCTGCCCCGTGAGGCAGGAGAAGAGAGTGTCTTACCCCGTGGCTGCCCATCCTCGGGGCTCACTCACAGGTCACTTCAGAAAACATCGTGGGCTCCCCAGGCTCAGTGGGTCCCCTGCTTCTTTGCTCCCAGAGCATCGCCCTTTAAAGACTGTCTATTGTAAAAGCCAGGTTTTTGTGTAGGTCTGTTTTCCCTGCTGGGGGCTTGGTCCCTTCAGAATAGGAACGGGAAGACGGAGTCGGCCCTCTGTCTCCAGCCGCTCCCAAACACCATTAAACATACGTTCAAAATTGTAGTAATTTTAACCAAGGGAAAGACGAAAACCCAGAATCGTGAACACGTGCTCTGGCTGCCCCATCGCACCGGTCACGAGGGTCACGCCAGTCGTGAGGGTCACGCCGGTCACGAGGGTCACACCGGTCACGAGGGTCATGCCCTGAGCGACGTCTTCGTCCTCTGCCGAGCCCTCTTCTTGGAGCTCTTACACGGTGGGCAGGCAGGGACGGGTCCCCTGTGCGCCCTATCCCGGGCTGGGTGCTGACGACTCCATAGCCATCCCTGCAGTTTGTGTTCTGGGGCGGGAAGAGGCGACGGGTACGTGAGAAGCAGGTAACAGCCAAGTGATGGTGACTTCAGGGGGTGCGTGAGGGGTGTTGGGTCGGGGAGCCCAGAGAGTCTGTGAGCAGCACGCAGACTGAACACGGAAGCAGAGGAGCCCTGGAACTGGACCTGCAATACGAGTGGGGGTGGGGCTGGGGGCAGTGATCTTTACAGTGCGTGTGAGGGAGTGGGGGCTGTGGCTCTCTCGGGGACATTCGGCCTGGGGGCGGGCAGCCTGACCTCGTGCCGGGCCGTGGTTCGGAGACGCGCTGGGTCTGGGTCTCAGAGACACTGATGCCGACCAGGGTCGTCCATGCCTGGCGACATCCAGGTTCGTCCCCAGAAGCCCCACTGTAAGGTCCTTCACAAAAGCAGCCCACGTGTCTGTCCCTGGAGCTCCGAGGGATCATTAGATTTCATTTGAACTTCAGCAGTTTTCATTGTCTTTGAAATCTCATTCCGTTGAATCTAATAACAAATAAATAATGCATGAGGGCTGGGGAATGAAAGGAAAAGGGAAATAAAGAGACGTACTCAGCCAGACGTTCAAGGGGCACCTTGCGCCCCAGCCCCACCTCTGGGCTCCGCTGAGCCGCTTGCTTCAGGGCAGATTCACGAGACCACAGGGAGGTGCCTGCACCCTTTCAGGGCACCGGGGCCGCTCAGGGCAGACCTCACAGGACTCCCCTGGGCCCGGGACGGAGCCGGGTGGGCCAGGTCCCCCCAGCACCGGCGCCGCAGCCTGCCCCCTGCCTTTCCTGCTCTCCTCCCCCAGTTCTCCAGGTCATCCAGTAATCCCCGCTGAGCCCGGGTTTCCTCGCACGTAAAATGCAGGCACCTTTACTGAAACAGCTGATTTAGACAAATGTCCCTTCTGGATGTAAAAGCGATTAGATCAGGGCATTTACGTGGAGCTAAAGCATCACCCCAGGAGTCACATGCTGGTTGCAAGGGGAGAAAGGTGCCTTTATACTGGAGGGGGCTGGAGGCCACCACCTTACCCCGGTCATCAGTCCCCACGTTCCCAGCAGCAGGACTACACGTTCCGTGGTGCAGTGCGAAGCGGCCAGCGCCACGTGCAGAGACGTGGCAGAGGTTAAGCTGAAGGCAGTCAGGCCGCCAGGCCTCACTTTCAGTTCCTGGGAGCAAGAGCGCATCTGGGCACACCGGGAGGGGACAGCCAGGAAAGTCCGCAGGTGCAATGAGACACCGGCCCACTGTATTCAACAGGCCCCTGATGTGCGGGGGGGAGGATGGGTGCTGCTTGGGCAGGCATCTCCGAAATTAAAACACCACCAAGAGCAACATGTGAGCCTTGGTTAAGTCCTTATCGATACGGACCACCCACAAGCCATTCTTGAACAGTTAGGGGAGGTCTTGGACGAGAGTTAGACGATGCTCAGAAACTATGTTCTTTTTTTCCAAGTGTGAGATGTTTTGTATTCGTTCTATAGGAAAATACCCAGGGCTTGGGGTCTTCATTCTTAACATTCTTAAGAGTTGCCCAACACAGACTTCTTTTTTTTTTTTTTAGGATGAGTACTAAATTGTTTACAGGCAAGATGTCTTAATGTTTGTATTCACTTGAAATAATTGTTTATAAAGTAGGTAAAGAAGAGTGAGTGTGGAAGATGCGTAGCAATTGTCAGGATCTGGGTGAAGGCAATGGGGCAGTGATTCTGTTCATCAACACTGGCTGCTTTTCTAAATGTTTTTAACTAACATAATTCTTTTAAAGTTGCCTGCAAAGATCTATTGTGGTATGTGCATTTTATCTCTGGTAGAACATTGTTCTTCGCAGAGGGTAAACATGGCAGGAATTAATTGATTTGATTAATGATCCGTTACCCACCCACCATCACCGTCAGGACAGTGGACCCCTGGAGGAGCAGGGCCCTGTTGGGGGTGTTTTGATGGCAGAACCAGGAGCGGGGACCCTTCAGAGCTGAGGGTCATCATGGGGGTGGCACATCTGTAAGACCAGTAACCCAGATCCCTGGAGGGTCTACACCAAGGGAAGATCAGAAAGTGAGTTGAAACTGAGATAGGGAGGAGAAGGGGGCCTGGAAAATTAAACACAGCACTTAATACTGACTATGTACTGGTTGCTACTTTAAAAAAAATGACCAGAGGGTTTCACACGGCTCTGAAGAGAAGCGTGGGTCATCAGGTAAGTCCAAGCGGGGGGAGGCTGTGCTTTGCTGGCTTCCTGACGCGGCGTGCTCAGCAAGCGTGGCTTTCGGGCTACAGCGGGGTGGGGAGTTGTGTGTGGGAGGGGTCCAGGCTCGCCTCCTCTTGCTCGCCCATTGGCGTTGCTCTTCCACTGGGGTTTCCGATGCAGAGACATTCATTTCAGTGAGTTTGTTCAGTTCAGTCCAACTCAAGTGTTTGTGATGTTGGACACCAACTCAGCTCATCTCGTGGGGCTGTGGGAAGCGTGGAGGCGTGGTGCCCGCGTCGCGTGTCGCTGAGGGGCCGAGTCACGTGGAGCAGACAGCTCCGTGGGTGAGTCTCTCCGCTCTGATTGGGCGTCAGGGAAGGACCTGCTGGCCCTTGAATCTGGCTCTTACTCCAAAGTGGATGTGCCGTGATAGCCAGACACTGGCAAGTGGACGAGGACAGAAAGGGGAGGGAAAACCACAGAGCGGGGTCAGGCCCTCGTGGCAAACGTGCACGACCTGATGGAAGAGACGCCGTCCACGTCCATCGTATCCAAGAGGGCCAAGGGTGGCGGGGACTGCCACCGGGACAGCCGGCCGTGACCTGCGGGGAAAGGGTTCTTAGAGGGTTCAGCCGAAAATCCCATCCCACCGAGAGGGGACAGGCAGGGATGGCTCCACGGTCTGAAGACTGTAGAGCAGACAGACCTTGACCCCAGGATCTGGACACTGCTGTTCTGTTCAGAGTGGGAAAACCTTTCAGGGCCTGGGGAACCCGGCAGCCGGGACAGATCGGTGTGGGCTGGAGGGCTGGGCGTGAGCTGTCTGGGGATAAAGGAGAGATGAGTGAGGAGGGGCGGGAAGGGGGGGCCGTTCGAGGGAGCTGTTGTCTGGGGACAGAAGGAGGTCCAGCCCGTTCGGAACGGGGGTTCCAAGTTCACGTATAGAAACAGAACTGGGATGGGCAGAGAAGAAGGGACGGCAAGCACCGTGCACGAGGTGTGGCTGGAGGGGCAGGCGCTTCCATCTGCTGTGATTTGTGATTACTTTCAGCTCCATCACCGCTGGAGTGGGGCATGATTTTGAGGGCAGGGCTCTCCCATCAGACGGGCGGGGTCCGGGGAGCGGAGAGCCGACCCCCAGCAGCACAGCTGAGCTGAGTTGCTAGGAGAACTCACTGCGTCACCCTGCTGTGTCTCCGCGCCCGCACCCGTGCCTCAGGGCCCCAGGTGCGTCTGCCTTGTAAGGACGTGGTGAGCCTCACACGGGGACACCTGTGCCAAGCGCTCCTAACCGTGCCTGGCGCACAATAGGCACTCAGTACACACTAGCCAGTATTGTTATCACCAGTGCTTCTACCACTGGGGCCCCTGTCAGAGTGAATCATGATTCATGCCAGCAGCTAACGGGAAAATACTGATTTCAGTTATTTTCTTGTCTGGGTAGTGCCAGAGGGGACAATAAAAATGAAAACAAGCAGGTATTTTTTTTTCTTTGTTTGCAAGCATGGTTTAGTTGATGAAATTAGATGTCTCTTCTGATCTATTCTTTGTCTTACACTGGACCATAAAATCTCCTTGAAACATAACTAAAGAAAGCCTCTGTGCCGCGTCGCCGTGGGAGCACGTGGCTCGCCCCAGACTGACACTGTGCTGCCGGGAGGCAGGTTGGATCATTAAGGGTAGTTTTCTCGCACCATTAAAATACTTTTAGGCATGAGTCAGGGCCCTTTTCATTAGCAAAAAAAAAAAAAAAAAAAGGTGGAACATACATATTTCTAAAATTTTTTAAAGATCTAAATTTTATTTAGGCCAAAATAGGCAGGTACTGGGTGAAAGAATCATGTTTTCCAATCTACCCGCCTCTGCTCCCAAGTCTCCTTGCGTGTCGGTCGTCATGCATCATGGATGCTGGGAAGGCTGCTCAAAGACGGAGTCATTAGACATGACCAGCATCCTGGAACTCGGGTGCACTCGGGTCGGGTGATGTGACGGTACATCTCCGTCAAGTGTGATGGTGAAACTGCCGCCAACCTTTAGTCGCAGTTCCCCTCAGACGCCAGGGAACGTGCCATCAAAGAGAGACCACCCAGCTGGTGAATTTAGATCAAGGATTACACTGTCAACAAAAGAGGAATGAAGAAATCCATGAAGCTTTCCAGCAAGGGGTGCGCTGACAATAAATAAAAGGAATCCTTTACTAAGGGTTGGGGGAAGTTGCCACGAACGTCCTGATCTCCACAGAATACTTCGCAAGAGTATCTTGCAAGACGTGCGCTCCTGGAAGGGGAGCTCATATCATTTCTCTCTGGCCGGTAACAAGGTTCTCCTACCAGCCCTGGGCTCACTGCCACGTCTCAGCAAATGCCAGACCATTTCCAGCTCCATGGCAAAGTCTCAGCCCTGGCAGAACCACCCCTTTCAGATGCTCGTGACCCTGTCCAGTACTTGCTGAGTTAACCTGAGTGAGTTACTTAAGCTTTCAGAGTCTCAGTTTTGTCATCTGCACAATGGGGCTAATGACGCCTATGCCCCAGGCGTACTTGGAAGATCAAATGCGATCGTGGGCCTGACACATGATGATAAAAGTTACCTTTTATTCAGTTACTGAGGAAGAGGAAGGAGGAGAAAGAGGAGGGCCACAGCACAGCGGTTATTTCCCAGTGGGCGTCACAAGTTCCCCACGAGTTTCATCTTCCTAAGAAGGAGGCCCTGAAGTGCACTGCCTCACACCCTCTGCAGTGGCTCCAGCTCCACATCAGACTCCCAGGCGCCCACAGCAGATCGGGGAGTCCAGTCAGGGACACAGCGCTTTCCGTGTTGATGATGCAATTCATCTCTCATCTCGGTGCACCCGTCCGTGGCATTTCCCCTTTCTAAACATCCCCATCTGTGCCCAGGAGGCTGCTGCTGTCTTCCCCGCTGCCGGAGTGTCTGCTCTGATGTCCTCAAACTTTCTGGGACACCGGGTGTTGAAGTTTGTGCTGAACGCTAGGCCACAGCCTCAGGTCTGATTCTGACACGGGCTTGCCTGGAAATACAAGGGCTGAGGCGGGAGTGGTTGGCGGGGAGAGAAGTTAAGAAATGACCCACCGGTCCCGGTCCTCCTCTGCTGGCTGCCTCCACCCCGCTCACTGGCATGCTGGAGTCACGAGCATGCGGTGCAAGCCAGGATTCGGGTCCTCCAGGCAAAGGTTACCTTACTGGAGAGTTCAAATTCTAATCGGAAGAAAAGGGTCTCCCTCCAGTTGCTAACGACTTAGTTAGAAAGTCAAATATAAAGCTGGACGTGTGTTCATGTGACAAATAGTCAAATTCTTACCCTTTACAAAACACTCAGTGGTCATAATTCCTTTGCATGCCCACTCTACGGGCGTGTGCTGTGCACGCTAGCTGAGACTGACACACTTTAGGTAGTTACTCAAGTAGATCATGAACTTTTAAAATCTGGGACTGTCTTTTGCTTCATTTAAATTTTCTCCTCCGGAAAAGGGAAGCCTCCCACACCGTCGGTAGGAATATAAACTGGTGAAGCCATTGTGGAAAACAGTATGGAAGTTCCTTAAGAAGCAAAAAATAGAGTTGCCTTATGATCCAGCAATCCCACTCCTGGGCATATGTCCAGAAAAGACAGAAACACTACTTGGAAAAGACACTTGCACCCCAGTGTTCACAGCAGCACTATTTACAACAGCCTACACATGGAAGTGACCTACATGTCCATCAACAACAGATGAGTGGATTTAAAGAAGATGTGATACACACACACACACACACACATACATATATACACACAATGGAATATTACTCAGCCATAAAAAGAATGGAATAATGTCATTTTCTGCAACATGGATGGACCTAAAGATGGTCCTACTAACTGAAGTAAGTCAGACAGAGAAAGACAAATATTATAGGATATCACTTATATGTGGAATCTAAAAAAATAATATAAATCAATTTATTTGCAGAACAGAAACAGACTCATAGACATAGAAAACAAATTTGTGGTTACTGAAGGGGAAAGAGGAGGGGGAGGGGTAAATTAGGAATTTGAGATTAACAGGTACATACTGCTATACATAAAACAGATTAAAAAACAAGGATTCACTATCTAGCATGAGGAACTATATTCAGTATCTTGTAATAACCTATCATGGAAAAGAATCTGAAGCTGTACTTTGAAACTAATGCATCATTTTAATCAATTATAGTTAAATTTAAAATTTTCTCCTCCAAATAACTCAGTAAATAATGGTTGAATGAATGGATGCATGGATGTATGGATGGCTGGCTGGATGGATATTTGCTCTCTTGAATACAACCTTTATATTCAACTTTGTTTTTCAAAAGGGCACATGAAAAACTTGATTCAAACTACTTATTTCTGATTGGCCTTTAGAAATCAGGGTCTCTCCTGAATATTCTGCTTTTGAGGGGACAGGACACATCCAGTTTCTGGCCTCTACTGCTCCACCGAGGCCTCCCAGTAAATTAATTTATGGTTAGATTTGCTAATTCTCCCAGAAGTCACTGAGAAGCATTAAATTGTACTTTTCCCGATAAAACAAAAAGTAGGCATTTTTTTCTTCAGCAGATGTCTGGGAATCATCTTCTCAGTGTCTGAGATTCAAGCGTTCCTTCATCTCAATCCCCCTTGAGCTGTGTGATCAATCCACAATTTATAAAGCAGTGGTTTCTTCTTGCATCGTTTCTGATCCACCTCTCTTGACTTTTTCTTTATGGACTTATTAATCCTGTCAAACTTTGGTTTAACCAGACATCACCATTATTCAAGACTTTTTTTTTCTTAGAAGGTGAACTTGGAGAACAATGCTATGAAAATAAGATAATCTGATTTTAAAAAAGAAAAAAATAACCAAATTCCAAGCTCTGAGCCCAGAGCAAATTCAGTTCTCAGATTTCTTCAGCTCCATCCAAGATGGCGCAGTGGCTGCCTTAGAATGGGGACCTCAAGGCTCCCCAAGATCCTCAAGCATCAAAAAGACCTCTCTTGAAATGCAAATCAAAACTACAATGAGGTATCACCTCACATCAGTCAGAATGGCCATCATTAAAAAGTCCACAAACAATAAGTGCTGGAGAGAGTGTGGAGAAAAGGGAGCCCTCCTACACTGCTGGTGGGAATGCAGTTTGGTGCAGCCACTGTGGAAAACAGTATGGAGATTCCTCAAAAAACCAAAAATAAGTTTACCATATGATCCAGTAAGCCCACTCCTGGGCATATACCTAGAGGGAACTCTAATTTGAAAAGACACCTGCACCACAATGTTCATAGGAGTACTATCTACAATAGCCAAGACATGGAAACAGCCTACACGTCCATCAACAGATGGCTGGATAAAGAAGCTGTGGTATATTTATACAACGGAGTACTACTCAGCCATAAAAAAAGAATAAAATAATGCCATTTGCAGCAATGGATGGACCTAGAGATCCTCATTCCAAGTGAAGTAAGCCAGAAAGAGAAAGAAGGGTGCCATGTGATATCACTTTTATGTGGAATTTGGAGAAGGAAAAAAAAAGAGGACACTAACGTACTCATCTACAGAACAGAAACAGACTCCGAAGACATAATTAACGATCTTTTGGTTGCCAGGGGAAGAGGGTGGGAAGGGATGAATTGGGGAGTTCAAGATTTGCAAATGTTAGCCACTATGTATTAAAATACAAAGTTTCTTCTGTACAGCACGGAGAACCATATTTAATAACTTGTAATTGCCTTTAATGAAAACGAACATGAAAATGAATATTTGTATGTATATGCATGACTGGGGCATTATGCTGTACACCAGAGATGGACACACTGTAGCTGACTGTACTTCAATTAAAAAAAAAAAGAAATCTCTTCATAAGCTTTTGCTTTCCAGGGTGGCAAGGTGAACTCATGGGAGTGAATGCGTGTTCAACCAAAAATATACATTAAAGGGACTGCTTGATTAGACAATCAGAAACTCACTTTATTCCACTCATCTCTCAAGCATTTCATTTACTAGATCTATTAAGACATGCTGCTACTGCATTGAAGATAACAAATTCATAAATATTGCAGTTTCACATGAGAGTCACAAAGTGGTAGCTCAGAATAATTAATTGAAGGGAATCTGCATACAAGACACTCTGCTTTTTACCTTTGAGGCAGATATGTTACCTTCAAGGAATCGTCTTTTCCCATCTTTTTAATCCCTCCTCTTTTAAGGACTAAGAACCGCAGCCCCAGCCTTTCCTCCCGTGTGTTGCGCTGGCGCACTCGGCACACTGATGCCGTTACCTCGCCTGTAGGGAGGAGGGAGTCTAGGTTTTGGACTAAAGGGCAAGAGCTATCCTCACCTCGATGCTGGTTTCTCTAAAGGATGTTCGTGAACACGAGATGCAGATTCCTTGGTCTCTCTCCGACAGCTTCTCTTGCAAACCTTTATTTCTTTGTTGTTGAGCATGACTTGGAACCTGCCAGTTCACGCTTACGAAGTATAATGACTTTTGCAAAATGAACATCAGACGCCTTGAGCTTAGGAGAGAGTCATACTAGAGACTTACTTAATGAGCTTCAATTAACCAAGCTTCTGCTAAATCTGATCTGCCCAGGAGGGCGGATGGGAGGATGCTGGATAAGATGGAGGAGGTACAGGTGGGCAGACAAGTAGCAGCATCTCCGAGTGAGGAAGATGGCGTGGCCCAGAGGCTACCCTGCTGGCAGGGTTTGTCCGTCCTGGTAAAGCTCAGTGCTGGGTTCTAGGACTGAGACTCGGCGGTGACATCCGTATCTCTGGCGGTCTGCTGGAGCGGCTAAGCCTGCGTGATCATCCATCCGGAGGGAAATCCCAGTCTAGAGGAGACTGAGCTTGCCACAGACAATGGGACTGAACAGGAGATGCTCGCATCTAGATGTTGGGGGTGTTGTATCGGCTGAGAGTCAGGAGGAGAAGAAGACCCGTGAGTGACTAGAAGGTGAGTGAGTCTGGTGTCACCTGTGTCGCATTCACACAGCTCTTCTTAGAGGCTTGGCAAGTTCAGAATAAGCAACAAGAAAACACAAGTAGTTTGTTCAGGCAGCTGTAAATCTCGCCCTTCCTCACCTGTGATACAGCGTATCCATGAAATGTCTTCAACTTCACATCTGAGATGGCAGGAAGACGACAAGTCATTGATTTCTGGCAGAAAATGGAAAGTCTCAGCCAAGAGACGCTGTGAAATCTGGGTGTCTTGTTTCTGGGGGTTCACTGGCAGTTTTATAAAACATGAAGACCTTCCGGAAGGTTAGTGGTCCACAGGTAATAGGGAGGGGCCTGTGGAGGTTGTGAACTTTTCTTAGAGGGGGTCACGTGCCTTTTGACAATTTCATAGGCACGTGGACACAGTGCTGCATACAGTGGGGGCCCCAGTAACACCTGCCCTGGTTGAAGGCAGGTACCTCCGTCACGGGGCGTCACGGCCAGTAGTGGCCAGCCAGCCGAGGCTTGGTCCCCTCCGATGATGGTCATGCAGACCAGACCAAACGTATGAGTCACTGATGGGGACTGGCGGAAGTGCGGTGGGTGGGGCTTCCATAGGCTAGCGAGGAAGACAAAACCCTTGTAAGGTGTGTTCCACACGTGCTTCGCAGAGAAACCCCACATCAGGCGGGAAGCCTTCATGGCGCCCTCCGAGGGAAGCAAGGTCTGCTCCAGCTCCTCGTCTGATCCTGGAACACACCCAGCGGAACGTGCACACTGGTTCTGATCTAGCTTCTCTAGGATAAATACCGACAATAAGCACTTACAGTTTGATAGCATCTCGTGCGACACCGCAAAGGTATGAGGGGGTGGTATCAGTCACCCTCTGCACAGGGGGGGAGCTCAGAAAGACCAGGCAGTCCCCCTGCGCTAACTGCGCCAGTGGCAGCCTGTGACGTGGAGGCGCCCCGCTCCCCCTCCCGGCACACGTGGGTCTGGCTCAGAGTTGGCGGGAAGTGGAGCTGGAAGAGCGTTGGGAGGCAGAGTGAAGCAGCGGTTAGAGGCGGGGGGCAGACGCGGAGCTTCCAGGCGGCTCCAGTCTGTCTGCTCTGCGCGGCCCCAAGCCCGGTTCTCTTTTTAAACCACCAGCCCCGCTGACCAACACTGACCGCTGCACCCCCACCAGGTGCTTGTACACCCCCATCTACACAGACCCTGACCTCCCCCCCACCCGCTTCCACAGTGTGGATGGTCCAATTCCTATGGTGGTGTTGCTCCAGGTACTCAGAGCTCTGCTCCCAGACGTGAGCTCCGACACGTTTCCCAGGGCCAGCCAGGTGACAGGTGCCGCTTCTCTGCTCCATACGCTTTTGACCTGTACCTTCTGTTGCTGCATTCTACTGTGTTAAGACCTCTCCTTTCTTCAGCGTCCTCCCTACATTATACGTATTCATCTATAAAGGAGTTTCCCTAAGACTTAGTGCCTTGAACTCATCATGGACGAGCTTGCAATGGTGGAAATGCAGCATCTATAGAAAGCCGTGGGCTTCATAGGAATGACAGATATGGTTCCTTATCAGATAACTTTCTAAAGACTAGTGTACCGTTGATTACAATCAGTACGCGTGAGAAACACTGACTTGATGGGGACCTGCAGGGAGTCGTCCTGGAATTAAAAATTCAGCCTGAATAACTCATAGGGAACAGTCCAGCTAAAGGTCTGTCAACTTTGGATTTTCAGAGAATTGCCTTTTGATTGCGTGAAGTTATGGTTCTGCTCTTCTCTGTCTCACTTATTCTCTGTTCTTCACGCGCTCCCTTCCGACCGCGTGGGGCTTACTTTGCTCCTCCTCGGGGAGCTTCTCAAGGCGGCTTGCTCGGTTGTTGGTTTGAGATGCTTTTTCTTACTGGAGGTTACAGCTGTGGTTTTCCTTCTAAGCACTGCGCTCACTGCATCCCACGGGTTTTGGTAAGCTGCGTTTTCATTTTCGCTCAGCTTGAGGTGTTTCTTACTCTCCCTTGTGGCTTCTCCTTTCATCCGTTGGTCGTTTACAAGCGTGCTGCTTAATTCCCACATTTTGTGGGAATTTTCCAGTCTTCCATCTGTCGTTGAATTCTAGGCTCCTTCCATTGTGATCAGAAAAGATGCTTTGTCTGCTTTTAATCTTTTGGATTTTATTTTAAGACTTGTTTTGTGGCCTAACGTGTGGTCTGTCCTGGATAACGTTCCACGGGCCCTTGAGGGGAATGTGTCGTCTGTCGCTGTGGGGAGGAGGCTGTGCAGAAGTTCGTCGTAATTCATAGAGGGCCTCAGTTTCTACCACAGGCATTCCAGCCCAGACATGCCCGTGCCGTGTCAGCCCAACTCAGCATGCACGCACACATGCACACACACACGCGCACACACACAGATGCACACGCGCACACACACACATGCACACACACACATGCACAAACACAATTCAAAATTCAGTTCTTCTTTTTCTGTCTCTAAAGCCACACTGTAGATTCCAAATTCAAATATAAACATGCATTATTTTGCCTGTCTGCTACTTCAAATGGCCTGTCATCCCAGAGACCATTCAACTGACTGTGTTCCTCACAATTCTAATAATTCCTGAAAATGACCGCATGTGACTGTTCTCAACTGAAATAGCATTTTATCTTCTTTTCCATTTAACTCACTTTCCAACTTGGCACATAGAGCTAAGGATGGATGCAGCCTCAGAACGCCAGGCCCACTTCTCTCAGGGCATCAGAAGCGCTCGCCGTCTGGGAGCCTGGAGGCGCAGCGCCATGGCTAGGACGGTGGCTCTCGCCACAGAGCCCGTCGCCGCCCCCCACAGCGGCCCTCGGGTGCTGGCGGCCGGTCACACACGCGTTTGCCCGCTGCCCTGAGGCGGCGTGGCGGGGAGGACAGAGCGCGACGCGGGAACAGCGTTCCACGAACTTCGGACCCAGAGCCTCTCTGAGTGCAAACTGCGGTGGAAACCACGTAACACCACAGCCAACAAATCAGGAGGCGGCCGACACACTTACCCCGCGATCCCGAAATAGCCCCTCTTACCACACATGCCTGCCGCGTCCTGCAGCTTATTGGGAGGGGATGTGGGATTAAATCGCCGATCACTTTATGTCTCCTACACTCTACCCACCTTCGTGTCTTCGTGCGTGCGCGGGGCTGATGGTAACGCCCGCCTCAGCCGTTTGCTGCAGTCATGGCAGCAGTGTCTTAAAGCATGCTTATCGTGCTGGCATCGGATGCTCTAGCACAGAGCGGGATCGTCACCACTGTTAAACATTTGTCTTTTAGGTTGCCGTACTTATGAACTTTGGGCCCCAACTCTCAGACCCTCCTCCCTCTGCCTGTCACACCCTCCGCCCTCTGCCCGTCACACCCTCCTCCCTCTGCCCGTGACACCCTCCTCCCTCTGCCCGTCACACCCTCCGCCCTCTGCCCGTCACACCCTCCGCCCTCTGCCCGTCACACCCTCCGCCCTCCGCCCGTCACACCCTCCTTGCTCCGCCGACTGCCCCCAGCAGCTATCGAGTGGGTCTAAATAAGTAAGCAGCCCACTGCACTCAGGGACGGATCCTTGGGTGCTGCTTTTCTGTCTAATCAGCACTGCATCCGAGTGCTTGAATCCTGAGCTGGCAAGACACGTGGGTTACTGCTAACGAGGAAAAGGGATTCTCACGGGAAACCAACTGTAACAAAGAACAGGAGGTCCCGCTGACCGCCCTGCCTTCCGCCAGCCCCGGCGCCACCTGCGTGTGCCCACGTCAAGTAGCGGCGTGAGCAGTAGCTGTCTGCCCCTGGTGCTTCTCCCCCCCCCCCCACGGCCAGACTGCCTTCTTCCTTCAAAGTGAATTTCGGGGCTTTCTTTGAGGCAGTCCTGTGCATCTGTCATATTTAGCCTCAATTCAACTGAAGCTCGATCCGACAGCTCTTCCTTATGCATTTAATCCACATTTATACGGAGGCATTCGCTCTCAGGTTCGTTAGGGACAGAGCTGATTCTTCCCCAGCAAGAACGGCTGGCGTTTTACACCACAGGGGGGCGGTCCGTCCCCCCTCCTCTCTGAGAGTTGCCTTGTTTCAGACCCGACGCTCTGCTTCCCTTATGGCCCACGGCCCCAGGCAGCGCTGGGCGCGTCGGGGTCGGAGTGCAGAGTGACCCTTCGCCAGCAGACGCTGCTGGGCGCCGCCTGCGTGCTGGGCCTGGAGCTCGGGGCCGGGCCTCGCCGGCGCACCCTCTCACTCGCTGGCTAGTTGCTGTTTGTCTGAGGATATGTAACTGGAGGGATGAGCTGGGAGAGAGGCTCTCTCGCAGGGTCAGTGGGGAAGACGCCTCTTGGGCTGGTGCTTCCACTGAGGTTTCAGGAATGGGAAGGAACTGCCCTTGTGAGGAGCGGGGCACAGGACAGGGGAGAGAGTGACAGATGAGACGGAGGCTGAGCCTCCAGGAGAGAGGCATCGCCAAGGGGCCTGAGGAGGCTGGTTAGGGGACACCTGAGAGGGACAGCGTGGCTGCAATAGAAGGAGTGATGGACGGCGACACATCGTCCCTGGAAGGCCAGGCAGGTCCAAAGCAGGGCAAGGAGTTGGCATTTGATCCTGACTGGGAAGCTGTGTTTGAAGCAGGATGCTGGCAGTGCGGGCAGAAAGAGTAAATGGTTCCAAAACATGCTCGCAACCAGCAAAAATAAATTCAGAATTCGCTGATGGATTTGATTCGCAGGCAGGGTGGTAGGAAAAAAATGTATGGTGATGCCTGTGCTTTCTGCCTCTTGAGCCATCAGTTCAATATAGACATTGGACTACGCTGGAGAAAGAGCTATTTTGTAATATAGATAAATACTTGGTGTCCGGGTCATTGAACTTGAAGGTGAGTCATTGAGTCTGTCAGTTAGAACTTTGCAACATCTCTGAAATTCTCTTTGGCTCCAGTAAAGGTAGCAAATCTGAAAACCGCCCATTTACAGACACGCACATAAACAGAATTTGCATTTTAGTTGACTGTGCAACAGGGAAGTAGAGTTAAGCTGAATTGGTGTAAGGGGAAACTGACCTACAGGTCAGGTGACCACACCGCTAATCATCCAAATGGGGTGGCTCAGAGAGGAGGAAGGGGAGCTCCGAGCATTCACGTCAAGACAGCCGACATCCACTTGGTCGGCGCTGGATGTATTGTCGCCCTGCAGAGGGTTCTCATTTTCCGGGAACGTTCTGGTCGTAGACGTCCCTGACGTGAAAGAGGAGAGACCAGGAGACGGTCCACTTGGTAGCCCAGCTGAACGTGCTCTTGGAGTTTTGTCCCCCAGGCCGTCACCCGTGCAGCTTTCAGGAGCTTGCTTTGCAGCTTCATGCACAAATTTTAAGAAGTCTTGCTGTTTTTTTCCACCACTCCTGTTGCTGCATGCTCCAGCATCTGCCTGACGTTATACCTGGAAACGTGGCTGAAATAAAGTGGTTCAGAGCTATACTTCAAAGCTGGCTAAAAAAAAATTGAAGATATGTTTTTAAAAAAGAGTTTATATGCCCTAGCTTGTGAGCCACTTCCACTTTGCCTTCTAAACACACGGATTTTGCTATCGCTGAAGACTTTCCTCATCTGATCTTTTAAAAATCCCTATTTTGATTCTCTACTCATACTCATTTTCTTCACGTTGAAACCCCACGCTGCTTTGCTCTTCCCACCCTTCCGCCAGCTCCCGGGGGGATTCCAAGACCAAGATCACGGACTTAGATTTACAATGACTTCCCCTCGTCGGTTGTGGCCCTTTCCTATTTCCCCTTGCAATCTCACTACGTTTTAAAAGAAAAATGCTTTCTATGTTGCTGGAAAATCACAGATAATTTTTACATCAGGTCAGCTATAATTGATATGATTTGGGCATTTGGTACGAACTGAGTTTGTTGTTTTAAAGCAACTCAGTTAATATCTCAAAGCCAAAACCAGAAGCTAATTCCAGTGATCACTGTGGACATTTTAGGAAAACCCTCACTGAGAGAAAAGATCTCAAATACAGCAATTTTTTCCCTAGGTCAGAAATGCATTACATTTATTTCAGGCACAGATCAAAAAAAAAAAAAAAAAGAATTACAGTCTTTGACGAGGAAACGGCACCCTGAAAAGGGGCTTTTACTCTCACGGAGGAGCCCCAGCGCATCGCTGCGCGCCAGGGCGGGGACCGGCGACCCCTGGCGGCCAAGCTGTGTCCCGGGCCGGCTGCTCGCCGCGGCCGCCAGCCGCAATGATGGCGGGGGCGCGGGCGGTGGAGGAGAGCGGGCGGATGGGGCAGCGTCCCAAGGAGCAGCTGTTGCTGAGAATAGGATGACGTCGTTCCTTCCATTGGCACGGTCGCCCACCGAGGGCCAGACTGGGATCTACTTGTCCAAGAGCAGAGATGGACATTCCCTTCTGAGGCTGTTCTCCATTGAACCCTCACTCTCCAAGGGGCTCTTGCTCTGGCCTCTGGACATCCCAGCAGTGTCTTGTGGCCGGGCCCCAGCTCAGTTCTACTTTATAGGAAGAGGCTGAAGACTTTGTTCGTATTAACACAAAGATAACGGCTCAGAAGTGCGCATGATGGAGTGAGGAGTGGAGAGAGGTGGGGAGAGAGGAGGGCAGCCGAGATGGTGGAGGAAGGGGGCCAGAGAGCTGATCCTGAGAGGCACACGGGCAGTGGGTGAGCAGAACCACTGGGGCACCTTGCATTGTGTTTGTCTTCACTGCCCCTGGTCCCCAGGCCAGCTGACATACTCCGTGCCTGATTCACTGCATCCCTGAAATTTGTCCAAGTGGTGAGCTTTGCCTCCTGGAAGAGGCTCTGCAGCTGTGTCCTCAGTGACCTGCCACCCATGTGTCCTGTAGGCTGTGGCTGCTGGAGGGAACTGGAACTCTAATACAAAAAGACACAGGCACCCAGTGTTCACAGCAGCACTATTTACAATAGCTGAGACATGGAAGCATCCTAAATGTCCATCGACAGATGACTGGATAAAGAAGTTGTAGTATATTTATACAGTGGAATACTACTCAGCCAGAAAAAAAGAGTAAAATACTGCCATGTGCAGCAACATGGATGGACCTGGAGATTGTCCTACTAAGTGAAGTAGGTCAGACAGAGAAAGACAAATACGATATCATTTATATGTGCTATCTAAAAAAATGATACTAATAAACTTATTTACAAAACAGAGACAGACTCACAGACATAGAAACAAACTGATGGTTCCAGGGTGGGGGAAGGGAGTGGGACGGATAAGTTGGGAGTTCGGGATTTGCAGATACACACTGCTATATATAAAACAGATAAACAACAAGGACCTATTGCACAGCACGGGGAACTGTATTCAAAACCTTGTAATGGCCTATAATGAAAAAGAAGATGAAAGGGAGTACGTATATATTTACATATATATACATATAGCTAACTGAATCACTTATGTCGTACAGCAGAAAGGAACACAGCATTGTAAAGCAACTATACTGCAATTTAAAAAAGAAAGCAAAAATGAGAAAAAGAAAACAAAATAAAGTGAGTTGGTACATCTGACAGCAGTCGTGCCTCCAGGCATTTAGCCAAAGGCAACCCTAGCGGGGGCCCAGATCAGGTTTTCACCACCTGGTCTCCCTGAGCCTGGGACGCGTACCTGCGGAATTGTTCGTGCCTTGCTCAGCGGTTTGCCAGATGATAACCTCCTAGCGCGCCGGCTTTAGCTGAGGGACCCAGGACGCAGCATATTCCTTTCAGGGGGTGGTGAGCACGGCAGTTGAGTTCTGCTGCTTCCTCGCCTTGTTGAGAACACCGTGTCTTCATCACAGGTCTTTAAACCTCCCCCCGTTACCCCCATCCCCCCACAGCCCAGAGAGTGCCTCCTCCCAACGTGCTGTCTTTAGACACTCGGGCTTGGTGAGTGGTGGTCATCTCACTGGGACACACTAGAGACAAGAAAGAGCGTAGAAGCTTGAGGGCTCTGAGCCAGCATTTCCTCCATTCTGTTCACTGGAGGTTCAGTAACTAAGATGCTCCACGGGATGGTGACGTCAACAGGAAGACATCCCTGGCCAGCCAGAGCCAGGTCCGCGTGTCACCCGAGAGCTGTTCCTGGTCCTGCTTAGCTGTTCTCGAGGGTTCCTCCCATATAACCCAGGATGGTTACTGTCCAGGTTCTGGACTAGACTTCTGGTGCGTTGTGTTGTTTGTTTGCTTTGAGGCTGAAACCAGGATCTAGAGTTCTTTTCTGAAGACAGGGCTGCCAGACCGAAAGTGACAGATGGCCAAACCTCGGCCCTCCCAGCCTCGCTCCTTCTCCCTCTCCGCTGCCCTGAAATCAGAGCAGTGTTCAAGGACGGCGTTGTCTGGACGCCCACGGGAGGCACAGGCAGACCGCGTTCCATCACACTGTGCTTAGCTGAGCTTTGCAGACGCCGTTTCTTTCAGCTGAAGGTCTGTGGCGACCCTGCCTCGAGCAAGTCTGCTGGCGCCTTTCGTCCAGTGGCAGTTGCTCGCTTCATGCCTCTGTGTCACGTTTCGTTAATCCTCACGGCCGCTCCCCTTTTTCATTACTGTCCTAGTTTCGATGGTCTGTGATCGGTGATCGTTGACGTTACTGCTACCACTTGCTGAGGGTGTAGGTGACAGTTGTAAGTATTTTTTAAGTAAAGCGTGTGCCTTGTTTTCTTAGACAATGCTGTTGCACACTTGCTAGGTGCATAAGTTTCATCTGCCCTGGGAAACCAGAATATTCGCCTGACTTGCTTTGTGGCAGTGTTCACTTTATTGCGGTGGTCTGGAACGGAACCCACGGTACCGCCGAGGCATTCCTGTAGGAGTACAAATACGACCTCGCAGTACAGATGAGGTGGGGCAAGAGTTGTCTCCAGAGAGTGGCAGAGACAGCCACCGTGAGAGGCGCCCGGGACAGAGGTTCTCGAGTCTTCCTGGAGCCCTCTGCCAGTGGGGGAGCGGTGCGTCTCATCGAGTGTGGCGCTGGTCAGCGTGACCGTAAATGAGGCCGCGTGTTTTTAATAGATAGACGAGCGAGCTGGGAGGCGGCGGGTAGCAGGTTCAGAATCGGGAGCCAGAGCCGTGACTGAGGGAACGTGGGCCAACACCTGACTCCCTGGGTCTTGGCTGTAAGCTGGGAGGGTGCTGGTGGATTAGATCTCAATTTACTGTCTGACCAAAGGATGGGAAACAGTTTTATGAGGGGAACAGATGATCAAGTAAGTTTGAGGAATGTATTTATCCCTGGTAAGACTTAGGCCCTACTTTAAGCCGACATGAAGCACAAAGCTTCCAGGAGGAAGAGCAGTGAGCAACAGGTGAACTTACGTGGCCACGGCACCTTTTCCTCAAGGAGGACCCATCGTGACCCACGGTCTGCTGGACCCAGTGGGGACACTGAGCAGGTGATCTGAAAGGCTCTTCCCCTCTGCTGCTCCCTGGCATGGCCTCGCGGAGGAGGCGAACGTGACGGGGTGGTGTCAGAGGTCCTGAGCGCCCCCTCGAGGAGCAGCTCCGGGAGGTTGGTGGAGCCCACGTGGAAACTGGTGGCCTCCTTCCGCTGCCGCCTGCCCCGCCCTGCAGTACAGTGCACGCCGGGGGCGACCACAGCCCTATTCGGGGAATACTGGGTTGGCGGGTGTTTGATTAAATCAGTCGCTGGGAGGGGAAGGGACTTGCCCCACACTAATTCCGTCTAGAACTAAGGCCGTCTGTGGGGGTAAAATGTGAAGCTTGGTCCTTAAGTAAATGAAGCTAACTTAAGGGAAAAAAAATTTTTGAAAATGTAGATGTCCTTCGGATTCTGGCTTAGATATGTCTGATGTGGGGGTGCTCAAGGAGAAGGAATAAATAGTCTCTTGAAACTTTTTGTAAGTTCTAATTGTAATAGATACGAGTTCACTTCATAAATTGTGTACTCCTTCGGAAAAAAAAGTTAAATATTAACCTGGAAATGGAAAAATAAATTGGATCTTTCATTCCTACGTACACACACCTTTTTTTTTTTTTTTGCTTCCAATAAATAAAACATGCTATCCTTGAAGGGAAAAGACGGGGCAAGCTCGAAGTGCTTTGCGGATTGCTCACTTCTTCCCACATTTAAGCTGGATGGGAGGCATCTTTGCAGTTTGCCTACGGTGAACTCAGTCTCGGCGGCCTGCTGGTCACAGTGCGCGTTGAGACAGAGACCACTGCCCTCAAGCCTCCGGCAGCCGCGTTGTCAGATGTGGGCTGAGCAGCTGATGGAATTGCTGGTCCTCCTGCTGCTCGTCGCTGATCTGGCTAAGTGCTCCCCTCGGCTGGCTGAGTAGATTCCGTCCACATCAAGCCAGGTTTTTGGTGTCTTAAAAGGAAATGAGACTGCGGATGCTGCCAGAGAGCCAGTGCTCAACTCGGCTTCACCCACTGACGAGACACGGAGGCCACCACCCTCCCCACACCTCAAGCCACCCGCTGCCCGTGCACTTCTCACCCCACCCCCGGCCCCCATCCCAGGGCTCCGCCGGCCTCTCACCCCACCCCTCCTGGTTCCCCCAGCCCGCCCGGCCTGCCCGCCTCTGTGGCCGCGCTCCCGCCGCAGCCCTCGCTTCCTTTCGGGCGTCTCGTAAGAGGTCTCTCCCCACTCCTTCTGCCAGTGAGGTTTGTATTTTGTAGCCAAAAAGGGTTTCCATGTCTTCAGTGGATTTCCATTGCCTTAATGAAAAAGACTGCACTCCTCGGTCAAGAGCAGGGGTTCGTCGCTTCCCCCTGCACCCCCGTGCCACCTGTGCCCACGACGCACGAACTCCACGTGACACTGCTCGCCACTCCGGGCACTCACTGTGCGGCTGCGCGTCTGTGCCCTCCGCTCCACGTTGTCCTCCTTCCCCACAGTGATTCTCCCACACTTCTCTGCCAGCACCGTTCACATCCAGCCCACCTTCGCTCCTCCAGATGCTGCCCTGCTCCGCGTGCAGCGATTGTCCCGTCTTCCACGACCCATGCCCTACTGTGTGCAGCACTAGGCACTGGACCCCGGCATCTTCTGTCTTTCCCTGGTTTATGGACCCTGGGGAGAGAGACAGACAGAGACAGAGAATGATCATTAATCATACTGAGTTTCCTATCACTGATATAAATATACCAAAAAAAAAAAAAAAAAAACGGTAACTCTAGGCCAGAACTGTATCGGGTGCCTTAAAAATTTCATGTTTAAAATATGTCCCTGGGGGAGGGTGCAGATCAGTGGTAGGGCGCGTGCCTAGCATGCATGAGGTCCTGGGTTCAGTCCCCAGTCCCTCCACTGAAATCAATAAATAAATAACCTAGTCCCCACCCCCCCAAAAAAAGAGGTCTGCCCATTTAGGGGGGAGGGTATAGCTCAGTGGAAGATGTGTGCTTGGCACACATGAGGTCCTGGGTTCAAGCCCTAGTACCTCCATAAAAGAAGTAAATGAACAAATGAAACCTAATTACCCCCCCCAAAAAAGTATTAAAAAATAAAATATGTCATTTTATCACACCTCGCAGATAAGGAAGTGGATTCAGGGAGGGGAACTTTGCCCGGGCTCACATGGGGTCGCACGAGCTCCTGGCCCCCCTCCTCGGGGTCGCTCCTTCCCCGGGGCGCCCTGCACTGGCCCGTGCGTCCTCCCAGGCACTGGCCCGCGCGCTTCGTGGCTCCAAAAGTGTTTCTGAGGAGAACTGAGGAGCTTCCTGCTGGGAGAAGAGTCTGTCAGGAGGTGAAGGACGCTCCCGGGAGGGAGACGAGGGGATGCTGGAAATCTTGACTTGTAATTCCTCAAAGGTAAAGTGCAGTAAAATGTTGTTACTGGAACCCTGGAACCTTATGCAAAGAAGATGGTAATTTAGGCAGACCCCTGAAAACCAGTGATCCACTAATACGCCCAATAGCAGGAGATCTGCAGAAATGACAGCAAACATAACGTTGTTCCAGCTGGGGAGCGTGGCCCATAGAAATCTCTCCCTAGCAATTAGACCACAGTCCAACTGCAGACCTGTGATCACCGAAAACGCAGTTTGCCTGTGGACAGAGGTGGCGAGCTGCCCTGCCTTGGCCGAGTCCCTCCACTCAAGGCACTGCAGGGACCCCCGGAGGCAAGCTGCGGAACCCCAGGTGTCTCCTTACGCCCTCCTGAGGAGAGTCCTCCAAGTTGTCTCTGTCCCCTTGAGCACTGCTTCCTTAGCCTTCTTTCCTGGGGACCCTTTGAACTCAGATGCACCTGCCTCTGGCCTGTCCAGTCTGGGGGCTCCCTCATCCCGCCTCCCTGAGTAACCCCTCGATGAGTGAGGTCCCTGCAGGAAATCAGCCCCTTCCCGCTGCCACCCAGCTCTCCCTCTCCCAGCCTGTGCGGTCTTCCTCTTTGCCATCCGCGCCTCCGGCTCTCAGGCTCTCTGTCACACGAAAGCAGAGCCGCAGAAGGAAGGCTGTGATCTTGGAATTTGGAGGGGTCTTAGTGATGTGTCAGTCCAGTCAATGCCTCCTCCCCAAACTCCATTCCAGTGATGAAGTATGGTATTTCTGCAGACGACTGAAATCTCTGAAGGACGAGGTTACAGTGAGAAATTCATCCATCACAGAGCAGGGAAGAGCCAGTGTCGGACTTGTTGCCAAGGGTCCGTGGTGCCTTGACGCGGGGGAACGGTGTGGAGGGAGGGGACGCAGCAGGGGCGGTCCGTGGGTGGAGCGTGATCATCCGTGCTGGAAAGGGCCCAGGCCCCTGGACTAGCACGTCCCTTCCCCGTTGAATGGGGTGCTCAGGGGTGATCATGGCCACTGGCGGTGTGACCTCCATTTCTCCTTTCACGGGGCACTGAGCCAACACACACCACGTGCAATGTGGTCAGTGATTTAAATTGAAAGTGACTGTGGTCTGCAGGGGTGATCAAGGTAGCTTCCTTTTCCAAAAGTACTGGCCCTTTTTTGCCTCCTTGCCTCAACTTAGAAGGCACTGTGGTTCTGATGTAATTCTGGGATCTGAGGTTAGTCTATCCAAGCTTAGGGCCCTCTGAAGAAGAGCAATAGACCGATTTTCATAAGTCCCCAAGCTGGCTTCTGCTCCCTGTCCGTTCCCTTTGAATCCGTACCTCTCCTTTGCAAACGCGGTGTTTTATGCACAGAAAACACGTGGACTTGACAGCTTCACCTTCTCCCTCAGAAGTTCCTTAAAAGCTCGCATACCCACCGATCAAGGCTTTTTTATGAGACACAACCGAGATGTTTCATGTGTATGGTGCCAATAAACACACTTCTCCAGAAGGAACCAGTCCTGTTTATGTAAAGACATTTCATTTGAGTGAATGGAAATAGCAGATTAGGGAACATGCGATGGGGCACTGAAGGTGCTTCTTGGAATGAAGATACCATTTGGAAAACCTCAAGGTGCTCATGGCTTGAGGAAAGCCTGCGTCTGGCAGGCAGCTCCCTGTAACAGGCACGGACGGAGGCCCTCGTTCTGTGCCACACGGCTCACCTGGAGTGCAGATCCGCAGGAGGGAGGCCAAGCCCATCCCTTTAACCTGTTGACCGTGGACCGTGACTGTTTAGCTGGGCTCTTCCGTCGTGGGGTCGTTGCCGATCCTCCACCGGCACCAGCTCATCGGACCAGCCACGAAGCCAGTGTTGGCGCAGCCGGGACCCGTGACTGCAGAGGAGAAATAACAAAGGCTGGAAAGAGACAAATGTCACCATGAGTTTGGTTGGGAGGACGGGGTATCTGCTGCCAAGCAATGTGTGTGAGCAAGGATTTTTCTAAACTGATTTTTTTTTTTTTTACTATTAATTGAACAAGGCCACCATGGATGTGAACCCAGTTCAACACGAAGAGCATCAGGCCTGTTGAGAAAATGAAGCAAATGGACAGCATCACTTAGCAAATAAATGCTGTATCGGCTTGGGCCTGACAAGGAAACACCTGGACCCGAACGCCTCCTGTCACAGCCGTGGCAGCCAGATTACGGTGACCCCATCTCGGGGCGCCCTCCTCGTGTAACAGAAGGAGCCTCTCCATCCCCCTAAGAGCAGAGGACGCGGGCCTGGCCAGGCTCAAATGAGAGTCTCGGGCTGTGGGACCACGTGGGAGGGAGCACCCCGTGCTTCCATGGGTCCCGCGTATCCGGAGGAGTCCAGGGAGAGGCAGCGGGCCCGTCGACTGTCCGTCTGCCTGCTGTTTGCCCGTTTTATGTCTGTCGTTCCATCTGTAGTTTCATCTGGACCACAGCCACTAAGAAGTCTGCTTTTCATCCCCTTCTTCCCTCCAACAATACATCACCATCCGTGCAGGTCCCACGGCCAGTTGGCTTGAGGGACAGAGAGATAGCAGCATTGCGTGTGGGCAAAAAGGAGACAGAGGGGGAGGCGCCTTGGCTCACACACGTGACCTCCCAGCCACAGTCCCTGTCTCAGCCTGCAGACCAAGGGCACTCGGTATGTCTACACCAGTCCCCAGTCCTGCTTCTGGCCCCAGTCGTCCCTGAGTTCTGGGAGTGCGCAGTGACACAGAGCCCTACGAAGTGCAGGGAGCAAGAGGGCCGTGGGAAGAGACCGTCGGGTTCCCCCGACACATGCAGGGGCTCCGATGGGAGTGGCCCGGCGCTGGCCGCCACGTCTGGCTTCTTACCCTCGACAGCCCTCTCCTCTGATCTTCAGTGCGCCCCCGAGCAGCCCACGCCGAGGCTGAGGCCTGTGCGTCCCCCTTCTCTACCCAACTAGAGATCTCTTTGTCGATACTCCAATTTTTAAGAGAAGGGCCAGCTTAATTCTGTTAGCACACGTGAACCCACATGTCGCAAAAGAGAGGCCAGCCAGCCCACGGTAATTAATTTTATTCACCCCACGTCTGCGCTGCAGGATTACATAGGGTAATCTCATAACTGCTACGCAGTGCAGTCTCTCAGGCTCCGCGCCCCGTGCAAACGCAGGGAGCTGATCTTAGGAATCCTGTGAAATACCGGGAGGGTTCAGCTTCTTAGTGGCTTTCAGAATGCCGGCCTGGACACAGCAACCTGAATTACTGACCTCGCGCTTTCTAAAACCGTGGAATTTTAGAAACGTAATTTAAAAGGAAAGGCTCACTTCTAATAATAACACAGCGATTGACCACAGCGCTTGGGGAATCGCCTCGAAACCTTTTTGGAAGAGCGTGTAAATCAGCTAGTACACAAATAAGACGCCCGGAGCGTGGGGACCTCGCGGCCCCGGGTTTCTGTACGTCAGACGAGAGACTGAGCGCTGAGTTCACTCTAAGGCCCCTTGGATGCAGAAGTGATGAATTTTCCGTGAGCTCCAGGTTCAGCTGGAGGCCATTTGGCTTTTGCCTTTGGTGATAGTCTTTGGTAAAAGTGGAGCCCGCTTTCCCGCCAAGTTCATGCCCCAGCCTCGGAGGGCTCTGGGGTCATCTGCAGACAAGCCCTCAGATCTGGGGGGTGGGGAGGTGGGGGCTCAGCAGCTGCGCCCTGAGACCGCGACGCTCAATTTTAGAAGAACCATAATGAATCCTTTATTTTCTTCCTCTACTGAAGAGGTGAGCTTGGTGCCTCCTGGCAAATTGGAATTTCAGGAAATGTGTCTGTGCAGGAAGTGTAGCCCGTCGTAAAAGCGCCAAATGCGCTTCATGACCCTTCCTTCCTCCCGAGCCCCCATGGCGAGCCCCTCGTTCTGCAGATGGAGACACTGAGGGTCCTGCCCTGCTGACCTGGGTTCCTGGAAACATCAGGGAATTATGACCTTGCACTGTGCCTTGGCACGCGGTAGCTACTCAGCAGATAGTCTTTAAATGAATGAACGAGCCAATGAACAAACAAACGGGGTGCCTGTTCCGAAACCGCTCTGGGCCCCGTCTGTGTTTCACAGCACTTGCGCTGCTTCCGTTCCAGGAGCCTTTATAACCTGAGGGCCAAGGCCGCCTGCACGGCACTGCCAAGTGAGAAGCACTTGCGTCTGCACCAAATTAGCCTTTCTGCCCAGGCTCATGTAAAGAAGGCAGCTTATCCCTCATGTCATGGAAAGAAATCCTCATTATATTTCTCAGTGGTCCTAGAATAAACAGTAAATGGAATGCCCCACATCCGTGGCGGTCGGGAAAAGGGAGAAGCCGGAGATGAGGAGGGATGGGGACTTAGTGACCGTGGACTTAACATCTCAGTGGGCTCGTGCTGGACACGGACGTGGACGTCAGGGGCTGCCCTGCAGGCGATGCCAACTGCTTGCTTGCATCGGAGCAAATCAAAATGCTTCACCTGATGCAGCGAGAGATGTCAGCTGAAGTCTACGCCATTAATTCAGTATCAGCTACTCAGAATACTCTTTTTTTAAATTGAAATACAGTCAGTTACAATGTGTCACTGTCTGCTGTAGAGAGTCATGTCCCAGTCATGCATATACATACTAAATATATTCATTTTCATACTCTTTTTCATTAAAGGTTATTACAAGATACTGACTATAGTTCCCTGTGCTCTACAGAAGAAATTTGGTTTTTATCTATTTTTATATATAGTGGTTAACATTTGTGGCTTAGAATTGAAAGATACTGTACTCCCAAGAAATGTGCAAAGATGACAAGATAAACTGGTAACGACCTCTTCCATAGTTCATTCTCCACGTACTCAGTTAAGTGGTTTAAACACGTGACGGAGGCTGTCATTTACAGGTGTGTCAGGAGAGGAATATTTGAATTAAAGTGAGATTAACACAACGTGCTGAACGACGGGAAAGAAACTGCTGTTGGGTTGGCATGAGATAATTCACTTGGTTTCCGATGTGGGTTTCTCAACTGAGTATGGACGTAAATGGGCAGAGAAAACAGTGAACGCAAATGCAAAGACAGCCGTCTGTTTATTGTTTATAACGTTCCCCCAAATATGTACAAAAGTGGGATGTGAAAACAGTAAATAGTAAGTTTCTATGTTATGAGATTAGGGGGTGGTTCTGAAAGCTACAGAGTATTTAAAAACTCCTTCATTCCATCTCATCTTCAAGGTGAAATATTCATCAGTTTTGTAGTATTGTACTGTAGTGCTGTAAATCGTAGTGTTGTAGTATTGTAGAATGTATTGTAATATTTACATGTTATTTAGTTTTGTTCTTTTCCTCCTCAAATGAGCATACAGTCAACTAAATTTGGTTGGACCTCCTTTGTGATCCACCACTTGAGCAATATTCATATAATAGAGAAAACTATGCAAACTCAGTTAATGTGATCTATGGCTTCTAATTATTGGAATCATTTCTGCATTTTCCTAGTCCTTTTTTTTTTTTAAAAAAAGAGCGAAATGTGAAAATAAAACTCACACACTTACGTGGGGCCGGGGAAGGAACCCAGAGACGTTGCTAAAACGGACCTGCTGTCAGGCACACAGCATCGCAGCAAATGCTCACTTGTCAGCAGTGGACACGGTTCCGAGTGTGACCCTTAGACCCTTAGACTCCTCAACGAGCAGACTGTTCCGAGGTCGAATGAACCCTGCAGAATGGATTCTTTTGCTGAATAGCAGTCATGGGACAGCAGAAGGTGTAAGAAGGCTGTGGAAAGTGGCCCAGGACTGTGGCCCCTGTCGGCGGTTAGGATCACAGGGCATTCTGACGCCGGCTCCCTGTGTGGGGAGCTCCGTGTGCAGGGGCCTGGGGCGAGAAGAGGCAGACTCTGCTGCATCCAGAAGTAAACAGGCGGCCGGAGCAGAACGGGTTGTGGGAGTCGGGTGCCTCTCCCCCACTGACTGATCACAGTTCCTTGTTTTAAAATTTTAAGTCTGGTCGATTTACAGTGCTGTGTCAGTTTCTGGTGGGCAGCACAGTGATCCAGTTACACACACGTGTGTATTCCTTTTCATAATCTTTCTCACCATAGGCTATTACAAGGTATTGAACATAGTTCCCTGGGCTGTGCAGTAGGACCTTGTGGTTTCTGGTCACAGTTCTTGGAAGTTCTAAATCGAGACTCCTCGGTATCGAGTCTCTGAGGCGACGGAACACATGCAACCAGTCACGAGTGGCGGTGCTGTCGGTGGTTTCAGAGTCCGAGCGACGGGACCAGGGACTGCAAGTTTAGCTCTCCGATAAGCTTCAAGTCAGATCACGCTTTGTTTTTGAATAAGCAGTCGATGTTTCAGGAAGACAAATTGAAAAGCAGATAATCAAGTAAATGAAAGACAAGCAGAGAGAGAAATGCAGAAGTGGCCCCGTAGTCTCATCAGTCAAAGGGAATCACCGTGAACAGTTCGGCAGACGCTGCTCCCGTGGCTTCCTGGGCGTCTGTGGTTCTGTTTAGATCCATGTCTGTCTGTACTACATCTGTGTATGCGTGTAAGTGCGTTTACGTGGCAAAAATGGTGTCCCTTTGTTCTGTGACCTGTCTTCTTGCATAGAAACTAGTAAGGGGCATGTTTCATGCCACTGGCCACTCCTCTGTCCTTTCAGTGGCCACCTGCCATCCCTTTCCTGGGCTGCCCCTTGGACAACGTAAGCACCTGGTAGGGCTCGGCTCGCTGCTGCTGCTGCACGGCCAGCCTTCCGGTAACACACCTCTGCGCGTTTGTTAAATCGTTCCCTTGGGAAGAGATTTTCAGGAATAGAATTGCCAGGTCAAAGCTATGTTTTTCATACATTTGATACGCGGTGGAAGTTTTTCTTCTAGAAAAGTTCTGTTGATTTATATTCTCACAGCTGCATGGAGAGGAGCCTTTCTAATCAGGCGCTTCTCAGCACGAGGTGTTACCATTCTTTTTCATTGCTGCCAGCCTGATAGGTGGCGGCTGTTAATTGGCGTTTTGTTGACTAATAAGTAAGGCTGAGTTTTTTCATGTTTATTGTGTTTGTCGGCCATTGTCTTTCCGCGCCCGGTCACGTGCACTGTTCCTCCGCTCAGCGTGGTTTCCCGTCGCCCCTGCAGGTGGCTTCCTGTTTGTAAGCTTGCTCATCTGCTTGGCGCATCACTTTTTTACAGATGTTGTTGTCACATCCCACCCTGCCTTCAGTTTATTATATGTCTTCTACTTTGATTTATATTTTGTCATGTACAGAAACCTAATTTTTATGTAGCCAAATTTACTGAGCTTTTCCATCATGATTATAGTTGGGGGCATCGTGTTAGAATTCCACTCGCCGCAATTGGAAACTGCATCGTTGTGTGGAACTCAGCTTCGCCTTTCCTTCTCAAATAATTCAATTCTGCAAATCAAAAGACCATCCCCATATTTCACAGGCTCTCGCTGCAAATGACATCGTCATGGCTTCAGGAGGGGTGAGGTCTAACCCACTGCTGTAACTGAGCTCGAGTATCCTGGTTAGCCCAGTGAACTCACAGATTTCCAAATATTTAATGGAGATCTGGTGTCTGGTGAGAGTCTCTGCGGGGTTTGCAGAAGGTCCTTCTGCCCCTCTGTGTCCTCGCTCGGCAGAGAGAGGCTGCGCTAGTCTCTCCCTCTTCTTGTAAGGTCGCCAATCCTGCAGTGGGGGCCCCACCCTCATGGCCTCATCTTAACCTGATCATCCCCCAAAGGCCCGTCTCCAGATACTTTCCCTTTAGGGGTTAGGGCTCCAATGTATGTATCTTATGGGGACACAAGCATTCAGTCACAACAGGCTGCCTGCTGGGGCTGTCCCACCTCTGGCCACCAGCAGTGACCTACGAACTAACACTGGACCAAGTGACTCAGTTCTGACTCACTGTTGACCTCTGCTGACCAGTGCTCCCAGCCGGTGTCCTGGGCTGGGGGTGGGGGTGGGGCTGTCCTTGGGGGAATGTACGTGAGGGAACAGTGACCTGGTTGTGAGCACGGGGTTCTGGACCAGGCTCTGCTCCTTACTGGACACGTGATTTGTCCTCAGTCTTGTCTCAGCTGGAAAATGCAGTCATATTAGCAACCACAGGAGGTCTGAGAATCCAACGAGTTAAGACAATAAGAGCTCCCACGTGCCGGCTCCCACA
The DNA here is from genome assembly GCF_048564905.1 of Vicugna pacos. NCBI lineage: Eukaryota > Metazoa > Chordata > Mammalia > Artiodactyla > Camelidae > Vicugna > Vicugna pacos. Next base: position 3,154,249 of record NC_132993.1, on the reverse strand, counting down.
ACAAGTGCTGTGCAGCCTCACTGTATCAGTCACTGATGATGCGAAGTGCTTGTTCATTACTGTGATAGCTTTAATTTTTTGAAGCAATGATATTTAATTTCTTTTGAAATTTCAAATGTCATTAAAGGAGACATGCTATTTTTAGGGCGTGCATTTAAAATGCCTCCAAAACACCTCACCCCCTCCTCCTCACTGAGACCACGTGGTTCCGATGACTTTCCAAAGCTCCACGGCGGGACATGCCCTGGGACACGATCAGGAAGTCAGTCATAACTCTGTGATGCCTGGGCATGCCCCGTTATCCCAGCCTCTGTGTGTGCGCACGTGGACATCCTATGGCTGTGAGGAAACAGAAGCCGGCCACAAGATGGAGGATTTAGCTAGAAAGAAAGAGGCATTGTGGAGTGAGTTTGGAAAGTGAGTTACAGAAGAAATGGTGCAGCTTCTTCTGTGGAATTCCAGCCGGCAGGAATGCCACAGGGCTGTCCAACGGCAGGTCAGTGGCCTGGTGGCTCTCCCTGTGTCCTACTGGCCTCCGGCCCCTCCCATGGCCAATGCCTTCAGCCTCTACACCCCCAGGGCAGCAGCACTGCATCAGTGGAACATCCGTTGTGCCTTTTGCAATAAGGCAACATTAATCCTGCTGTCAGCTCTGTCTAGAACCCTGCACGTCCCAGCTCAGCCGGCAGCTCCCCGACGCCCCTGGCCCAGGGCAGTGAGGAGTTCCAAGGGCTCCTGGAAAACCCAGCAGAGGCCTGCCAGGCAGCTTGGCTCTCTGCCCGGCCTTTCGAGCCTCGCCTGCCTCCTGGCTGCTGGATGGGGAATTGCAGTGAGATTCTTGCCTGCAAAGTTCTGTCTGCTGAAACATCTGGAGCTGGTCCTCCAGCACCGGGGCCACATGGTGGAGTGACTGATGACGGTGGCATCCAGGAGGGCTGACCCGTTTGCAAGCAAACGGCGGGTCATCAACGCTCCAGCAATTCCCAGCTGCTCCTCCCCAAAGCCCCACAGAGAGCATTTCAGCCCCACGCGGAGCTGGGTTATAAGAAAAGCTTATTTAAGTCTTGATCATGCCTCAGGCATTTGGAAAGAAATATAGGGGGAGCAGAAACAGGAAAGATTATAGAGAAATGGAAAACTGTTTCTTTTTTAGCTGCTGGGCCGGTTATCCCAAGTGTTATGGGGAAGAGAGGACAGACCGCGAGTCCCACTGAGCCAGTGATGTAGGGGACACCAGGGGAGGTGGCATTCCGGGTCCCTGAACTTCCAGGCAGGCAGATACCCCTGCTCTCCCCAAGAACAAGTTGGGGAGCTTTGATTTGTATTGTTACAATTATTAACAAAGGAAAACTAGTAAACATTTGGGGAAAAAATGCTGCCATTTACACCAACGCGGATGGACCTGGAGAATGTCGTTCTAAGTGAAGTAAGCCAGAAAGAGAAAGAAAAATGCCCTATGAGATCACTCATATGTGGAATCTAAAAAAAAAAAAAAAAAAGAGAGAGAGAACACAAATGAACTTATTTACAAAACAGAGACAGACTCACAGACGTAGAAAACAAACTTATGGTTACCAGGATGGAAGGAGGCAGGGAGGGAAAAACTGGGAGTTCAGGATTTGAGATATTAACTGCTATATATAAAACAGATGAAGAGCGAGGTCCTACTGTACAGCGCTGGGAACTATATTCAGTGCCTTGCAATGGCCTATAATGAAAAAGAATATGGAAAAGAATATACATGTGTAACCGAGTCACTGTGCTGTGCGCCAGCAATTAACACAACACGCAAACCAACTAGACTTCAATACAACAAAACACAGCAGCGTGCTGCATTGCGGGGTGGCGGAGCTCTGTTTGGGAGCTGATCTTTATGTGGCTCCGCGTTGTTTTTACAGGTGGCAGAGAACAAGTCAGCTTTGTAATTTTGGGAGAAGAATTTAATTTGAGGTATACTTTCATTGGGGTAATTAAGTCTTGATATGTGTGGTTCTTTCTCTTTCTCAGGTAGAAGAAGATCTATTTTAGGCGTTCACATTTTGGTTATTCTGAACGTTTTTACTTAATAACACACAGAGTTGCAAGACTTCAGGTCATACGTAGCTTTGCATATGTATGGAATAGCCTCATCTGAATTTTCTGAGCCAGAAGACCAGAAGGGTTCGGGTAATGCCACCTCAGCGGTTTGCTCCGTCAGTCTCCCCGCCCGGCTTGTGTGGGAAAGCGTGGCGGAATTTAAAGCCAGTCGCCCTGCGCGGAGTCCCAGCTCCTCGCCCAGCTCCCGCTTCTACAAAGCCTGAGGGAGCCTGCAAACCTCCGAGAAGGGACGCTCTCCCAGTGGGGAGTGATTCTCTGATTGCCTTCTGCTTTGTGTTTGTTTTGCTTTGACAACCAGTCTTCGCTTTTCTCTTTTTCTAAGTAATGTACGCATGGAGTTGGCACAACTCTGTAGTTCCTCAAGGCTCATGTTGACTGAAAGAAGAGTTCTGCCCCCACCCGCCCTCACCCCAAGTCTTGTCCCCAAAGACTAACATTTTCAGTTCTTTTTGCTATTTTTTCCTATCTACTTTACTGTTTCTCAGTAATGTACTTAAATTTCTTTTATTCATCTAGACACTATCTAGGACTCCTCTGTGCTGATAGATGAAGATGAACCCTTCTGTATTACTTTACCCAATTTCGCCTTCCTCCACACTCCCATTTAGATATTTCATTATTGTGCTTAAACCATATGTGACGGTTGCTTTGTTGCTAAATAAGAGGTGTCATATTTCTATGTTTCCTTTTTTTAAAGTTTTTATTTATTTTTTATTGAAGTACAGTCAGCTACAATGTGTCAACCTCTGGTGTACAGCACAATGTCCTAATGTTGCACATACATACATATATTTGTTTTCATATCTTTTTCCATTAAAGATTATTACAAGATATTGAGCATCGTTCCCTGTGCTCTACAAAAGAGACTTTTTTTACATCCATTTTTATATACAGTGGTTGACATACATCTCCTTTTTACATAACTCCCCTCCCCACACGAGCGGTCTTCCGGCGGCTCGGCTCTCCTCCTGCAGACGAGCCCCCTGCAGCCTCCGTCCCCAGCTCCAGGCGGACCGGCGCCCTGTGAGCAGGAGGACAGCTCTGGCTGGGGATCACCGGGCCGTCGCCTCTCTCCCGTGCCAGAAACAAAACCCAGAACGTTGACGTGGCCGGCTTTCATCCGTTCTGCCTTTTCAGATCAAATGAGTAAGATGACTTAAAAGGCAATATTTGTGAAATACTGAGACCTACCCTCCCCCGAAAACTAATAGAATAAAATCTCTCCTCCTTTCCCTACTCAGTCTCCTTGACAAACATGAACTTGGTCACAAAGAAGCCAGGGAGAGACGGTGCGCATCACAACCTCCTAAACAGCTCTACCTGATCTCAAGAACGGGTGAAGTCCACGAATAGTGGGCTCCCTGTACACACGGTTTGTGCTGATTGTCACAGTCCTGGCCTCGGTCGGTCGTATCGCGTGGTGGACGGCACATGGAGCGGTTCAGCGGCCCTGCGGTCCGGAGGTCTACGTAGCACAGAAAGACTTGAACCCGGGTTCCTCACTCCGTGTTCAGTGTTCTTTACTCGGTCTTGAGCCACGAGTCAACTGACCACCCGTGAATGATGCCACGCCCCTCAGAGACACATTAACTTCTTTGAGACTGTTCTGTGTTATTTGGTGCCTTATTTTGCTTGGAAAGGTAGCCTGTTTCTGCAACCCCTTCCCCATCTTAGACTCAGTGAAGAGTCATGGATTTTTCTCTGACAAACTCTCTTTAAAGGAGTGGAAGTTCCTACCTGGTCTGAGCTATGTGAGCTGTCATGGAAAGATCACTGTACCAGATGCCTTGGTTTATCTGGGGTATAAATAGTCAAGGTAGAACTTAGTAAAGGCCTCCTGGGCACTGCATCCATCCCCTGGCTGGCCGTCACTGACGGATGGTGGTAGAGAATAGGGGTGCATTTACGGAGGCCGTTCCCCAGATCCAGTGGGCACCACACCTGGGTGTAGATCCAGGCACTGACATTTCTGACATGAATGAGTTAGACTCATTCCCAGGAGGGAGAGAGAGAGATGATTTGGAAAATAGCTTAAAGGTAGACAGTGAATTAATCCTAAACCCACCTCTTTATCATCTTGGCAATGAAACGACTCTTCTAATGCAGTCCAGCCGAGGACTGGCTAATGCTTAGCCCGGCAAGTGGCGGCGGGGGAATGCCGAACGTGGGAGTCATCTGGCCTCAGGAAGTTCCTGTTCTTTTGCAAATGATCGTAAATAGTTAAGTGCCTGCAGTTCCCCAAATTAAAAAATTCCTTGCTCTAAAACCAGTGGAGGTCGGTCTGCTGGGGACCAGTCAAGAGTCATCTAAAAACGCCTCTGCTCCGCCTGCCCCACGTCTTTCAGTGGACCATTGTTCCCTGCTGATTCTTCTGTGTGGCCTTCTTGAGATCAGAGCTGCCATGATGATCCTTTAACTCTAGTTGTCCTTTCTGTCCAGGCCTTGGTGCCCTTGCTCTTTACGAAATATGCGACCTTCTTTTTCTAGAAGATGCCTTTGTTCCTGTGCGAGACCCTGGAACCCAGGGCACCCCCTTTCCCGGTCCCAGGCCGTCCTGCGTGCACGGTGATCTGTGAGTACCTGGGGGAGGAGACCAACTGGGGGTTTACTGAGTCTCCACGCCCGCCTTTCCTCCTCCGGCTCAGTTAGGAGCCAAGGATAAGTCACAGAGGATGTGTCCTCAGGAGGTGGAGCCTAGACCAGGTGCTAATGTCCCCAGCGCGGAGGGAGGCCACGCCACTGTGTCCCGCAGCACAGCTTACCCAGGGGCAGCTGTGGCTCTGGTGTGGGCGCCTGTGCGGGGCCGGTCTTGGCCTCAGGGCCTTACGTCAACCAGCAGGGTTCCTTGGCCCCACCTCCTTCACCTCCCTTCTGAAAGCAGATGAAATGATCTAACTGCCCGCAGCGTGGTTTCCTGGGAACACCGAAGGGCATGTTTTTATTCACCAAAAAACAGGGCATATTTGATGGCTCTTCTGGAACAAACGCTGCACAGCAAACGCAGAGCTGTCTTCCCTGAGTGGGAATCGGGCGCCATTGCAATCACCTGTGAGTGGGTCTGTGGTGACGGTGACGTGTGATTGTGAGCGCAGGACGAGGCAGATGACACCTTGCCCCAGCCGAAATCCCTGCCTTCTTGAGTTTCCTCTGAAAGAATTTTTTTTTTATTATTACAAGAGACATACTCTAAACATTCAGAGAAGACGAACAAAAGCAGTAGCTAAAGCCACATCCCTGCTGGGTTTATTCCGTTGCTTTAGTGTTGGGCGAAGATTACCGCTGCTATAAGAACACAATGTGCTTGTGGAGCAGGTGCGCCCAGCCCGCGAGCGCACCCCCGGCCCGGCCCTGAGGGTTTGGAGAGGGGCCCCTCCTCCCCTACAGGACACCGAGGAAGTGGAGGCTTAGAGGCTCCAGGCACACATTTTGCTCCTGGGAGAGGGAAATTAGGTGCAACATCTTTAGGCTTCAGACTTCTTTTTTTTTTTTTTCAAGAGAGGGACATTTTACTTGATGCTCTAGGCCAAAGGCCAGAGCCAGAGTTGATGTAAACTTCCCAGAGAAGTCATCTGGTGTGGAAGTTGTCTGTCCTCTTGGTCCCCTCTGAAAAGCTCAGGAAGAGAGTGTTAGAGAGTATGGACTGGTCCATGTGAAGAAAGAGAACTGAGCAGATCCATTTAAATCTCAGTTGAGTTAATCTGCTCAAGGGACAAAATAATCTGAAAACTAAAAGTGTACGATTTTCTCTCTAAACGTTTATCCTGAGCATTAGCAAACATACTCTGGTTTAAAACATATTCTAAAGAAGGTTTCATTTCATATTAACGAATTATAAAAAATATAATTTTTTCTCTATCTCTTCAAAAAATACACAGAGGTTAACCTCAAAACTCAGAGCCAGTGTAGTCATGGCAAAGAAGGTGAGAGACCTGGGTGGGGGTTCGGTCTTGCTGGTGTAAAGTGAAGTTTTGCTCAAGATCTGAGATTCACCGGATCCAGTCCTCCATCTGCTTGTGGACTGTGGGTGACCTGGCGGTGGGAGACTCACCCAAAGACGGGGTCCCGCCCTGCGGTTCTTATGGAATAAATGACCTATAATTCCATAGGGGTTTATTTCTGTATACACTTGAGGGTTACAAAGTGAGTTATTAGAGGCAATTGAACTCGTGAACACGCGGGCTAACGTGAGCGTGCCGCTGCTGCATGCAAGGGCTCGCCACCGCATCTCCCCCTGAGTGGGCTCCCGGGGCTGCCAGCCTTTTGAGTTGGTCATGGCTTTTTTGTTGCAGTTATTTTTGGTTTTAATCTTTGTTTCCTTTCAGTTTAAAATCACCCTTTCTTTCTTTGGCTTCACCAAATCATCCTCAACGATGTATTTGAGATACAGATCTGTTCCAAAAACTACTTTGCATCTCAAGTCTTCCCTAAACTACTTAGTTGGAATTTGTGTGCACTGTCCTTCAGATGTAAATCTTGAATGTTTCCTTTGGTAAAGCAGACGTATTCCTGAAATCTCCAAATGTTGTAGCACCATGAGCCTTTCTGGTCTTAGTGATTTTTTTTTTTTTTTTTTTGTCTGATGGGATTGGTTGCTAGGTTATTTGTCCTGTGAGAGCATCAGTGTCCGCTGTGGGCAGAGGGGTCACCGGAAGGGATCGTGGATTTCAAACAGCTCCATGGAGCTGCAGGAAGTGCAGGCGGGAGGCGCCTGGTCCACAGAAGTGCAGAGAGGAGGGCAGTGCGCTGGCTCCCTCCTGCTTTCGCCAGCGCTGGCTTCTCCCTCCTGCACCAGGGTCCACCTCTTGCCAGCTGTCCTCAGAGACAGGTGTCTCCCCTAGGCTTCAGCCTGGGGCTGGGAGGTGACCCTTACACCTGGACTTCCAGGTGGGAGGACTTCCTAGTGAGAGTAGCCCCAGGGTGCCTCATCACGTCCCCGATCCACCTGCCGGCCTGGCTCCCACCTCTGAGCATCCTGTTCTGTCTGGCTGAACCAAACCCCTTCCCGGCACCCGTGGTCTGGTCTCTGTCACCACCCAGACTGACAGGCTGACCGATCCTGGACCATCCACGGAGTTCCCTTTCCGATGCAGGTTATAGGTACCTGGGTTTTCCTGACCGTCTTCTAATATAAGGCCTTGAAGAGTTTCTGTCTCTCCCTCCCCCTTTCTCTTTTCCTCCAGGAATTAAAACCCTGAACGTTTTATCTCACATCCATGACTTTTCTCTGCCAGGAAACTAACAAATCACCATGTAGCTCCCTCCGCAGCCCTGTTTACAGCATTGCCTTTGCGTCTGTCGCAGTCTGGCGCTTCGAACTGACCGTTACACTTGTTTCATGGCTTCACTGAGGTATAACTGGTGTGCCGTAAAACCCACCCTTTTAGAGAGAACAATTCAGTGGGTTTTAGTGTGTGCACAGGATTGTGCAACAGTCGCCTTAATCTAATTTTAGTGGAACTTCATCACCCACAAAACAACCCCTGTGTCCATTAGCAGTCATGTCTCATTCATCCCTGACCCAGCTTCCAGCAACTCTAATTTTTTTTTTTGGGTCTCTATTTGCCTGTTCCGGTCATGTCATATCAGTGGAATTATGTAACATGTGCCCTGATGTAAATGGCCTCTTTCACTTAAGATGATGTTTTATAAAGATTTATCCACGTTTAGCACGTATCAGAACTTCATTGTTCTTTATGGTGTGGACTTAACACTGCATCTTGTTTATCCATGCGTCATTTGGTGAATGTCTGTGTGATTCCTGTGTGTTACCTGTTATGAATAAGGCTGCCATGATCAGGCGTGGACAAGTCTTTACGAGGACATGACCATCACATTTTATAATGGGAGGTCTGGAGACCCAGAGTCAAGAAGTCTTGGCGAGAGAGTTAAGCACGTAGCTTACACTTACAGGAGTGTTCTCTCTACTAAAGAGGCTGTGAAACATCCTGTTTCTTCAGTGTCTTCTTTCTCCCTGTCCAATTCCTCCACTTATTTACTCAGCCGGTAAACAGTGGGCACTATTTTCCAGGCACTCTGCTGGGTCCCAGTGATCTTTGACTAAACTTTTGAAATTATTAAAGTAAATTGTTTGGGAGTTTGAGATTTGCAGATATTAGCCACTATATATAATAGATGAAAAGAAAACAAATTTCTTCTATATAGCACAGGGAGCTGTATTTGGTAGCTTGTAAAAAACTTTAATGAAAAAGAATCTGAAAATGAATATATGTATGTATATTCATGATGGGGACACTGTGCTGTGCACCAGAGATCAACACATTGTAACTGACTATATTTCAGTTTTTTTAGAAAGTATATTGTGTTTGAAAATATTGGAGCCTCCTCCTCCAGGCATCAAACACTCAATTAAAAAAAGCAGTTTCAAAGGGGGAGGGTACAGCTCAGTGGTAGAGCGAGTGCTTAGCACATACGAGGTTCTGGGTCCAACCCCACGTCCCTCCATTAAACAAACAGACAGACAGACAGACAAACCTAATTATTTCTGTTCCCCCCCAAATAAAATAAAAAATGGACTTTGATCCATACACCACATCAAAAAAAAAAAAGGAAAGAAAAGAAGTTTTTTAAAAAGCAATTTCAAGAGTTTTGGTTTTTCTCTAACCGATGCCTTTCCTCTAGGTTTTTTCTTTTTTCTTTTTCTTTTTTGGTCAGTTTATTTTTTTGTGTCTTAAAATTTCTCCTGCCCTTGGCGTCCCCAGAGCAATGTATTCTGAGATATTTTAAAGCTTTGTTTCCTAGCTGGGGTTTGGCCCCTTCTTCCCGCATTGATCGCAGTTTAAGCCCACAGCCGTGTTACACTCTTCCAGCCGGAGATTCCTTCGTTCTCGATTTTGGATTGTCGGCCGAGGAGCTCTCCTAAGCAGCGGCCCTGTGCTGGGGGCTGGGGGAAACGCAAAGCCGGGTGCGAATCACTGCATCGCAGCTCACATCCTCCCCGGGAGCTGCGTGTGCTTGGGGAGGGAGGCGGTGCGTGAGGTCCCCTTGGAGGGGCTGCCCCTGGATCTCATCATAGGGGGGTCAGCGGAGCAGGGGCGAAGCGAGTGGAGTGGAAGTACAGGAGCTAGATGGGAACATTCAGGCATCCTCGGGGGAAAGAGAAGCAGTTCCACGGGGCAGGTGGCCGGGAGTTCTGGTATCCGAGGAGTGGCCTGTAGCACCAGGCGTCGCCCGAAGCACTTTTGAGAGTGCAGCCCCAGGACCCCTTCCCTGACCTGCCGAGTCCACAGCCCCCGGGGTGGGTCACGGGATGTGTGTTTGTAAGAAGCGTCACGGGTTGCCAGGCTTGGTTGGGGGCGTCGTTTCTTGAGCGTGGGAATTGTTCAGGATTGTGAGTCTGAGGGGTAAGCGCCTACCATTTACAAAAGCCCTGGACACCCGTCCCCACCCGAGCCCCCAGCTCGACGTCAGAAGTGAGGCTCTGTGTGAGAAAGGAGAGTGCTTCGGCAGTGAGCAGCCGCCCCACATTGCACGCAGCCTCGCTGGCGGGGAAGAGCGTAAACCAGTTAGAGACACAAGGCTCTGCGTGGGGAGAGTCAAAGGACAGGGGGACATTCAGTTCTGCAGGTGGCTGTAGGAAGGAGAGGGCTGTCTGGAGATCCAGCCGTCAGGAAGGCTTGGTGTGGGAGGCTGGCTCTGAGCTTGCTCTTAAAGGATCGCTCTCTGTAATGAAGATTCTGGGCACCATCCTCTTTCTTCTCCGTTTTCCTCTTCCATGTCCTGCTCATTCATTCATTCACTCAGCAAGTCAGCATCCATGGACCACTGCCTGTGTGCCAGGCCCTGGGCTCGGTCCCAGCGGTCCGTGATCCCTTCAGGGCTCCCACAGCCTGATGGGGGGGGCAGGAATGGGTGTCCTGTTCCTTGTTTACTTGGCTGTCACAGACGTCACCACAAGGAGCTGTGTGTGCCTGAAGGAAGGGTCATCTGCCGGCTTCTCCAGGGAAGGTTTATATTTTCAGTGTGAATTTGAACAACGGGCGAAGGCTTTCCGGACCACCAGGGGCCTTGCCTTTCCGATTTTTCTCTTTATTCCCTTCTCCACTGCATGCTCTGCTTTGAGGCTCGCTTCCTGGTCCCGTCTAGTTCTTTCCATTTGTCAGCTTGTATCCGTCCTGTATGTCTCTCCTCTTCTCTTCCGTGTTTGTCAGTGTAACTTGGAGTGGGACTAGCCAGGAATGATTTCAAAAGAACAGATGTAAGCATGGAGTGATCTGTGGGTTATTACACTTGGAGAGAGGGAAAACCGGAAGGCGCTCCGCGGACAAACATGTGACTCTGGCCCCTGTGAAGACAGTGAAGTGGTCTCCAGCGTCTTTCCTTCTCTGCCTCACTTCTTCCCCTGCCAAGAGCCAGTGACACCTGAGATTCTCTCTCATGAAGTATTTTTTAGGGGGGAGATAATTAGGTTTATTTATTTACTAAATGGAGGTACTGACGGTTGAACCCAGGACCTCGTGCCTGCTAAGCACGTGCTCCAGCGCTGAGCTACAGCCTCCCCTCTGGAGGTTCCATCTCAGACACCAGGAGCATCAGCAGGTTATTTGGCCGTAGACTCTAACACATTGGCCTTACGGGGAAGAACACTGGGGTCCTGGAAGAATTATAGTCCCTTGGAGGTTCTAGGATTTTTCTCAGGATTCACTCCCACAGGATCAGCTGGGCAGCGCACACATGCAGGTGCAAACACGTGAAAAATGTTTTCTCCTTTCAAGTCCCCAGTTTGCATTACATAAAATAAATGTTTCTTTATTTCCCAACTGAAGGTAATTACTCACCCATCTGTCTTTGAAGGCAGCCTTGCCTGTTCCTACACTCATCAGCAAGGGTCTGTTATCTGTTCAGAGTCCAGCCCTATTCTGGTTGTTTGGGGCATGGAAGCAAAGAGGGAGGTATTTTCCACCCAAGAGTGAAGAGGTAAATTGCAAGCCTGTGTGTGCCATGTGCACATTTTTGTGGGGGTCATCTCTCCAGCGCACCCCTGTGTCTGTCCACACGGTGGGCGTGGTCTTCGGTAAAACCACGGACTAGGAGACCACCCTTTGCCCACAGCTGGTACTGGCGTCCGCCCTGCCTTCACCTCGGGTGGTGAGCAACCAGAAGCCACCACTGTCCTTCTGAGGGTCAGGAATGGCATGCAAGGCGTTGAGGGGAGAGCGAGCAGATGAATAAAAAGTAAGCACCGTAAAGCAAATCACCCCCAGACTTCAGAGCCTAGTGCGTGGCGCTTTCTAGGGAGCCCCGCAAATTAGTACCAAGCTCCCACGGGAAGGCCGGGGCTGCAGATGCCCGGTGAGTTCTGAGCAAAGCTCCGTTCAGGCTGTTTTCAGCTGATGTTTCCATTTCTCAGCAAGGGCTTACTTGCTGAGGTCATGCATTTTGCCTAAGGCAAGTGATCACTTGGAAATGCTTTCATATTTTAAGCCACATCTTGAGATTTGAGGCGCTAAACTCTTTGCATAAGCATTTTGCAGCTTCCGAAAGTAACTGTGGTCCAGAGAGGTCTCACCGGCTGCTGGCGCCTGGTGCCTCTGCGGACAGCCTTTTTACTGGGGGGAGGTCCCGGTAAACGCAGACCCTTTCTGGGGCTGTGCCCCGAGGAGCACTTGGTAGCTGTGTTCAAGGGGCATTTGAGCTCCACACTCAGGCCCTACAGCATTAGCTCTGTGCTGACTTAGCAAGAATCCAGATTTTTGTCCATTCGGTGCCTCGTCACGTTTCTTGGCGCCCCTCGTGTGTAAACTGCTCAGCGCACAGCGCTTCCTTTTCTCTCTACAAAATGCCCACAAGGCAGTTATTATTAGCCCTGTTTGTCAGGAGAGTAAACTGAGGCTCAGGTGGGATGAGCTGTGCGCTGGAAGCCGGAGAGCCCGCAACGCGGAGCGCAGGCTTCGTGCCGCTGCCGCCTTGCCTTTCCGAAGCTGCCGGCCTCGGGGCTGGAGGCGCAGGGTCTGCTTGGAGCGGCTGCTGCTGCGGTTCGCGGGGCAGGCTGGCCCGTCTCACACCTGTCAGGCGGCTCTCCTCTCGATGCCTGCCTTCTGTTTCTGGGCCCCCGTCCAAGCTCATTTGGAACCTTTATCCGTGAGCGAATCTGTTTCTTCCTATTAGATTCAACTGAGACAGAGGCAGACACTGGAGACAGATGGATGGCTGCGGATAACACCAGGGAAGGCAGCCTCCGAGGAGGGGTCAGAGTCACTGCAGTGAAAACTTGCGCTCTCCCTGGAGGTTGTGGAGTCAACAGAAAATCAGCCCAGGGTCCCGAGACTCCAGGACTGACAGCCCAGACAGAGGGGAGGCGGGAGCAGCCCAGGAGGCCCTGTTATCTCTGCTCCAGGTGGAGACCCAGGATCGATAAAATAAATGAGCTGTTTCATCCAGGCCAGCCTTTCTGATCCAGGGACCCAGAGACAGACACATAAACACGTTTGAGCAATTACTGCAGTAAAACCTGCTGGTCGACCCTCCGTGGCAAATGCGGGCAGTAGAGAGCACGCTGCGTGTAGTTGCAGGCCATCCTTCCCCGCCTTCCTCCGAGGAAGGGCCGTGTGCACTGTGATCCGACCTTCAAAACAAAGGCAGAGACAGTGACTGGAACCAAGGCTGGCGTGTCACCAGCAAACGGTGGTCTCCAGGCAAGGCTGTGCCTTCGTCGGCCAACAGAGATGCCGACGCGGGCCTGCGTGCAGGCCGTGAGAGTCCATAGTCTCTCTTTTTTTTTATCGAAGTGTAGCTGATTGACAGTGTTGTGTTAGCGTCTGGTGTACGCACAGGGATTCAGTGTTGAATGTGTATTCTTTCTCGTGATAGGTTATTCCAAGACATCGAACGTAGCTCCCTGTGCTCTGCAGCAGGTCCTTGTTATTCATCTCTCTTATACATAGTAGTGTGTATTTGCAAATTCCAAACTCACAGTTTATCCCTCCCCCCTTTCCCCTTTGGTAGCCATAAGCTTGTTTTCTGTGTGAGTCGTCTCTGTTTTGCGAATAAGTTCATTTGTGTCTTTTTTCAGATTCCACGTGTAAGTGACCCTCTATGGTGTTTGTCTTTCTCTTTCTGGTTCACTCAGTGTGATCATCTCTAGGTCCAACTATGTTGATGCAAATGGCATGATTTCATTCTTTTTTTTTTATGGCTGCGTTTAGAGTCAGTAGTCTCTTAATCATTGAATCTGACTTTTCGCCTGTCCCCCCGACACCAGGACTGGTCAGATGTTAGGGGTTCATGATGACAGGGAGAGGGACGTGAGTGTATTTCTCTAATAATACAGACAGTAGTGGTGGGAAGCCTCACTGAGCCCACACCACGGACCAGGAACCACCAAGCACTCTCTACACATTAGCTATTAAAACCTCACCCCTACCCAATGATGTCAGCATTACTGTCCCCATGTTTAGGTGAGGAAATTAACATTTAGATGCGGGAGTGGAGGTGTGTTTCTGTAGCCAGTGATGACTCACCACTGGAGGAAAGGCAAACGCTGTGGACTGGAGAGGGGGCAGGCTGGACGGGGTGGCTGGTCAGGGACTCAGGTGCAGCCAAGACCCCCCCGTACTCACTCTCCCGCTCCTTCCGCTGGCTGCTCCCTTAGGGAGTGAGAGGAGATGACCACCTGCTATTCTGGAATCACTTCCGCAGGTCTCTTTGTAAAGAGGGAAGGAGGCTTCTCTTCTCTGCTCCAATTTGGAGAATCTCAGGCAAGAATCCTGCTGGCCTGGCATCCCCCGCCCACCCCTTGAAACAGCCCTGTGGTAGGTAGGTATGTGAGGTCCTCCGATGAGTCCAGGTGGCAGACCGCCCTCTGGCAGGGGTGCGACGGGGTGGATCCTTCACCAGGAGAGAGAAGGCCGGACACGTGAGCACCGAGGGAGCTGGTAGGGGTCACGCGGTCACTCGGGTCTCCACTTCTGCAGCAGACAGAACCGGGGAGCTGCTAAGCCTGATCCGGGGCACTGAGTTCCACTCCCAGCACCAATGCCCATTAGCTATTTGACTGTAGAAAGATGGCATTTTTCTCTCTGTGCCCCAATCTCCTTAACTTTAAGATGGTGATGGCGCCTACCACATGGGATCATTGGGTGGATTAATGAATGCGTGCGCTGGAGCAGTGCCGAGCACGAAGAAGATCTTCATTAATGTCAGCTAACACCATCGCCATCGGCACTGGCGCTGTGACGAGCCAGATGCCTTGCCCACGGCCCCTCCGACAGCTAACGAGGAAACGTTAGAGCCGGGATTTTTATCCGAGTTAAGAGGGGCACGCTGTCCCGTGGTCTCCTCCTCCTCAGAATGCCCTCGCCCTTAATTCCCACAGCCCTCCACTTCGTAGGGGGCACTCACAGGCTCAGTGCAGCCACACTCAGCGGCTGTCATCGGAGGCTCTGCTCAAAGCTGTGTTTGTCCCAGCTGAGCCGCTCCGCCCAGGCCACGGCAGGGCCGGAGCCCAGTCCGAAAGCATCCATCTCTGTGAGCCGTTGCCCGACTCCCAAGTCTTGTCTGTTGTCCTTTACCCCGGGCTCTTCATCCTGGCTTCCCCCTCTGCCCGCGCCCTGGGCAGGGTGCTTAGGCTGGCCCTGGCTTCTGGAGCGCAGCTCTTCTATGCTTCCATCGTGTTCTGTGTGTGAAGATTTTGTCCATTAACTTGATCAGGCTCTTGCTCATCGCAGGGGTCGGACGTGGCCTTTGTCCCCAGGGAGAGGTCCTCATTGATTGGAATTTATTACCCCAGGCCTCTTCCAAGGTGTTTGACGAGACCCGGATGCCCATGACCGGCCTTTGCCTAAAACCTCTCCATTTCCATGATGGCCGACACCAACAAAGTGACCTTGGTCAGGGGAAGGGAACGTGCAAATGAGCGAGCCACAGGTCTAGAGCCCACCGAAGCGTGTCCTCCTCAGCTGGACTCTGGTGCTGGCTGAGCACCTTTCTTTCCCAGCGACTGGATTCCCACGGCCAAAAGCCTCTTTCTACTTGGAGAACTGACTTAGCAATGTGGCAGCACTGTAACAGTCTGCCAGTGGTGGTTTTAGGCCCAGTGGGAATGGTAGCACCTTTGGAGTCCAGTGCGGCCCTCCCGGCACCTCCTTCTCTCCCTGCTGCTGGCTGGTGTGTGTGCAGAAAAGCAGCTCGGTGTGTTTACCGGCCTGAAGCGAGAGCCGCCTGCCCTGAGTTCGCTGGTGAGTTTCTAACTGAGCCTTTGTCCTTGTGACCTGGGTTCTGTGACCTGGGTTCTGTGACCTGGGGCTCGTTGCCTGGAACCTTTGGGCTTCTGATTCTCTATGGTCAAATAAAGGGTTGGACTAGATGGTCTTTCACGGCACAAGCATCCAATATGCTCTGAGACAACTCTGCTGCCAAATGCACATCCCAACACAGCTCAGCACTTCGCATGGTTTCCTGTCTTTGGAGACTCTGAGAGCAGGGCCAGTCCTCCCTTGGGCACCGCTGCACCTCCGTTGTCCATCCCAGCAACTGGCACATGGTGGCGCGTGGCGGTATTTAATACACATACATTGGATGACCATAAAGCCATGACCCTCCACGCCCTGAGCCAACAGAGTAAGCTACCTACAGTCAGAGCTCAGGAAACACCCAGAGAGAACCCGCTTTTGTGCTCTGCGTATCTCAGGGCTGCTTCTTCCATGAGACCCTGCTCGGTGTGGAAGGGGCTAACTGAGTTTGAGGTTCCACAACTCATCTACGTATCAGTTTCAAGAACTCACATACAAATCAGGCCTCTGGCTGAAGCCCATGACCATCTTCCCAGGGCTAAGAGGCACATAAGATACCAGCAGAGCAAAGGCAGGCCTTAGCTGAGAACTGTGTGATGGTCCAGATCCAAGGGGAGGGGGCGCTGGAATATTCTCCAGCCTCTCTGTTCACCTTTATAATCCCCCAAAGAGCCCACGAGTCCCCACCAAACCCTGTGACAGCCCCCACACTCCCTGTTCCCCTCGCCTGCCCCGGCTACGTGTGTGTGGTGGAGACAGAGGATGTCCCCGCCGGCTTAAAACGCAGCGCCTCTAGGATGCTGACTTTCCTCTTGCACTGGTGAATTATTTTCTATTTTCCTCACTAATATAATGAATGAAACAGGGCCAGCTCTCTTACTCTTATCTGACAGAGGCACACAGTGTAATTCAGAGAGGTTTTATGACCCAAGGAGAGCCCAAGGTCAGGTCTCCTTTGGCTTTTGTCTCCCATTAAAAAGGATGTGCCTCCCTCCAAATGAGCCATGTTCCAGTATTTTGTGCAGACATCCGCCTTCCTTGCCTCCTTCCCTCCCTCCTCTTCTTCATTTGTTTATGCCACCGATATTTAATGAGCACCAACTATGTGCCAGGGACTGTGGAGGATTTTGGAAGTGATGCGAGGAAAGAGCAAATAAACAAATATGTAAATAAGAAAATACCAAGGAATGCTAGGAATTCCAATTTTTAAAAAATGTAAATGATGCTGTTGCAAATGACCTCATGAGCGAGAGGTGAAGAAAGTAGGTGTGATTTGAGCGGCTCACTGTGTGAAAAAACAGGTACAGAACATTCCAGGGAGAGGAACTGTGCTGTTTGAGTCTTTGCATGTCATTACCAGCTTCACAGATCTGCACATGAGGATGTCTAACTGTACTTTCACTCTTGACCTCCTTGCCTTGGATAGAGGGTGTCTCTGAGTCTTGGACCGCAGCCTAGGATATCAGCATAGGCCCCTGTGATTGGCTCCGCCGAAGTCTGAGACTGTTGTGGTCAGAGGCTTTAACAGAAGACGTTATTTGCAAGTGTGTCTTCATCAAGAAATCTGTTTCGTTTGTTAAAAATCCATACTGGGAGAGGAACTGTAGCAAAGAACGGGCTATTTTTACATTAAAACCAGTGTCTGGAGTAAATAGATTTCCTGGTGGGTGATGTGAGAATGAATCTCTGATCCTAACTACTTCAGCTGCTTTCAGAGGGATTTTGGCAAATAGAGTTTGCTTCTTGGCCTAATTGACGTCCTGGTTAATTTACCCCAGCAGCGATGGCATTACCAGTATTTGTAGAACAAAAATTGCTTCTGACTGTGCCCGCATGGATGAAAAAGTCATCATAATTTGTTTGAAGGAATGGAGATTTAGAAGAATGAGTAAAAAATGCTAAATGAAGTATGCACACAGGACTTTCGTTCTTAGTTCCTGAGCTTCACTTACGTCTACGTGATTGAGGGAACAGAAACGGAATTCACATTTTAGTGAATAGAGGCTCACCCTTCCTTCGGCTCCCTGAGGACCACCCCCCAGGTCGAGGGGGCTGCTTCAGAGTGGCTGGGAAAAGCTGCTCTATCTTGTGCAGATCTAAATTTTAAACCTCAGGTGTACATCCGTTGCGATGAAGACCTCTTACTCTTTCTTTCTAGAGACAGGGGTTTGTTGCCTAAAACGCTGTTTCCTACACGTGTGGATTACTTTTTAAATACACTTTTATATTCCTTTCTCATTTAATTTTTTTCTGAGTGGGAGAAGAGTAAAGTGGTTACAGCCAAGGGCCTTGAACCCCACTATGTTGGGTTTTTTTGTTTATTTGTTTTATTGAAGTATAGTCAGTGTCAACTTCCGGTGTACAGCATAATGTCCCAGTCATGCATATATACACATACATGTATTTGTTTTCATATTCTTTTTCATTTAAGGTTATTATAAGGCACTGAACACAGTTCCCTGTGCTGTACAGAAGAAATTTGGTTTTTATCTATTTTTTAGACACAGTGGTTAACATTTGTAAATCTCAAACTCCCAAATTTATCCCTTCCCACCCCATTGCCCCTGATAACCTTACGTTTGTTTACTGTGTCTGCGAGTCTGTTTCTGTTTTGTAGGTGAGTTCATTAGTGTCCTCTGTCTTCCTTTTTCTCTATTTTTAGGTTCCACATATGAGTGATCTCATATGACATTTTTCTTTCTCTTTCTGGCTTACTTCACCTAGAATGACGTTCTCCGGGTCCATCCATGTTGCTGCAAATGGCATTAATTTATTCTTTTTTTTTTAATCACTGAATAGTATCCCCCTTTATAAACATACCACAGCTTCTTTTTGTTTTGAGTGCCAGCTCCACCACCCACAGGCTGCATGAGTTTGGACAAGTCTCTTACTTTCTCTAAGTTTTAGTATCCCCACTGGAAAAAAAGGAAATAATGAGACTGATTACCAGCCTTACACAGCTGGGGAGAATTAGATGAGTGAATCCGCTTGTAGTGAATGGTACTTTGTTTTAAATTGTGGTAAAATAAACACGACATAAAATTAACCATCTTAAGCATTCATTGTACGTGTACTGTCTGGTGGTGTTGAGTATATTCACACTGCTGTGAAACAGATCTCCAGTGTGTGGCACATTTTTCTAGTGGGAAGACCTATGTTAGAAATTCATCTTTGGTACTGAAACATGTTGAGGAACAGTCTCATCACTACCTGTGAAACTGAGACCAAAAGACTTGTTAGCATCTAAGAGTGAGCCTGCTCATGTTCACAGACCTCCCTGGAAATGTTTCGTTTTGCTTAGAATTTTTTTTTTTTATCATATCTCCACTGCTATAAACCTGGCTCTTTGCAGATGAATCAGTATCTCCAAGGTCAGGTAACTTATTTTTGTATGTTTCACTGGAGACTTTGGTCTCTGTGATGAGTACAAGTTGTTAATTTGCAGCTTCCCAAGACCTGTCTTCCGCTTCCCTCCCTTCCCTGCCTCTCTCACCGCTCCCCTCTCCTCTCCTCCCATCTTCGTTATCTCATCGTAACTTCTTCCCTTGACTTCTTTTGTGTAGTTTTTCTTCTCTCTCCTCCGTTCTCCTCTCACTTCTTCTAGCATCCCTTCTTCAACCCCCTGCTCCACGTTTAATTCAATGAGGCTGAAACTGATAGTGGTTTGGCCAGTCGGACATGCCCAGGGGGATGCTCAGTCGTGGGAGCTGAGAAGCAAAGGAAGCTGCCAGTCGTGGCCCAGGCATGCCTTTGTCTACACAGCTACATCTCTGAGCTTCCTTTTGCCAAAATCAACTGCAGAAATAAATTATTCAAGAAAGTTTCAGAGGATTCTCGCTGGCTCCCAACCTCTGAAACTATAACCAAACAGTATGTTTGAGTCATTTATTTGCCATTTATTTGAACATCTGGATGACTTGATGTTCAATAGAGCAAAACCTTATCAATTTAATTTTTATTTATTTTGAATATTGCATAGCCTGGAGTCATTTTCTGGTTAAAATTTCCTATGCTTTAATTATTCCCCCTTAATATTTAATACTGCCTTCCATACAACGGATGATGCTACTGACCCACTGTCGCAGGCAGAACCTTGGCCCCCATCATCTCTGTCCCCTGGTGTCAATGCCTATGGTTGTGTTACCTGCAGTGCATGCCAAGAGGGACCTCGCGGATGGAGTTGTTCACTAACCAGAGGACCTTAAGACATGGAGGTGATCACGGATTCTCTGGGTGGGCACAGTGCAATCAGACGAGCCCTTAAAGGCAAAGCAGGACCCTGCCAGCAGAGTGAGCTTGGAAGCGCACTTTTCCCCAGAGCCTCCAAAAGAAATGTCCTGCCGATATTTTAATTTCCAACTTGTCAAACCGTAAACAGAGGACCCAGCCACACTGCTGGACTCCTGCCCTGCGGAGCCATGTGGTGATAGATGAGTGTTGCTTTAAGCCACTAAGTTTGTGCCAGCTTGTTACAGCAGCAGCAGAAGACTGATACACGCAGCGTTCCCTGGCAGGTCGCCAGCTCTCCCTTGTGCCCGTTTTCCGTCGTGGAGGGTGGCTTGTGCTGACCTCACCACAGCTCTCAGCCTCAGCCTCTCTCTGACCAACACCATCCACGGACAGGGCCCCAGTCCAGGTGAATGTGTGTTCTGCTTCCATGGAACAGGATGAAGTGAACTGACACTTCAGAAATATGTGACACTGTGCCTCCTTAGAATTATGCTCTGACCAGAGAACTGAGTGGAAGTGGAGGTTCTGCTAGCTACTGTGCATAAAATGGATGAACAACAAGTTCGCCCTGGGCAGCACAGGGGAACTATATTCACTGCCTTGTAGTAACTTCAGTGAAAAAGAACATGAAAAGAAATATATGTGTGTCCACGTGCGACTGCGGCATTGTGCTGCACACCAGGAACTGACACACTGTAAGCTGAGTATGATTCAATTATGTGTGTATGTATATATATATGTGCATATGTGTATATATATATATATGACTGTGCAGGCTCTGATTCAGTACTTACACCAAAGGACGACCTGGAAGCCAATTGCATTCCCTGCGAAGGAAGGTCAAAGTGCAGAATTTGGTGGATCATCTCACATTTCCTGACTCAGAATCTCCCGAGGCTTGGGCAGGGAAGGTGCAGGTTGGTGGGGGGGCTTTTTTGGTGCTCTGGTGGATTTTCAGGGGAATGGGCAGTTTTGAAGAGCACTCTGGCAATTCTTCTGTTACCAACAGCTGAAAGCCAGAGCTGTGCTCTGTGATCTGAGTAGCTGGCTGAGACTCCACGGGTCATGAGATCAGTGTAGTGCGACCGCGTTTTTCAAAAATAGACATGAACGGAAAAGAAAAGACGGCGTCAGAATGCCTTGCAGAGTGTTAAGTATGTTCGGTGAAACCTTTGTTTCTGTGCGTGTGTTTCTGTATGTGTGTGAGCATGTGTCCGTGTGCACACGTGTGTGTACAGGGTCACCGTGAAAAAGGGTCGCCAAGATGACAAATATTTGAGAAACGCTGCTCTAATCGGATCCTGTGAACCCGAGACCTTTGTCTGGTCCTCTCGCGTTGACTGGGACTCCTCACTGATACCCAGTGCCTGCTCGCCTGGCCTGCCGGTTCCAGGCTGTTCTGTGAAGAACACCGCAGGCAGGCCTGGAAGGGACTTTCTCAGCCGCAGTAGAGGCCCTCGGGGACACACTTCTTTCCATTCGGGGACCTGCTGAACATGTCAGTGGGAAAACTTCCTGTGTTCAGTGGAGAGTTAGGGTTCTTTGAGCACTTCCCAGAGATGCAGCCACATGAAGCGTAGGCAGCCGGCTGGCTGTGGACCCGCAGAAGCGGGGCCCCCGCGCGGGGCATGCTGAGGGGGGCGGCTTCGTCAGCGGAGGCGACGTGCGCTGCTACCGCACGTACAGGTTTCAGAGAAAGACGGTCATAGAAGCCAACACACCTGCGTAGTTCTTGAGAAAATGGAAGGAGTGATAAAGTGATAGAATGGATGAAAGGATGCTAAGGAAAGGCGCAGAGGGGTCGAGCTGAAGGCCTTTCGCAGGCGCACCTAAGCCCCTCCCCGGGGCCCTGCGCCCTGGCGAGCACACTGGAATCACTGGGATACATGTGCTAACGACTGTCCCCGGAAAATGGGACATTTGTTTATTTATACTTTTTAAAAAAACTCTTCTCTGGTAGGAATAATTTAGATTGATTCTGAAGTGAGGAGCCTCACCTTGCCCAGCTTGGTCTGCAGTACCAGCCATGGTGGGAGTAACAGTGGTACTCAGGTACTGGGGAGGGTACTTAGAGTGCCCAGCATAACCCACGGACAATACGGAACATGTTACCTTTGCCGTTTGGCCGTGGAGGAGAGTGAGGCTCGGAGAGGTCAGGGTAGCACACCATAACATTGCCCGTCAGAGCTGAGGCAGGAACATGGAAGCCCTGACTCCCAGGCTGCCTGTGTCCAAGCACCCCACGCCTCTGGCCAACCCTGGCACTCTGCAGAGCACTGAGGGGTAAACACAGCCCCGGTCCCGATCCTGAGAGTCAATTTTAAGTCTTGGTGATGCTTAATCCCTGCAGAAGGTGGAATTTGCTCATTTGTGTTCAATGAGCTTTGAAGAACGAAAGGTCATTGCTAATTTGAAGATAAAACCTTTACAGAGACAATATCCTGCCATTACTACGGAGAGGTTAGCCTCCACCACGTGGTCAGGAAGCAAAGAAGCCATTGTTGAGCAAACTCTGAAATATCCGAGGCCTCAAGGATCCCCACGCCTCTTTTAAAGTGCTTTCATGCTGACCAGCAGTATTATTTTTTTCTTTGGCTCACAGCTTCAGTCCCTGACCACAAAGCCAAAAGCCACAGGAAGGCAGAAAAGTACAATAAATGTGCTTTCTCTACCTGTCCCTAGCAGACATATCGTAGTTTTAATAAGTCATGGGCACTTGCAGAAAGGAACAGTAACTCCAGGTGAAGGCTCTGCCTCGGTGGAGGCACGGCGAGGAAGTGGTGCCTTGCTGGGTGCAGGACCTCAAGGGCAGACCTCTGTAGGCTTGAAGGAAGCCACCAGCTATGGCTCTATCCGGAAATACACAGCTAACGTTCATGTAGATTTCCGCAGTTTGAAAAGAGCCCTGTCTTATTCTGTGACAGCCCTTTTCAGTTTGTGTCCAGGGTTCCAGATTGGGAGGGGAGGTTGGAGAGCCTTTGGAAGCAATAAGGGAAGAAGTCGCCCCAGACCAGCAAGATGGTGGCATGACCGCCTGGAGCAGGTCTTTGCTGCTTCAAGATGGAACCCGAGAGAAGAGGCAGGACCCCAAGGGAGGGCTTCATGGAGGCTGTGTCCTGGGAAACTTGGCTCCCAGCCCCTCCAAAGGGTCTTGTGTCCCAAGGCAGCACCAAAGTGGTGGGACTGCCACACCTGGAGGAACAATGCAGAATGAAATTAGCGTCCCGTCACCAGTGACGAGTGGTCACGCGGCCCCTCCCCGGCTTTGGCGCTGCACAAACCCGCAGACCTGGACCAGCCCCGGGGGATGCCCCGCTGGTGGCCGACACTGAGCTGCCTGACATCCTGCCAGACAGAACGCTGGACATTATAAAAGCACTGAGGAAATGCGATCTTCTCGCGGACCTGCATTTGTAGATTACATACAGAACAAAGAGGACAAAACCAGAGTCCAAGATGGTAGTTCGGTGTGTTTACATAAAGTCTTGGCAAAGAGTGTCTCAGTGGCCACTGGAGTCAGATTCGAAACTGTGAGTCTTGAAATGGTTAACTTACGTGAGAAGCCACTGGGCCGGGTGTTGATATTCCGGAGCTGAATTCTTGACCACCTGAAGTTCAGCTCTTATAAACGTGTGGTTGTTACTTCATGGATGCCGTCCCTGGAAGTCAAATAATAAATTTTCTGTAGTTACCTGCAGCTCGGGGGACTACAGAGCCTTTAACCGTGACCTGCCGCCTGCCTCCCACCAAACCAGCACCAGCAGTGGCTGTTGCTTCCCCTCCCGTTAATCGGAGCCTGGTTTCGCTGTAAGGCGCTGCGTCTTGTTCGTGCTGGGAGCCCCTAACTCGGCTGGGAAGCTGGCCCGACTTGATGTCACTTCCATCTCTTTGAAGTACAAAGCTGCACTCGTGGTTGTCAATTCTCTATGTGTACTTTCATCCCGTGCCGTTTCGTCGCACTTTGTGGTCACGTTCAGGATATTTACTTTATACCATTTTAATAAGGCAAAAATTTAAGTGAAGGCAGACATTTACTTTAAAAAACCAATAAATCATTAATGCTATGTTTGACAAGATTTATGCTAAAAGTGACATTGAAATTCCTGGTTTGCCACCCATGTCATAAGGATTTGGAATCTCACAGGATTGTGATTTGGAACATTGAAAAAACCTTTTCATATAGAAATGTAAGGGAGTGCAAGGTATAATTAGAAATAGGGCTTATTAACAAAATACTTGAGTTCATGTCAGCTTTTTAAAAACCTCAACTGTCCCTTTTACTCCAAATCCTGAGGTCCATGAATACCTTTTTATAAAAGTGACATGGATAACAAAGTTACAAGTGACTTGAAAAAAATGCGATAAACATGACAGGCTCTAATTTTTTGATGCTTTGCGTAGTGAAGATGTGTTGGAACCCTACGTTTTCTTACCCATAGTTTTCAGGGATTAAACGTTTTTCTGATGCTAAGGTTCTCCACGGTCTGTTTCCAGAGTTAGCAAATCCATCATACCTACCTTTCCAACATCATATACATTCAAGTTCACATTATTTTATCAGCCATGAATTAAATATTGATAAGCTTTTCTTGGTCCTTAGTCCACAGATCTTACTTAAAAGACTCTTTAAAGGGGAAACATGAGAAGTCCCACCAGGTCAGCTCCCCTGGCTTGGGATAATTTTGCCAGCAGCACTGATCCCTGTAGCTAAATGTGATGCTCAATTTATGGCTTCTTTTGAGTGGGAAGTCGAAGAGCCCTCAGAGTGTGAACTTGCTCCGTTTCCGTGTTGACGTGATCTGTAGACAAACAGACCTCCTGCACTTCAGTTCCCAGATAGAGGCAGAAAGCCCTTGAAAATGGCTCGTGAGAGGTTCTGAATTCTGGTAAACCTTTAAGCTCACAAGGTTATGACCATGTCTTTGCCTTGGTTTTCCATTCGAATAAAGTAACATACTGCTGCCTTTCAGATCGGGAGGGACCGCCGCCGTCCAGACGGCGGTGACTTGGCACAATTTGAGAGGCACTGGAAGTCCCCCCACCCCACCCCAGCCCTCCGGTAACTCTTGGCGCTCGCCCACTGTGGTGCCGGGAACTTCCCAGTGTGGGTGCTGAGCGAGGGGCATCACCGTTCATATGTGAACGGTCTGGATGGTGAGAGCCCACCGGCAGCAGCCGACACTGCACAGCGTGTCTGTGGCTCTGTTTGGCATGTAAGGTGCTGGAGTGCTAGTTTAGAAGCACTCATTTGGACCCCTTGCATCCGTATGTGGACTTAAATCACGCCTTTTGCCGTTTTAAGAACACTGAAGTGTGGGGAATTCATGAACATGTACTTTCTGAGGGTCTCTGGACTCAGCCACGTGGCTGTCAGTCTAGCTGTTGATGTGTGACCCTGCCTGGCTTCAGGAGGATGAACAAGCCCATCTTCTCACTTCAAGCACTGTGAAACACCATCCCCCACTTAACCCTTAAAAGTTCGTTTTGGGGTGGTTACTGATTGCTTCGGGACAAGACAAACTAAGGAAATAACGTACAAGTTGTAACGGACAGGAGAGGCTAAGTTCTGCTCCAGTAACACACACAGCTGAGAGCTCCGAGGCTCCAAGGAGCAAGCGCTCTTTCTCACTCACGCCACGTGTCCATCGCTGGCCCCGCCTCCTCACGCCCTCGCCATGCTGGCGTGCGGGAGAGCCCTGGGGAGCTCTGCAGGGGCAGTTGGAGGTGCTGATGCCAAAGTGCCACGTTGCTTCTTTCCAGAACTCCTTGAACAGAGCTGTCACATGGTTCCTTCCAATCCCAAGGGAGCAGGGATGAGCACAGAATGTGTGCCCAGAGGCACCAGCACCACCCCCACACAATGGACATCACATCATTTCGTTGGAAAAACAAGCCTTCTGCCACCTTCCAGAAGCGAGGCCTCCGGGTCGTGCACTGTAATGACAGGGAGGTTTCACACTGTGTCTCTCAGAGCCCCTGGCCCAGTGGATTTCCCTGGCTATCAGCAAAATCCTGCCTCCCCATGAAGAGAAAACGCACAGCCAGGTGCTTCGGGACAAAGAGGGAGAACCCAGACGGAGGAAGCGCTGGCTTTCTCCTGCCCTCGCAGCCTGGCCCCTGGGTTCCCTCAGAACCAGACTCCGCATTCTCATTTGTCTTTCTCCAGAGTCTTCCTTCCTCACTTCTCTTTCTTTCTTTCTTCTTTATTGAAGTCTAGTTGATTTACAATAGTGTGTTAGTTTCTGGTGTACAGCATACTGATTCATCGTACACATATATGTGTTTTCTTTTTCATATTCTCTTTCATTGTAGGTTCTTATAAGGTATTGAATAGAGTTCCCTGCGCTGTACAGGAGGACCTTGTGTATCTATTTTATATATAATAGTGTGTGTCTGCTAATCTTGAACTCCCAGTTTATCCCTCCCCACTCCCCCGGTAGCCGTAAGTTTGTTTCCTATGACTGTGAATCTGTTTGTGTTTTGTGAACAAGTTCATTTGTGCCGTTTTTTTAGATTCCACATATAGGTGATGTCATGTGATATTTGTCTTTCTCTGTCTGACTTACTTCACTCAGTATGATCGTCTTAGGTCCGTCCATGTTGCTGCAAATGGCATGATTCCATTCTTCCTGTGGCTGCGTAGTGTGCCCTTGTATTAACAGACCACAGCTTCTTCATCCAGTCGTCTGTCGATGGACATGTAGGTTGCTTCCATGTCTTCCCTACCGTAAACAGTGCTGCTGTGAACATTGGGGCGCGTGTATCTTTTTTTTTTAATTAGAGTTTTCTCCAGATATGTGCCCAGGAGTGGGACAGCTGGATCATATGGTAACTGCAGTTTTAGTTTTTTAAGGAACCTCCACGCTGTTTTCCTTAGTGGCTTAAAGCCTTAGACATAAGCCAGGACGACGCAAGCCTCCCAGAGGGGAACACAGGCAAGGCGTTCTCCGACGCACACCGCAGCCATGTTCCCCTAGGACCGTCTCCCGGGCGGTAGAAATGAAAGCAAAAATAAACAAATGGGACCTAATTAAACTTAGAAGCTTTTGCACAGCAAAGGAAACCATCAACAAAATGAAAAGACAACCTGCTGAATGGGAGAAGATATTTGCAGACAAGGTGCCTGACGAGGTAAACAGCTCATACAGCTGAGTAACAAAAATACAAACAAGCTAATTTAAAACTGGGCCGAAGACCTACGCAGACGTTTCCCAGCTGCCTTCCTTGAGTTCAGAGGTGGTGTTCCTCCTGGTGACTGCTTCTGGCGGTGGAGACGAGGCTGGCTAAAAGGCGAGCGCCACCAGTGACTGAGTTCCCTCCCAGGCACGTGCCTGACAGTTGTGTCCGTATTCTTCCCTTCGCCCGCTTTCTCCTCCTCCTCCCTTTCTTGCTCTTACTTGTTTCTTTAGGCTGATTTTCTCAGGCTCTTTGGTTCGTTCCTTCTACCCCTGCCTCCAAACCACCTCTCGAGTGCATTACGTCCACGATGCTAAAACAGCCTGTAACAAGAAAGTCCCCGAAGCTGGGTGTTCGTCCCCTGCTTCTGTGTGACGATCACGTCCCCTCAGTGCTGACCTGCCTTCGTCCTCGTCTACGTAAAGCGAGGTATGTAGGGGATCGAAGGAGCTGTCTACAGGCAGCTCCTCATCTCATCAGTGTCTGAGTGTGAATCACCTCAATGTGTTCAGTCCTTCCGGCTGCATTTCTGTAAAAGTCACCTGGGAGGAGTCTCTCTGCCAGGTGGGTGATGGGAGCACCTGAGTGCAGCCTCACGGTTCAGCGATGTACGTCTCCTCCCTCCCCAGCGCCCTCCCCTCCTCACTCCCCAGAGGCTGCGAGGTCCGCATGCGGTGCCGGGCACCAGGACGGGTACTAAGGGCCTGCTGACCAGCCTCTGCCCTCGAGAAGCTCCTGGTCTCGGTGGTGAGGTGGTCTGTTCAGGGGAGAGGTCACCACCGCTCGGGGCCGTGAGCATCACACGCACGCGCTTTCAGACCCAGGACCTGCACACAGAAGGGGTCAGAACACACGCCGTGAGTGAGTCTTTTCCAGGACCGCGGTGGCAGTGAGGACGATGAGCCCGGGGTCTGTCCATCTGCACATTGCTTTCCTCCGACAGGGGCACTGAGATGTCTGGGGAGGCATCTGTGGATGTAATTAATCCTCAGGGTCCTGAACATTGCTTAATGCCACTCAGCACAAGATTAAGTGGATAATGGCCAAGTCTGTTTCTCTGAGATGCAGCCAAGCTTACCAGTCGTCATGTGCCCTTTATTGGGAATCGCGGGTGCAAAGCCCTGTCCCCCGGTGTTCCACACGCCTGCCCGTGGTCAGAACCCAAAACAGGAAGGGGGACCAGCCAGGCACAGTGGGGACCCTCAGCCTTAGGCAGGCTGATCATTGTGAGCCGAGACAAACAGGAGTGTCTGTCTTTCTCAGAGCAGAATAACATCTTTGATGGAGCCCCTGTGAAGTAGGAAGAGGCAAACAGGCTCCTTTGGAAAACACCTCGGTTTTCAGCAGGGAAGCTGCTTTGGGGGCACCTGTCTTGCCTCTGCACCCCCCCCCCCGCCGTCAGTGGTTTGCTGTGGGGCCTCTCGGCTCCCCTCGGCTCCCCAGAGGCTGAGAATGTCGTGTGTGGCTATTGGTTGCTTTGTGCTGCGCGGCGAACTCTGTGGTTGTTGGAAAGAAGCGTTAAAAGCCAGGGAGTGCCTCTGATCGCAAGAGGCCCCAGGCATCAGCCTTTGCTCTCCTTCCGATCAGCCCGTGGGGGTCCCACCGACTTCCTGGCACCTGCAAAGGGTCCGCTTGCAACCTGCGACTGGCAGGGATGAACGCTTCCAGACTGCCCGGAGTGAGCAGATTAAAACAGTTCTGGAGGGTGAGTAAAAAGACACAAATCAGAAAAGTTTAATTTCTGGGGGGAGGAGAAAAGCTAACCCTCTGTGGGGGATGTGCTGTGAGGGACTTGCGTTGTCCTACAAAACTCACGCTGCGAGATTCAGCTGTGCCTGTGTGATGTCTTGCCAGAGGTTTAGAATTTAATTTTAACTACTCTGCAGCAGATAGAATCAGAGCCCGTTCGGCCGTGGGGATTCACTCACAGCAGAAGTTTTCTAGAAAAGGCAGCCTAGCGTCTGAGCCGCGGTGCGGGGGTTGATGCGTTCACTGCCACCTGTGTGTCAACCAGCATCTTCTGATCTTCGCCTCTGGGAACAGCGTTGCGTGTGATGGTGGACAGACGAAAGCCTGGAAACAGGGTCTCTGTGCGTTTCCCTTTGGACTGCAGAGCCTGTCGGAAGCCCTGGGTGACTAGACAGAGAAAAGCTGAGACAGTTTCAAGCTCTGCATTGTGCTGTTAAACCATGAGAAAGCAAAAGGCAGCTGTAGTCACAAATCAGTCAAACGTGTGATGCGCACTGTGCACGGCGACCGGAAGCCCCCCTGTGATGAGGAGGTCGGTGCCAAGCCGCCGTCACAGCAGGCGGCTTCTGGAATGTCCAGTTTTGCCTCTCCTCCCAGAATGATAAAACACCTATGGAAATCATTGCCTTTTTTTTCAGTTGTCAGAATCTGGATTCAGAACAGCAAGTAAAGAATTCTGTCCTGAATGTTACGTGGGATTCAGGGAGATGGGAAATGTTCACGGCTCAGGTCCATCCGTCAAAACTCTTGAGTGTTTAGCACCTAGGAAGGAACAAATGACCCGGATGGTGATTTTCAGCGACCCCTTAATACAGAAGGCAGAGCTGGAGTGAAATTGTAAGTTTCCATCTTACTCCAGCGTTATTTGATTCTGTGATTTATGTGTGTATGTGCTGGTACCAGCGCCCTGCTCATCAGCAGTCGCATCCTTAGACGAGTAAATGACAGGTAATTAGTGCATCGAATGCGTCTCTGACTGGTGAAGTGCGCTTTGTTCTGTGGATGCTCTGAGTCATTTAGGAAGGGCCTGGGGTTATGGATGTGCTTGGTCCGTTAGACTCACGGTACCTCTTTATTTGAACTTGTAAAATGATCAGATAACGTGAGTTGCCGGTCATCGTGAGATGACTTCTTAAGCAAGGATCTATATTCACCTGGGCGGAACCGAAACAATGACCTCCCACGTGGAATCCTGTGTGTTGTATGTATCTATGTGTGTATTTGATCTGAGTAAACAAGAGCATGTTAAACACTTTTAAATGATGAAACCACAGAAGCACCGTGTGCAGCTGGCAGCGCCCTGGGTTGAAGGTCCAATGACCAACTTGTCTTTTCTGAGATTAGTCTCTTGATCTTGGACAAAACTGCTTAAGGCCTTTCAAGGTCTGTCTGCAGACAGAGGGGTTCCTCCAGCTCTGGGATTTAATCTGAGCACGTGGAAAACAGATTAGTCTGTGCTCCGGATTCCCCAAGTATCTGTCTCGATTGTGTCTGAGAGAGTCTGATTGGATCTGCTGAGTATCATTTACTCTTTCACAGACTAGAAACAGACACATACAAGCACCCCAAAGCTCCAGATGTGCCCCTCGACGAGCGGCGTCTGGAAAGGGGACTGCCTGGCCCCTCGGCATCCTCTGTATGAAGCACACAGACTCCGAAACTAACAGCACAACACTGGCCTTCATCCTTGGAAGGGGGCTCAGATCAGTATAAAGAGCCACCAGAGTGTCACTAACCGACAGCCCAGTCCGCACAGGGAAGCACATTCTAAATAATCTAAGGACTTCCTTCATTATTCAGGGATGGGAGTGTAAGTGCGTGTTGTCATTACTCTGTAGTCTCAATTCTGAATTATTCATTCCCTTTTTCATGGTGGTTTTATGCCAATAACTCCAGACTCTTGTCAATAAAATTTTTAAAGATCAGAGGTAGACAACAGTTTCAGAGAAAGGATTTAGAAGCCCCTTTGTGGAGGAGGGACTTTGCAACATCCCGTGCAAACAGCAAAGCCAGCTGGCCAGTGTCTTCCCCACGTCTGCCTGACTCTCTTCACGAGTCGGCTCCCTCTCAGGCCACCAGCTGGATGGAGCCCCGAGTCCTGTCACCTGCTCCAGTGAAAACTCCTGCAGGCGATCAGGGCGGCTTTGAAGGAGGTGCGCCTGCGTGGCCTGCCGGCAGTGGCAGTGGCCATCTTCCCATGATTGTGGTCGCTTCTGATGTTTGTGCTTTGTTACTGGCAGCAAGTGGAAATAAGAGACCGGTTGTGCCTGTGGTCGTCGGCAGCAGAGAGTTTTGGAATCACTGCTTTAAATGGCCTGCTGTCTGGACTGCATGCGTATAACAGTCACAGGACTATTTGGTTTCGCCAGAAAAATCTGTAAATCCAGTTATTGGGTGCTGAGTGAAGTCACTGCGTTCAGCAGAAGTTTGATGTTAGAAATCTTTGTTCCAGAAAGGCTGGTCCAAGTGTCCTAGAGGAGGGTGCTTGTCTTTCCCCCAGTGGCCTTTGTCCTGCTGACCACAGTGACATGCAGCCCCCCGAATGTGACACTGCGGAGTAGCCGATGCGGGAAGGGCAGTGTGACGTCGTGGAGGAACGAGCAGCGCGCAGGAGGCCCCGCTGCAGCTCCGGGCTCCCCGCGGTGCTGACCCGCGGGGTCGCTTTCTCCCTGTGTGTTGGTTTCTCTCCTGTGAAACGGGAGGCGGCTGTGGATCCAGTTGTGTGGCTCTGTATCCAGGCAGCGTAATAAAACCCCCCAGGAAGCTTTTTTTTTTAACTGTCTGTACCCAGGCTCTGCCCCACCCCAGGTAAGTCAGTCACACTGGGTGGGGTCCCTGATGTTAACATATTTCTTTTAAAGCTCCCAGGTCATTCTAATGGGCAGCCAGAATCCAGACCAGTTAGACCATCTAAAGGCCCTCCCAGCACTCACGTTCTACTTACTTGGATTCTAATGGTTTTTGTCAAGGTGAGAGCACTGCACCGTGGTTGTGGTGGTATTATATTCCTTAATATTCTGGTCATTTCGAGAGATGAGGCATTGAAGCGCAGAGCAAAGGAGCCAAAGGACTTCGCTCCCCCAAAGTGGCTTTTCGGGCTCAAGGCTTTGAACATCCTTGGTGTGGACAGAGCATCTAATGGCCACCTGAATTTTTAATTCCCTAATGGGACATTCTGGGTCCTAAGAGCAGAGAATTCTAGTTTCAAGGAAATAAAAACAGAGAAAATCATATTTTCCCCCAAGTAGAAGCTTGTCTTTGTTGTCACCGAGGTCTAATCAGGTGTTAGGTATGCAGAGGGGAAGAAGACAGCCCTTGCTTAAATTAATTTATGATCCAGTGGAGATGAGAGAACAAGAAATAGTGCCGTGTGGTTTGGAGGCATCTAACCCTGACGTTGTTTGGCTGCGTGATCTCCCGGTCTCGAAACCTTTACGAAGGCGTTCAGAGCTAGAAGGAAGACCCCCCACCCCTATCATTTGCCTGTTTAAAGGTAGTTGAGTTTGAGGGTAAACATAGTTTTCATTTTGTTTCTCTGGGACACAAAGATACACATGCCCAGATACTTGAAAGCACAAAGTATTTATACTGATGTTCAACAAACATATTTATGCATTAAAATACACAAACCTAGGTGGGGACAGTATAGCTCAGTGGTAGAGTGCAAGCTTAGCTTGCATGAGGTCCTGGGTTCAATCCCCAGCACCTTCATTAAAAAAATAAATAAGAAAAAAGACTCACAGACATAGTAAACAAACATATGGTTACCCGGGGGAAGTGGGTGGGAAGGGATAAACTGAGAGTTTGAGATTTGCAAATATTAACTACTATATATAAAATAGATAAGTTTCTTCTGTCCAGCACAGGGAACTACATTCAATACCTTGTAGTGACCTATAATGAAAAAGAACATGAAAACGAATATACGTATGTACGTGTGTGACTGAAACGTTATGCTGTGCACCAGAAACTGACACATGGTAACTGACTAGACTTCAAATAAATAAATAAATAAATACCTAATTATCTCCTGCCGCCCCCCAAAAAATTAAAATACAATTTTTCAAGAAAGCAGTTCATAACTCTTAAAATACGCAAACCTACATTTATGCATTTCAGTAGAAGAAGAAAATGCAGTGGGGCATTTCGTGAGTGATGACACAAGGAGGAAAAGCAATGGAAAACGCCTGCTAACATTTAGGTTGTTTCCCTGAACAGTTCGAGGCAGCTCCCGTGTCCTGATCGTGCCTGCCTGCCCAGGGCTGACTCGGTGACTGCTCCCAGTCGGGCTTTCCCCAGGCCTCAGAGAGGCGTCTGCGTACGTGGGGTCCAGCCGCCGCTCTGTGCCCAGGAGCTGGTGAAGCAGGAGAAGCCACTTGCTCTCTGCGGACCTCCGTGTCTTACCGGCGCTGGGACAGGTTGGACGGGACTCCGTGGGTCTTTCCCTGATGTCCTGTGGTTCTTCCTCAACCATTTTCTTCAGGTTGTCAGGAAGTGGGAAAGACTATTTTGAAGCTGTTAATCCAGAGAGTAAGACGGGATAGAGATTCCTTCTGAAGGGACGGCCCACCCCACCGACCTCCCAGTGTGATTTAGTGGAAAAGGCATCAGCACTGCAGACAGATCAGAATCTGAGTTTGGATTCTTCCACAACCCATCAGGTTTCCACCTATCAGAGCCCAGGTTTCCTCCTCTGGAAGATGGAGCTGGTGATACTGGTAGCATGCCCTTAGCGGGTGGAGATCTGTCCAGCATCTGTGGAGACACTGGCGCATCGTGGGTGCTCAGTGTGGGACGTCCCAGGCACGGCTCACTGACTGGCAAGGGAGGCTGGGTGCACGCATCTCACTCGGCAGGATGCCTATTCCTCCGACTCGGAGTCTGCTTGGTGGCTCCGTGATGTGGGAGAGGCCCTAGGGCTGCAGGGGTGCCTTTGGGGAAGGAAAACACTACAGCCTGGCAAGACAGCGGAGTAAATGACATGGTTACATAGGTTTCCATCAGCCAGCCCCCCCTCCGCCTCCTCCCGCCCCTCCCTGGGCTGAGACCAGTGAGGCTGCCCTTGTGTTTGAATTTCTCTATGTGGTCTTGCCACACAGACCAGATCAACTGCTTTCAGCTCTTGGAGGAAAACAAAATAGAACACATTTGAACAATTCTGTGTCTCAGTCTCTCTGGTTCAAATAATCAATGCCGTCTCGCAGCCAGGCGTCTTGGTGTCAGGTGGACCCAGGCATGGCTTTGGCCTTGAATACTGTCCCTTTGGAGAAAGTCCTTAGTTTCTTTTTAACCAACACTCAAAAATTATTAATTTGGCTCTTTACTCATGAACATTAAAAGCTGAAAGTTAATAAACATTTTACGATCCCAGAGCTAAAATGCGTACCTGATTGATATTGAGGAGCAAAGAATTGAGGGCAGGGGAAAGGCCTTCTCTTTCCAGAATTGCAAAATCGATGTAAAGCGGGCTTTCGCTCACCTACCGAGTGTGCAACGAACATTGGCCGGAGCAGGAGGGCTCTGGCGGGACGGGCTGCCTGGAAATCCTGGCCTCTCCCCTGGGTGGTCTCCAGTTAGTTAGACCATCACACCTCTTCCTGCTTTTCTGGGTGAAATTGGCTGGAATTCCCAGGGGAGGAAAGTAGAGTTGACAGTAACACCATCAGTTCATCGAATAATGTCAAGACTTTCAAAGAAATACAGAGCAGCGCTTCCTTCTCAAAATGTGATGGGTTCCTGGGCTCAAATGTATTTTTGAAAATCAGGTGTCAATCTTGAAATAATGAGCAGGCACTTCTTTCTGTCTGGTGGTCGTTGCCAGTATGAAAAGGGCTTAAGTATACGCTTAGCTCATACTGTGTAATTTTTTCTGCAAATACGTTCAGGAACTCAGCCGCAGTGTTGGTTTTCTTTTAAAGATTTTTCTCCCTCCCCTAGTGAACCGGAACAGATTATTCGTGCTTGCTATCGATTAAACAGATGGAGGCACCTTTCTGATGAGCTAGAAGAACGGAACTGGGATAAATAGGGCCAGTTTTTCCCAAAGGTCTAAAAAGCACGTGAATTCACCTTGTGTGCTGGCAGGAGCTGTTACTTCTTAAAGAAGCAAAGAGGACCCAATAGGGTTTTCAAGGGATGGTCTTTCAAAGAACTGTTCCTGAGCGATGTAATCTTTAAGAAGTCTGCACTGCCGTGTGCTCATGTAGGAACCGAGAAAATCTTTATTATCAGGTATTTTGAAAGAAGATATGCTGAATATTTATAAGGAGGAGAATTCCTACATGAAATGTGAACTGTCAGATAATTTGCTTGATAGCTAATAACCAAAAAGCAACTAATTCGGTGGCAAAGAAACCCAGTGAACAAACTTGGGGACTGGGGAGTCTGCTGTTTTTTTCATTATTAGGGAGGAATTTACTAACTGGAGATTCTCTGCCTTGATCGTTGGTGCCATTTTCTGTAAACGTTGCTTGAGTCAAGTCACTGATTAGAAAGACAAGTATGTTAAAGACAAACATACTTGCAAGACTGTAAAGTGTTACCATTTGAACCTGGTTACTAGCATCTTCAGGAAGGAAAGCCTGAGAATTATCCTTGACAATGAGTATGCACAGAGCCCACTTCTGTAGGCAGATGGGCTTACTAGGGTCGATTGAGTGGTTCTTTAATCACCTCATCTCAGTCGTCGTATCTGTGAATTAGGGATAAGTTACTTATCCTGGAAGAGTTTGTGAGAAATGAAAGCGATCACAAACGTAAATGGGCAAGTATCAGGCCTGTCCCTCATCAACGGGTGCCCTCTCCTCCCGTGGGCAAGAGCCCCTGTTTCACCCATAGCTGCAGCTTGTAGGCTGAGGGTGTGTGTACCACTACGCCTTGAATGGAGGGATGGATGGAGGGAGGGATGGATGTATGGATGGATGGGTGGAGGGAGGAAGCCAGCTCACATCCACTTTACGTCTACATCAAAATTTATGATTGACTGTGAACCACTTAGTAATTCACCAAGCCTATTCTTAATCAGTTTGCATGAACTTCAGCCTCACTGCTGATAGTAACATTGCCATGTTATCTGAAAACATCAGAAAAGATTCCTTTCCTCTGTTGTTCTTCTTGTAGCCTGGCCCTCTGGGAATCTTGACATTAGTAGGTGATTTGGCTGTTAGCCCTTATGTGTAGACAATATCCATGCATTGTTTAACGTTCACCTTTGAATCTGAGATAGCCTTTGGTTTAGGAAGTAGAGTTTTTCTACTCTACATTTATCAGTTAGGAAAAGATGTCAGAAAAAAAAATCCAGCTGTTTAACCTAAGCCTTTTTAGGGGCAAATGTTGATGGATTTCTGTCTCTTGATGCTTGAGTATCTTATTCTGTCTTAAGCTTCAGGGATGCGGAGAGTGAGGTAAAGACAGACTTAAAGGGGCCGCCTTCCAGCTCATGATACCTTGTCTTTGCAAAGATTTTAAAAACAAAATCTCCAGCGGAGTAGACAGAGATCATTGAGTTTCTTTCTTTTTTTTTTTTCCTCCTTTCCGTTGAGCTGGTCGGCAGCATCATCTGTTCTTTTACTAAAACTCTTGGTTCTTATTTGATGTCCCTGCCTACGAACACACTTCTCTGACCTCTAAAACAGCCAACTTCGATTCCTGCAAAAGTTAGCTAACATCGAGTTACCCATTAATTGGATAGACATTTCCAGTCCCAGACTGTGTCTAGGTAGCCGGCACCGTACAGGCCTGTGGGGCAGATTCGGGCAGGGGCGGGAATGAGGGCAGGGGAATTTAGCGTAAGGATGCATAGCACAGGGTGTGACGTGCCATAGACACCAGGAGGAAGGGCCCTTGAAGTGCCCAAACAGGGCAATTCATTTTGTCTAGAAGGCGGGGGCTTGGAGGAAGACCCCCAAGAGAAGACATTTCAATTAGATGTTTAAAAATAGGTAAACAAGTATGACTGAAACATGATGCTGTGTGCCGGAAACTGACACGGCTTTGTAAACTGACTGTACTTCAATTTAAAAAAATAAATAAAGATGGAAAACAAAGAAAAAAGAACTGAACAAGGAAACAAATTTTAAAAAAGTAATAGTAAAAGCTGTCTTCGGATTGGAACCAAAAAAAAAAATTAGTATGTGACAGTGAATGTATGTATGTTCATGTATAACTGAAAAATTGTGCTCTACGCTGGAATTTGACACAACATTGTAAAATGACTATAACTCAATAAAAAAAAGTTTAAAAAAATTAGTAAAGAAAAATTCTCACATGGACTAACAAGTCCAAGCAGAGAAGACAGTGTGATCGAAGGCATCAAAACACGGACTTTTCTAGAAACACACACAAATGAAACTGTTCTGCTCCAGCTGGTGAGGTGGGTGTCCTGGGCGGGAGCTGGACCTGGGGGTCGAGGGGTGGCCAAGATGACCTGAGGCCAGCTGGCCACACATCCGTATCTGGGAGCTGGAGGAAGTCCGGAGTCACTGACCTGAGGCACAGGAATTATCTCCAGTAGTAAAGCTAGAAGTGCATGGCTTTTCTGTTCAGGGTGTTCAGGAAATACCACCTGGAGAGGATTTTTCCTCTATTTACATATATTTAGGTGAGCAAACTAGAGATTCTTGGGCATTTTTACCTTTCGTTGCCGTGGAAAGCCTAACCAACTACGCGGATGGCTTGCAGAAGTTGTCCTTTGTGGCTATTTGCATGCAGATTTCAACACCAGATTGAAAATGTTGGAATGCTCTTGCTATAAATAAAAAGCCCACTAGACTTTTAGATTCCCCTCAGGCCTGCTACTGAGCACTACCTGTGTGTGCAGACATGTGCTGGAGACCTTGAGGGTGAGGGAAGAAATGGGAAGAAGCAGCATTCCCACGTGCGATGAGCAGACTCCCATTTTGCGTACCGTTTTTTATGTATTTGCCATTTGATATTATGCTCTTTTGTATTTTTTTCACAAAGAGGCAAGAGTCGGATATATGTTGGAGCCCAATTTGGGTAAAATTTAAATAGAGGGGCTAAGTTTTGATTGAAGCCCTGAATGATGGGTAACATTTTTTAACACCTTTATTGTGGTTTGATTCCTACACAGTAAACTACACACATTTCAGATGTACTGTTTGATGAATTTTGATAGATGTAGACACCCATGAAACCACCACCACAATCAGGATGGCTAACATTTCCATCCCTCCCCAGGAGGTGCATATTTCAAACTCCTGATTTAATAAACAGGGGAATTGGGTTGAGGGGATGTGAGGACCAGATGGGAATGCGTAGCTCTGGGAATGAGCAGCAGAAGCAGAGGCTGGAGGTTACATTTCAGTAAAAAGGGGCAACACATTTGAAATGGACTGAGACATGAGTATGGAGGTCAGGAAATCCTTTCTTCCTCTCAGCAGGGCTCTTGCGTATTTGATGTCTCCCTTTCCGTGGGAGGTGAGCCTCCATCACTGGCGATAACTAGGCTCTGGGAAAGAAGGGGGTGAGAAATACTTGACTGCAGTCACATTCTCAAGTCCAGGCAGAAATATTCAAATAGGAGGAGAGGAAAGTGATTCTTCCCCCTGCCGGGCAGGTGATGAGAAATCCAGCACCCCAACATACACCGCCGTGTGCGGATGAACCACAGGGGTACGGACCGACCTCAGGGCAACAGCCAAAGCGGGAGCCTTCTAGCCTCTGAAGTGTGAGTGTTGTAAATACGCACACTCACAGCTTTTCTCTGGAGGAAGACTGTGCCTGATTTGAGCTGGCGGTGATGAGGTCTAAAGATTCCTCATCAGAGAGGCTGCTTCACTTCAGAGAAAAGCTGTCTGTATCCCCAGTTTTTCTGTTTACCTTTGTGGAGGAAGAATGTTGCCTGCAGTACCAGTCAGCAAAGGACGTTGCAGCCGCAGCCACTGCCGGCACCTCTCAGCAGCGCCCCCCAGGGGACTCAGGATGGCAAAGCCCAGGACACCGGCCCTGGATGGCCAGGTGCCTGTCAGAGAGGAAGGGTCTCACTGAGCCCAGACTCTTGCATCTTTCTGTACACAGAAAAGCTCTAAATTCCTTAACTTGAGATGTCTGGTTTTCTTTAATTAATAGTAATCTTTTTTCTAAGCTGAAGTGTAGTCAGTGACAGTGTGTCAGTTTCTGGTGTACAGAATGAAACAGTAATCTTTTGATGTTCCGACTACCTGGTCTTTGTTGCAAAGACACCTGCATGTCCCGGCCCCTCCCTTACCTCTTCGGAGCAGTCCCGCAGAGCAGTCTGAGATCAGGCTATCTCCCAGGCTTGAAGTCCTCAGAAAATCCACTAAATAAAACATAATTCTCAACTTTTAGGTTGTGCTTTTTTTTTTTTCAGAAAACACCCTGCTGAAATTCTTTTTTTTCTTCCTTAAATGTTTTTCATTATGAAACTAAGAAATGCATCCTATTTCCAGGTGGTATCGCTACTGGTGCTGTTTGAAAAATCAATGTCATGTTCTATGATAAAAGCAGCTTATGTATTTTTGTAGGTACAAGGTGAGTGACAGGGAAACCGAGATGACAGTAGAATACAATGAGAGGGTGAAATAGAAGGGAATTATCATAAAAGTCAAGATGAAAGGTAGGGATTGTATCCACATAATTCCGATGATCTTTTTGAACAGCTTTATTGACGTAAAGGAGATTCAACACGCTTCACACATCTCAAGTGTATAATTTGATAAGCTTTGGCCTGGGTGTACAGCCTGGAACCAACCCTACAATCAAAATAGGCAGTGACTAGGTCGTCATCCCAAGGGAAGCCTTGTGTTCCTCATTCTTGTTCCTTTAACGGAGCAGTAAATGAAGTTGGCCAATTTTTGTGTTATTCATACTCATCTGAATTTCTTGGAATGCCTTTGTTTCTCTGCTGAATGTTGATTTTTATGAAGATAATTACCTTTCAGTGGTGGAGAGTTTCACCCTGTCTGCTTTCAGGGAGCACCTGGGCCCTGTGGCCAAGAGCCAGACCCCCCAAAGGCCTCTGACTTAGATTAACCTGAAGACGTTGCTTTCAGGACACCTCTGCCCCGCAGAAAGCTTCAGGGTACCTCGCTCCGGCGGGGTCCAGGCCCACGTCCCCGCAGGCTCTGGAAGTCCCCCTAACCAGGGGTCTCCTGCCCCATTCCCACTGAGTCTGCTCCTCTCTGTGGGTTGCAGCACCTCACTGAGATCCAGCTGCTCCCCAGATGACTCTGTACATGCCCCCTCCATGACTTGAGGGTGATTATTTATTCGAAGAAATAACAGAATCCCCAGGGAGTAACCAGATCACAGCCTCCTTTCGGACAGGAAGCCTTCATGCACCTTTGTGTGCGGCCTCTTCCGCCCCAAGCCCCCGCCCCGGCCCGACTCAGTCTTAAATGCCCCCAGCGGGTGCAGTGGAAATGGCTGCAGAAAAGCCTTCCTCCTCATTGGTATGCTGGTGGAAGCCTTCCCTCCAAATTCTCCATCATCAGAGGACAGTCCTGCTCTGTGCTTTTGCAAGCAGGAGGTAGCCCAGATGGGAAAGGAAATGAAGCATTCCCTGAAATCTGCCCCTTTTCCTCCACGTTTGACTCTGTGTTGTCTTATCAAAAAGGCGGTGCCCCCTGACCCTACTCCATCAGCTGTATCCGTGGACGCCGAGGTGCTATAATGCAGCCTTCTGACATATCAGGACGCCCGGGCCAAGGTGCCCGTTTGTTCTGAATAAGAATCGGTAATGTTCAACTAACAGAGACTGTGTCACCAAGCAGTTCATTTAGAATGTCATTGCTCTGCACTTCGTATCCTGACCTAACTGAGCCTAATTACGTCCGCATAGAGGACCGCACCACTAGGACACAAGAGGGCAGAGGACCTAGCCTTTCCTCCTCCCAGACCTAGAATTTTATTCCAGCAGGAGGGGCATGCCCACCGTGTGGCCTCCCTCCCCCCGGCAGAAGAGAGATGAACCCCTCTCCCTGAGGACATCACTGGCACCCCGGGCAGGGGCAGAGCCACTTGGAGTTTTACGGCTGGCATCAGCGCTCACACCGTGGGCTTCTAACACGGGCCAGGCAGCTATAGGCGTTCGACATTAGGAGCATCCAGAGCGTGAGTCCCGGTGTGAGGTGCGGTGCGTCGTGTCTCCGTGGTGCACTGTCGGTCTTTCTGAGTGCCTTCCTTTTCTTTACATACAGACAGGGTGTTTCTGTGGTCTAATGTCATTGCCTGTTCTCTCTTACTCATGAAGAAGGCGGGAGAGTGGGCAGAGGGGTTCTTTGTGTAATTTCCACTGCTTTATTTTAAAATTAATTATGAAGTATTTTTAAATTACTCCAGCATTTATACAAGTTTGATTATATAACAGAGATAATTCTGCATCCAAATGGTTACAGATCTTAAGGCATCATTCGTGGTTATGCAGATGTCAGAGGCCTGCCTGTATTAGGGTTCTCCAGAGGGAAGGAACCAACAGGACACATATTTATACATATTCATTATAAGGAGTTGGCCCACATGTTTATGGAGATGGGTAGGTCCCAGGTAGGTTGGCAGGCTGCAGACTCTGGAGAGCTGAGAGGTAGCTCCAGTCTGAATTTCAATCTGTAGGCCTGAGAACCAGGAGCAGTGGTATAAGTTCTCATCCAAAGGCCCAAAAAGACTGATGTCCCAGCTGAAAGCAGTCAGGCAGGAGGGGTCTCCTCTTACCTGTGGGACAGTCAGCTTTTTTGTTCTACCCAGGCCTTCAACTGATTGGATGAGGCCCACCCACATTAGGAAGGGCAATCTGCTGTACTCAGAGTACCAACTCCAGTGCTAACCTCATCCAGAAACACCTTCACAGACACACCCAAAATAATGTTTGTTTGCTTGTTTGTTTGTTTTTACTGAAGTATAGTTGATTGACAATGTTGTATGGGTTTCAGGTATACAGCACAGTGATTCAGTTATACATAGATATTTCTTTTCATATTCTTTTCTGTTATAGGTTATTACAAAATATTGAATACAGTTCCCTGTGCTCTGCAGTGGGACCTTGTAATAATAAACAAAGAAGATTTTAAAACAAGTAGAACCTAGTGGTTTCTGTCTCCTGTAAGAACTCTTAAGAGAAACTTAATAGCTCTCCTGGGTTAGGTTGCAAGAAGTATCATTTATTTTTTCACTTGAGTTTTCTTTGGAAGAATGATGAGAGATTAAAAGAAAGACAAAATAGTGCTATTATTATTTAGTATCTGGAAAATGCAAGGTTTCAAAATGTTTATCACTTGGAACATTAGTCCCACCTTATCACAAGCCGTGAAGCTCTGTGTTAACTGAACAAACGCTGTCCAACGTACAAACTGTCCTTATCTCCTTTGGACCATCCTGATATAGGACATTTGCAGGATCTTCTTAGAATTGGCTTCTATTGTAAATTTTATGACTTTCCCTTCCCCCAACAGAGGGCAGCCCTTTGAGATTCCCAAGGATGCTCAGACAGGGCCCCACAGTTCCAGCTGCATCTTCTGATGTATTCAGATTTCCTAATCAGCAGTAGAAAGAAAAGCTTGAGTCATAGTTGCAGGTGGTGGGGAGAGGACTTCAGTTTTAAGAACGCGTGTTTCCAGGCACTCGAAGTCTGTCGAATGTGGGTCTAGGCTGATGCCTACCTAGAACGTCCACTGAGACCAGGGCCCCATCCACATTAGATTCTGAAAACTCTTGGGATACTTTTGTGGGACCCTCATATAATTAGGAAGGCACTGGGGCAGCAGGTCACAAGAGGGAACTTTGAGGCTGGCTCCATGCAGCAATTATTAATGATTTCTGTCCTCTCCAGACTCCATGCAAGACACGGCTGTAGGTGAGTCCACTGCTTGTGGTGGCTCCAGAAACGGCACTTAGCAAATTCATGCGTCACGGTTCTAGTGAAGAGTTGAAACAACGTGTAAGTGAAAGGACACACAATGGAAAAGAGCTTTTTTTAAAAATTTTTTTCACTTTTTTATTGAAGTATAACTGAGTTGCAGTGTTTCAGGTGTACAGCAAAGTGATTCAGACATAGATATAGATACATGATCTTTTTTAGATTCTTTTCCATAGATTACAAGGTGTTACAAGGTACTGAATATAGCTCCATGGGCTGTGCAGTAGGTCCCTGTTGTTTATCTGTTGTATGTACAGTAGTGCGTATCCGTCAATCCCAAACTCCTAAATTATCCCTCCCGGCCTTTCCCCTTTGTTTTCTATGTCTGTGAGTCTGTTTCTGTTTTGTAAATAAGTTCATTTGTGTCACTTTTTAAGATTCCACAGATAAGTGATATCATGTGATACTTGTCATTCTCTGTCTGACTTACTTCCCTTGGTCTGATCATCTCTAGGTGCGTCTGTGTTGCTGCAA
Source organism: Vicugna pacos (assembly GCF_048564905.1). Classification (NCBI taxonomy): domain Eukaryota; kingdom Metazoa; phylum Chordata; class Mammalia; order Artiodactyla; family Camelidae; genus Vicugna; species Vicugna pacos. The sequence goes on along the minus strand of NC_132993.1, from coordinate 3,111,385 downwards.
ACGCCATTATGAAAAGAGCTTTTAAAATGAGAAAAAACTCATGTCCTAAAGCCATCACTTAACTTTGAGATCTTAATCTAGTTACTTACACTTTCGGGGTCTATGTTTTTCTTTAAGTAGTTATAATAATACTTCCCTCACAGAGCTGCTGTCAAAATTATATAGCAACCCATAGCAAACACGTGGTAAATATCAGGTTCTTAAAAATCAGAGCGTTTTCCCTTTGCTGTAGCTGCTATTATGTGAAAGGGGGGGGTTAGACTAGTTCTCTTGGAGCGAGTTTGGAAGATTTAAGTAAGTTAATGGTTTGATAGAAGCTTGGATGTTCTAAAGCACCCTATACAATGTTCACGCATCCCTCAGATGGTCAGGGGGTGAGTGCTATGCCCCAGCCCACTGAGGTCTCCCGGGAATGGGCAGGGCACTGCTCCCAACCTCAGAGAGTGTGCATTCAGCTGAGGACAGCAGAGTCAGAAATGGATTGATTGAAACAGAGAACGCTGCAGTCCAAGCACAAAGAACGTGATGTCACACTGTGTTGTGTGCTTGGGAGCCGCGGGAGAGGAGGTCTTCAGTGATCTCAGACGTACGCACAGTGGTGCCTGTCGGAGGTGACACTGTGTCGACTGATCTCGTGAAATCACCTCGCCGTCTATACGTGTACCAGATCATCACACACACCTTAACCTTGCACAGTGTCATAGGTCAATTATATCTCAATAGCCTTAGAAAAAATATTAAATCAAGTGATGATGCAGGATGTAGAAGAAAACAACCGCCTGTGAGCCTCATGGGAACAGTGAGCGTTGACACGTTCGCATATTTCCGTGTGTTTGTTTGGCAAGCGTTTAAATTTCGTTATGCTCACTGACAATGCTGCCCTTCCCCCACTTCCTGCCACCCTGCACTCAAACCTCACCCCACATCTATGCCCTCTCATTGCCCTGTTCTGGACACCTTTTGTGCTGGTCCCTCCAGGATGCCCTGACCTCTGTTCCATCTCCGCATGGACTCCCACGTTGCCCCCACGCCCCTCCCTCTGTTCCCGGGAATCTCCCGCCATCAGAGACCCCTCCCGCAGAAGGGCTCGGCTGTTTGTTTGTTTTTTGTTTTCCTTTCCCCCTTCCAGGTGAAAGATCTGATTTTATCTCTGGGTCTCTGAACTTAGAACCTATAACAAGTTTTCTGTCTGTTCGCCAATACCGGCTAGTACACAGACACACAGACACACACACCAGTTTCTTTCTTTCTTGCTCTGGACACAGGGCAGGGTTTTAACTTTAGCAGCAGACCATGAAGACTGGGAATAGGACACTAAAGTCAGATAAACCTGGGTTGAGGTTCCGATGTTACCATTTACTCGCTGACAAACTTGACTAAATTGCTAAAATGTAGGTATGTTTCCTTCTTGAAAATAGAAATTATAATAGTGTGTTCACAGTAGAGTTACTGAGAGCATTAAATATAGAAATGAGGTAAAATTAGCTCATGCTGAGTGTGTGAAATTTGCAGTTAGCATTTAGAGTATATGTTTTTGCTGCTGTGCGGGTCCTGGATTTGCCCAAACACGAGTAGACAGTGGAACCTGGAGATGGTTATTGCGATAACGGAGCGCATGTCCCCTCACACTTTCCTCTGCGCACCACGGGCAGGACCGCTGCCCAAAGCTGAGGCTGTTTTCAGGTGGCGTGGTGTGGCCTGGCCATTTCCTGACCCCAGGTCAGAAGTACACGTGTCCTGGGCTCTGTGTGGCCGTCACAACACCATCCCTGTCCGCAGGGATTTGCAGGTGTCCCAGCAGGGACGCGGCGTGAGGAGGACAGGGGCATCTGGGTGAGTGATGGACGAGAAAATCCACGTCGGCAGGTGCCGGGGTGCCGGGCGCAGAGGGGACCAGGAGGAAGGACCTAAGAAGTAGTGAGGTGACGATGATCTGATCTGTGAGGCCCCTTCCCGGAGGCAGGTCCAGTGGCCTGTGCGCCGAGCTCGCGCGCAGAGTCCGGCAGGAAAGCAGAGGCGGCGCAGCCCGCTCAGCGCGCCCTGACGAGAGCAACGCGGGACCCGCGAAAGGCCTGTTGTTGCCGCGGAACCGGCCTCTGCACCCGAAGGCCAGACCGAGACTCGGGGGCGGAGTTTTTGGAGAATTCTGAAAAGAACAGCTTTGTTGCTTCGCCAGGCAGAGGGGAGTCACCGCGGGCTAATGCCTCAGAGACTCTGAATCTGTCTCGGGGTTGGGGTCTTGAGGTTTTATAGGAAAACTGGGTGGAACAGAAAAGGTGAAACAATCAGGGCGTTTTACAGGGTGTTACGTTCCTCCTAACCTCGGTGAGTTTTCCTGGCCGCAGGGGGGAGCTGCAGAGGGTCTGTCCATTCCTCTGAGATTATCAGCCCTCACCTCCTTCCTGGAGCACGGCCTCTGGGTGAAGCTGTTGACCGTCAGGGGAACGTCTGGGGTGTTTAGCACAAAAGCAGTAAGGGAGAGTGCAAATCACAGGACTTCTTAGTGAAAAGAATCAGCGACAATTTTAGCATCGGGGGAGCCGGTTCGCTTCCTGCCCCTTCACTGTCAGCTAGAAGTGCTGCGTAAGAAGTTGCTCTGATTTTGAGTTAGCTGCTGTTGGAGGAGCAGTTAATATGCCCGAGGAACGTGGTCCTTTTTAGAGCCTGGATCCCCAAAATGAGCCCTGAAACGATGCTCATTTGCTCAATGAGCCTCTCGCCTCCCCAGCTGCAGAGCTGTGGGCCCTCGCGTGCTATTACCTGTCTGACGGCCCCGTGGGGCCCTGCCACCTGGGCCTGCAGAGCCCTTCCATAGCCCCACCCACGGAGATCGCTGTAAATGGGCCAGCCAGGCGCTACCCAGGAACTACGCGGCCTCGACAGGGCACAGCCCTCCGTGGTGGGACCTACGGGAGGGGTCCTGGGAGCTTTTACCCTGTTTCTCACGCAAGAGCCTGGCTTCTCTGTCCAGCCTGTAACAGTGGGGAGCCTCTCGTCCTGCCCAGAATGAGGCTGAGGGCTGATTACTCACTGACCTCCAGGGGCTGTTAATGTAAGGAGAGCTGATTATCGCCATTAGCGTCCCCTCCCCGATGTGAACGTGAGACAAACCCTGATGAGTCTTATTTGAAAGGATGCTGTTCACACGTGCCGCCCCTGATTTCCTTGGACAGACAGAAGTCACGTGGTTGTCAGCACCCTTGGGGCAGGTCATCGTCAGGGTTAAGTTGGGGAAGGTGCGTCTCTCGTCTGCGGCGTCACTGACCGTGTAGGAGAGCTTCGTCCGGAAGCAGCGGTAACCCAGGGCTGTGCCTTTCCTTTCTACCTTCTAACTGAAGCATAGTCGACTTACCATGTTGGCTTCTGCTCCGTTTCTGTTAGTAACAGGCTTAGTGGCCTTGTGCACGTGCGTGTGTGGAGGTGCGTCTGTGCAGGTTTGATATGTACGCGTTCATTCCCTGGAGTTCTTTATGTACATATAAAGAATGCATATATATATAAAATATATAAAGGGCATGTGTATTTAAACAATTTAATCACAAGTTGCATTTGAGCAAGTCTCTCCGGTGCTGAGCTCCACATTCCCTGTCACAGGCGTTCAGTGCTGGCTCGGATCAGGTGCCTGTTCTAGTACTCATTTTAATGAGCACACTTCTGCAGTGCCGCCTTGAGACAGCACACGGTCCTCCACTAATCATTACTGACACTTTTTTCTCCAAGAGTTTGCCCTTCCTTTATTAATAACAATCTTGAGGTTTTTGTCCCTTTGCTTTAATTAAGCTTTTTATTTTGAGATAATTGTAGATTCTCATGCACATGTACAAAATAGTGAGAAAGCTCTCCAGTACCATTTGGCCGGTCCCCCAGGGGTGCCATCCTGCAGAACCAGAGCACGTCACAACCAGGACGTTGATGCTGATGAGACACGATACAGGGCTTTCCACCCCCACAAGGGCCACTCAGGGCGCCCGTTCATGGCCACTCCCACGCCCTCCCGCCCCGCCCCTCCCTAACCCTGGCGTCCACTTATCTGCTCTCCAGCTCTGTGATTTTTTTTTCATTTCCAGAATGTTATGTAAATGAAATCACACTGTACCTAACCTTTGGGATTGGCTTTTTCCACTCAGCATATTTCTCTGAAGATTATTTATGTGCACTCATGTGGTTTCATCTTGAAAGCCTCTCGAGTCTCTGAAATCCTAGAGTCAGAATCTGAGGACATGCCCCTCCCTGGGTGACAGAAGCTCAGAGAGAGGTCTTCTGACTTGGATGGACTGCTTACAGCTGAGCACAAACCTATAATTTTGCCGAAGCTAGAATTGTAAGAAGAGGCATACAGATTCCCTGTTACTGCCCCCCCCCGAGGATTCCAGGCCACCCCACTTTCCAGGTCACCAGCACGGGTGTGCCTCTGTTGCACAACCTGCAGGAGCGGGTGCTGGCGTCACCTGGGCTGTCCTCGGCCTCCTCTCCCTTGCTGGATGATTGCAGCCAAAAGAAATGCATGTCCCCTATTGCTTTGTCAAGTTTGATTTGTAAACATTTTGGAACGAAGGTCCTTAAAGAGGCAGAAAAGGGCACGACATTCCACAGGAAGTAAACTGTCGTCCTTGCCTGTTCTCCGGCTAAAGCCTAGTCCGCCCCCAGCGGGGGGGGGGGGGTATTCTCTTCTTTCCTCTCTGAGAGCTCCCTCCCCGCAGGGCTCCCATGCCTCTGTTCCTTGACCCTTCCAGACCAAGACCACGAAGGACCTCTCTCCACCCCACCTCTCTCTCCACTCCGTTCTCTGAGTGCCCTAGGGCTTTCCGCAGCCCTCCTGGAGCTCCTCGGCCTCCTTGCCCCCCGCCCCCTGTCTGGTAGCACAGAGCGGCGCAGAGGGGAGCTCTGCCAGGCCGTGAGGAGGGGAGAAGCCCGAAATACGGATCCTTGCCTATACTCTTGTCCCAGACGCGTTGCTAATCTGGGGTCTTGGCAGCTTACAGAGCTGCCCTTTAATATATATTAGAAACTTCCCACACGTGTTTGAACCAACAGGACCCAGTCAGCCGACCTCTGTCCTGACTGAGCTCCTCACGCACCCCACGGCCCCAGCAATCCATCCGGACACGACGGGGAGACTCTACACAGCTCACCGTCACTCCAGTTCATTCTGTGCTCATCCATGTATCAGGAACCACTGGGATGTCCTAGGAAAATGTATGTGATAAGGGTTTTATTTTAGCGTGACGGACATACTTCACAAAATGGGGTGGTGGTGGGCAACGTTGTGCACGTGCTAAACGCCACTGAGTCGTTTACTCTAAAATGGTTAATTTCACGTTACGTGGCTTCCACTTGAGTAAATTATTCTTCTAAATGTGTCGGATGTCACTTCAAAGGTGAAGCACCCAGTCTTCTCTCAGTAGACAGTCCTGTTATCTGCCGGGGCGTAGATAGAGCGTCCTTGAATATATTCAGGCAAAAACCTGGGGGAGCCACAGAGTGAGAAAGGAGAAAGGGACCAAAGATGCTCTTCTTCTCCTTAAGGCGTATCAGCTCCTTCAAATGGCATATCATTAAAGACTCAAAGATGGGGGCTTTGTAGATTCAGATTGGAAGAAGTTTGTGGAGGAAGTATCAAGATGAAAATGTGAAATACATTGTTGGCAAAGCAACATTACCACACCCACGTGGTACATATGTAACAGTTGCCAAGGACTAGCTCATGCTTTAAAATCCAGGCCTTAATACCAGCAACTCCAGTTAATCATTGTAACTGTGAAAACCTAATCACAGGCATTTCCTGACGTTTTGAATTTGCAAGTGTAATGTCATTTGTTTCTATGTAGGAAAACAGTTGCAGAGTTTAGAAGGATGTACATTTTACTTTTAGATTTTATATGGCGTATTTATCAATTTGCTTGATTTTGAAAAGACAATATAAAACATTAGCACCAAATGTATACAAATGTTGTATTTATGTCAATGTGGCTAAATCAGACAGTTTCCCTGCCCCCTTCCCCACAGCCTGTTCATAGTTAAATCCAGACAATAACTTTTTATCCAGAGGATAAAAAGCCATCTCCAAGGAACAGAGCCCTGAAACTCTGGATCACAGTGATTTGCAATTTGCAGGTAATCGGATTTGCCTGCAGTAAGATGACTTTCAGTCTAACTACAAAACAAGTTTGCTTTTAAACAAACCTGGAGCCATGTGCAAAGTAAGACCAGAGTAGACCCTCTCTCATTTGATAAATGACGAAACAGAACCCAGAGAATCTCTTTTTTTTTTTTGAGTAGGAATTTTGAAAACAAGATACTTTTTTAAAGTAGCATCTATTTTTAGAGCATTTGTAAGCCGATTTTTACACGTAACTGAATTCTCCTAATCACACATCACTGTTTTGTTTTGCCAGTGGTCTGACACAGAGAACCAGCATTGGTTAATAGCTCCTCATTATTTGAAAATGAGGAGAAAATAAATCATAAGCTTCTCTAAGTGGTTCCTAACATGTCCAACATAGCCTCCATTTCTGGTGGTTACGTAGGGAGAAAAGAGGACTCAGAATAGCAAAAACTCGCACTAGGGGAGCTCCCCACGGTGTTTGCAGGGACCCAGAAATGGAGGCTGAAAAACTGACGAGGAGGTAAGAATTGGCTGGAGAAAGTGAAGCATTGCCTTGGACAAAAATAGAGCTGAACTCTGCTTATTACAGTCAGCAGCATCTCACTGCATATTTATGTCCCCTCAGTATTTGAAGAGCCCCGGATAATCACAGATACCCTGCACTTTGCAGAATCCACACAGCCCCGGCTGATTCATCCCATCTGGAACGTGTGACGTGCTGTTTATCACTACTCTAGTCATATTCCACTCTGCCCAGCATAATAAATATCAAGCAAGTGCTGTGTCCTTATATAATTTGGAGGATTGATCGGCTGACTTAAAAGCTTGATTCCCTAACAAAAGAAAATGGAGTGCTTTGTGCAAAGGTTAAATGCACAGTTTAATTGGCAATTGTGCATTAGAAACCTATTGTAAAACGATTACGGTTTGAGGGGACAGTCCAGACAGCACAGTCAGGGAAATAAGTTTTCGTTTTTGGCCATTAAAACATCAGGTTCTGGAACTGAAGTGAAAAAAAAAATAAATGGGACAGCCTCAGTCTGGATAACTGCCTCACCAGAATGTCGTTTTCTTCCTCCTCCACTCTGCCTCCTGACTCACAATTTAGAACATGTTCAGTATGCAGATTGTAAAGGTTCTTTCTTTGCCTAAATAATTTATTCAAGTCTAGCAAATTTTTAATTTCAGAGAAAAACACACATCTCTCTCTCTCTCTCTCTCTCACACACACACACACACACACACACACAATCTTGGTTATGTTGGGTATCTACCATGTAACTTGAAGGAAATTTGGAAATCTAGAAGAGTCCTCTGAAACTAATTTGGAGTAAGAGTATTTTACAGCAGTGATTTCCCAAAAATATTAAAAGAATGCTTAGCTGGAAGTTAAGTCTGTCACAGCCCCTCCAATGGACAGAGGGTGAAGTGCCCTGCCCGTGCTCCAGTTGAGACAGCAGGGAAGGGGTAAAAGAATGACACAGCCATTGAGGGTAGGTTAACTGTTTAGAACCAACTAAGTCCAAGATGGCAGCAGATTCAACTTCCAGTGGACTTTGAGCCTCGTTCTAGGCTCATGGCCGTACATTAGCTGCTGAATGACACACCCACAGGCGCCATGAAGGCTCCCACACTGACCATCAAAGGCCTAAAGTGGGTGCAGCTTGGGTCCTGGGAATCCCTCCCCCTCCCCCCAAACACTTGGGATAATGCTTTTACTTGCTAGCGGCTAAAACTACCCAGCGCATAGAAACCAGCCACCCTACACCCTGGGGCCACCTCCCTCGCCCTCTGAGATGACCCGCACTCTGTCTGTGGAGTGTGCATCTCCCGGAAGAAACCTAGCTTCACTCTGCTCTGGCTCACTCTTCACTTGAGACCAAAACCTGTTCTCCAGCAACGCAGTGAGGACGTGCATGGTGAGCTCCGGGCGGTGGGTGGGAGTCACAGAGAAATCTGGCTCCCAAAGAGCTCCGTCAGGTTTCAGCGGCGCACCGCCAGGGCACCGCCCACTGGAGTGTTTACCCTCCTTACCTTTCCGTCAGGCACCTGTCTTTACAGAAGGCTGCCCAAGGGCCTAAGACACTTCTCATCTGCGGGCGTCAGCCTCAGGGGGTGTGTCTTTCTGAGGCTTTCCTTTCTGCCTCTGACCATCACCAGCCAGTTACAGAAGGAGTAGTGGTGCCTGGTGGGACATTCAGATCCCCCAGTAATTCCCAGGTATTGTGAGCACATGCAAGTTGAAACCAAAAAACCCTTCTCCAGATCTGATTGAAAAGGATCCAGGGGTCCAAACTGTACCGAGTTTTCTATTCACGTGAAACAGTGTTATAAACATAGAGCAGCCACCGGGCTTATGACCGTTGCTTCTAACTGTGAGTTCAGAAAGAGCCCTTTGCTTCTTGTCTGCCGTGCAGGCCCGCTCAGGACTCCGCACTGTGCCCCAGGCGTCATCGTGATGGCGCTGGGATGGGGACGTTCAGATTGGACTTCTCACTTCTTTCTTGTCAGAGGGAGGAGCTGGACAGTCAGACGGCAGGACCTTTGGCCGTTGACTGACAGTGTTAAAAGGATGTGCGTTTCGACCTCAGGGCACAGACCTCTGATGCAGCCAGACTCCAGGAGGCTGGGGAGCACTGCCCGGGAAACCGCCACGGCTTCAGGCTTGAGCTCTGGTTTAACTGAGAAAACCTCACAGCAAGGAACCAGATGATGGTGAAGGGGAATTGAAGAGATCGATAATCACATTCAATTAGCTCTCTCTTTCCCTGTAAACTTCCATCTCCCCAGTTGGTGTAACAGAGGCCATCATACCACGGCAACAGACTTGGAGGCTCTATGACAACGAACACCTCGTTGGTCCGCCTGGTGCTCGGCTGCTCAGAAGTCTGTCCTCCCTTCAGTCTTGCATGTCTGCACTGTCATCAGGACGGAGCCTGCAGGGGACTGCAGGGGACATTGCGTCCGGGGTCTTCTCTGAGCAAATCCACCTGCTGGTGGCCTGCTGTGGTGCCTGAAGGCCTGTAGCCCTCACCACGCTGGTGAGCAACCTGAGCCCTGGGCGAGGCTGCAGAGCTGTCTTATGATTTTACTTATTCTTTCGAATTGTATTTCTTTTTTTATTATTATTATTGAAGCATAGTGGATTTATGTGTTGCGTTAATTTCTGCTGTACTGGCTTTACCTCTTAGTCGCCCAGTGAGTGATTTAGAGGAAAATGTAAAATGACCATGATGGTACCCACCTGTGCAGCGTGGGGAGGATGGCAGGAGTTCAATGCCCGCAAAGAGCGCCGAGTAGCGGCTAGCATGTTCCAAGCACACAGTGAAGTCAGTTACTTCTATGACGTGACCTCAGTGCTGTCTGACATCGGGAAGACTCGGAAAAACAAAAACATAACAACAAAAAAAACCAGCTCACAGGAGCTAGTTACTTATGCTTCCTTCAGACACCTGGACTGTGGGTGTGGGGAGAGGCATTTTGGGAGAAGAGGTAAGAGAGGCCTGAAGGCTGTCGACAACAACAACAAAAATCAGGTGATCTAGGAAAGAAATGGAAAGTTTTTACTCGAGCCAAACTTGAGGATGATAACCAGAGGAAGAGCACCTCAGAAACCTCTGGAGCCGTTCTGCCTGTTAGAAGTCAAGGCACAGCTTTATAGGGATTTGAGCCAGAGGGCCGGACATCCAATGACGTGTCACGGACAGTTCACGTCACCCGGATCTAAGTGTCATCCTGGGGCGCCGTGTGACCCCTTGCGAGGTCAAGGAAGGATGGTGTCTTTTAAGGAGCTGTCTTGTTGATGCTTAGACAGTGTTGCTCTTTGTGGTGGAGCAGGTGTTCCTGCCGGTGGGGGAGGCTTGGTCGATGCAGGACGCAGGTACACAGTGCCCAGTGTGGGGAGAGAGGAGGCAGAAGGGCCCCCCAGCGCCTAGAAAGAGCAGGACCGGCGGTGAGGGAGAAGGGGGCTGTTGCTGACGTGATTGTGTGGAAGAGGGGCCATAAGGCTTAGGTGCCTCAGCTCTAACCTCAAACACTCCATGAGGGGGATCCTAATACGCTCCCTTGACAGGTAAAGAATCAGGCCGAGAGTGTGTCACTGCCTGACAGTGATGGCTCTGGGATCTGAACCAGGGTACTGCCCAAGCCTGGATTCACTCACATTTCCACTGAGTCCCCCCGAGGGGCAGTGGGGGCGCAGAACCCTGGGCCCCCCGGACGCTCCAGCTAGTGCCTCTTCTCCTGGGAACCCAGGTTGTCCCAGGGAAGCAGGTCCCAGGGAAGCCAGCTCCCCTCTCCTGGTGCGGAACCAGCATTAGTCTCACTGGGAGGGGCAGTCGGCACGTGCGGAGGTGGCCGGGGTGGGATGGCGGGGGAGCAGGTGTGTGAAGAGAAAGGCTGCCCCCCGGCTTTCCCGCCTGAGTCAGGGAAGCATCGGACTTCTGATGGGAGGGTCCTCACAGCCACCTCTGAGCCTCTCTTCTGACCCCTGCTCGGGAGGTGAGGACAGGGAAGGGTCACCCCTGGTGGAGTTTGTTCAGTTCCAGGGTCAGCCAGAGTGAAAACCCAGGTCTTGGGGAAAGGGGGTGGGAAGAGAGGGGCTGGGAGTTTGAGATTTGCAGATGCACACAGATATGTAAAACAATAAACAGCAGCTTTCTTCTGTATAGCACAGGGGACTTTATTCAGTACCTTGTAATGTTTACGTGACTGGATAAAGAAGCTGTGGTATAGTTATACACTGGAATACTACTCAGCCATAAAAAATAAAATAATGCCATTTGCAGCAACATGGATGGACCTGGAGATTGTCATTCTAAGTGAAGTAAGCCAGATAAATACCATATGGTATCACTTATATGAGGAATCTAAAAAAAACACACAAAGGAACTTATTTTTTGCAAAGCAGGAACAGACTCACAGACACAGAGAACAAACCTGTGGTTACCACAAGGAGGTGGGAAGGTATAAACCTGGAGTCCAAGATTGGCAGATCCTAACTACTAGATATAAAATAGATACACAAGGTCCTACTGTACAGCACAGGGAACTCTGTTCAGTACCTTGCAGTGACCTGTAATGAAAAATGTGGAGATGAATGTGTGTATGTGTGTGTGACCGAAGTGTGATGCTGTGCACCAGAAACGGACACAACATTGTGAACTGACTATACTTCAGTATAAGGGAAAAAATGTAAAAACAAAAGCAAACAAACAAAAGGCCCGCTGTGAGCTGTGCGGCTTTTGCTGACCTCTTCCCCCGCGGGGAGGAAAAGCAGGTGCATGGTCTCCTTTCAGGCTCTCAGCTGGATCGTCCCAGGGCCCGACTTTGTCCTCTCCCGCCTCCGGAAGCAGGAGGGCTTGGTGGCTGTCACCTTTATCCGAGGGCCTGGGACTCTCTGTGATGACCATGGTCACCAAGGCCCTTCCAAAGCTGTAGCTGCCCTCCATCTCCTCTGTGTTCTGAAACCTTCCTCAGGCGCCGCTCTGGGGGCCGAGGCGGCCTTGTACGAGGCCCCCCATCTATGAACTTGCGTGGGGTTAACGGGAAGGAGCAGTATTTGTGGAGCCCCTCCCGGGGGCTCCGCACAGCACTCTGCCCAGGTGGGGAGGTCCTTCTTCATCTTACACGTGGAGAAGCAGGTGCAGACAGTCACGTGGCCTGCACGTGGCGGGCCTCCTAGGCTCCAACTGCCACTAATCCTTTTCTTCACGGAGAGAACTTCAATTTAAGAAAACTTTAATGAGACTTGCATTCCCACAGACACGTATTTCAGAGGACACTGGTTTCCAATTTCAGGACAGTTTCCCCAGGCTTTTCGTTTATATTTTGTAATATTAGTTTGTAAGACTTCAGAAGAAATGCCGAGGGCAGTCCCAGCACCACTGCAGCATCCCCAAGAAAGCCATAACATCTAACTCGTGGGGATGCTGGGGCACAGCCGCGGTCTCAGGCCCGGGGCGTCAGTCACCCAGCAGGTGTTTCTCGAGCACCTACAGTGTGAAGAGGTGTTCGATTCATTCATTCACTGGGAGGATTATTTGTCGAGGACGTGCCCTGTGCCATCCTGAGTCATCACATAGGATAAAATCCTGGTCCTTGGAAATCACAGCCAACTGGGAGAAGGCCCGTGAGAGTGGCCGTCACATGCAAGGGCGGGTGCAGAGATGGGGGAGGAGGGAAGGTGCGCAGAGCACGAGGGGAGGGGTGCTCCCGTGGGCCGTTGGTGGGGCGCCAGAGGACGTCCTCCAGGAGGGCTCCCTGAGCCAGCTTCCCAGGGACACACCAGCCCCGGGACACGAAGGAGATTTGAGAAGGCATTCTACAAACATGCAGAGTGAACAGAAGGACTGGAGCGCGTCACCTTGGAAGGCAAGCTAGCCTCCTTCCTTAGAAGGAGCCCCACAACTCTCCAGGAGGGGGCCCTCCCTCACAGGTGAGGGGCTGGACCACTCTCTGACCATCACAGTGTGGCTCCAGGCACAGAGCTTTGCTTCCTCCGGGCTCCCATCTGAAGCTGCATATTATTTTGCAACCCAGACCAGCAGGTGTGAGAGAGACCCAATTCTCTCTCTGTTAGAGGCAGAGAATCCAATTCTCATATTCCAGAGTGACCAAGTGGAAATGGTTCAACATGCAGATAAACTTACGTCACAGACTCGCCGTAGGTGTGTCAGGTCATGATGGCTGCAGAGTGTTGCTTCTCTGCCCTGGACCCAAGGCGGGTGTTTCCCTGACCACACTCATCCTTTCATTTTCTACCACCACAGTGTGTGATCAGCGAGGCATTTCTGCAGGAAGGGGCGAGCCAAGCGCACTGGGGATTTGAGAGAACCCAGCAATTCCGCCCCCCCGTCCCGGGCAGTGTGCAGGCAAGCTCCCCACACACAGGGCGGAAAGGGACCCTCACGGTCTGGCTGCCAGAGTACACACGCCCCATGCCACATGCCTGAGGTCAGGACCCCTTTCCCACTCGTGAGATGCTCCTATCTCTCCATCAGGACTGAGAGCAGAGGGGAATAAGGACACTGCCACCAGCCTCCAGTCACAGGGACAGCTGCCAAGACTTCACGAAGGCCGGCTGTGGCTCTCCGGCTGCCCTGCCCAGCAGAAGCCGGGTGTTCTGTGAGTCTGCCTCGCTGTGTGTTCCGTGTGGCCCTGTCAGAAGTTAGGAACGGAACATCTCCGCCTGGCTGATACCCGTGCCTCCCCGCTAGTCCCATGAACCTGTGAAGTCACTGGCGTGGCTGCCAGCGCCCCTTCAGGCCCTCTGAGGACGCTGATGCTGTCAGTGCTGGACGAGGCCATGAGCACGGGCCGGGGGGGGAGGCCCTTGGGAAAAGCAGAGAGACAGACAGAGGCCTCAGCTTCCCAGCGAGCGGGCTGCATTTCCGGGCGGAAGCGGACCTTCCCCCTCACAGGTCGAACACCGGGAGTGGGCACAGTGGCGGATGGTCGTGAGGGTGGCTGACACCCTCATTTTCCTGGAACTGAATTGTGCCTCAAAGTGGCAGTTAGTGGCACACTGAAGCCCCCAAGCACAGGCTACGGCAAACACTCAAAGCTTTGCGGGCACGGGCAGCTAATGAGGAACCAAGTCTCTATTTATTTGAAACGGTGTCACGGCCCCCGGAAGCTATCGGCACACTTAACACATTTCAAATATGTGTTTAGGTTCTAAATGACAGGGATTTCAAGACCAAAGGCTTTCGGAAAACTTCCAGCACCCAATTTATCCAGCAAAGCATTAAGCCAGCATCTATTTTACATCAGACTGTTTGAAATGGAGATTTGAGAAATGTGCTCTCGGCGCAGGGCCCCCGAGAAGGACTTCACCTGCTCGCTGAGTCTCACGATCTCTGAGGCCTCTTCTGTAGAGTATTAACCCGCCCCCACACGGTGCCTGGGACGTCGGGGCACTCAGCAGGCATGTGAATGGGAAATAATGAGTAATGGAATGAACGAATGGCCACTTGAGTGCTTGAATGCGCAGAGGAAAGAGGGCAGGCTTTTGAGTCGGATTCTTGGGTGCCAAGTCTTCCTCCGACTTTGCTAGCAAATTCCCTACAGGCTGAGCCTGTCTCCTTGTCTGGGAGCTGGGGCGACGCCTGTACCTTGCGGTGCTGTTGAAGGCTCCAGGGAGCTATTTCCGGGTATACAGAGCAGGTCAGTCAACGTTAGCCCCAGCGGTGGCCTTGACATTTGAAGGGGGCCGAGGAGACGTGGGTGATTTCGGGGAGACCCGCAGAAATGAGAGCGTGTGGTGCATGGACGCGCCTCGAGGTGAAAGGAAGCAAGAAGTGGTAGCTGGAACCCCTTTCCTGAAGCCAGTCGAGGCCTGTCTCCCCTAGGAGGCTGTCAGGGCTGGAGGGCAGGGGCCCTGCCTGCTTCGCCATCAGCCTTGGTCCTCACAGGTGAGGTCTGTGGACCAGCGTCTCAGCGCCGCCCGAGAGCCTTCTAGAAGCGAGCAGCGCGCCCCGAGCCCGGGCAGGCTGAGCGGGAATCTGCGCTTAACGAGACCCCAGGTGACTCACGTGCACTTAGAAAGGGGCCGCCGGCCGGTGCTCCGGGACGGATTCCGCCTCTGCAGCTGAGGGATGCGGGGGCCGGGCACCTGCGGAAGTTTTCCTGCCTATTAGACTGAATTGCTCAACCTGCCAGTAAAATAGCGGGACCGATGCATCTCCTACTCGTGTCCCTGCTGTCCCGGGTCCTGGAGACGATGCGTTTTCTGGGTCCCTTTGTTCCTCCTCCTGCTACCAAACTCCAGTCCAGCTGCTTGCCGCTCAGAAAATCAATACTCAAGAGAGGCAACTGTTGGCAGAAAGGAAAGTTGCTTTTAATCAAAATGCCACCAATCTGGGGAGAAGGAGGACTCGTGTCCCCAGAAATCAACTCCGAAGATTCTGCTCGGCCATGAAAGTTTTAAAGGGAACAGGGAAGGTCACCTCAGTTAATCCTTCAGATGGGGTCAGCGTGTGGCCACCCCCACTGTATGCGGGCTTGTCGGCGTCTCGTGATCGTTTCTTTGCATCCTGTCTTGTTCACATGGTTTGTTCGCAAGGTTACTGAAGGATTACACTGCGGAAGCAATCTGGTCATCTGTCACTTACTCTTCGTTCCTACCTCTTTGATGTATGGAAAGAACCGACAGGTTAGGCAAGGTAGTGTGTGATCACAGATCTGAAGGGTGTGCTTGGATAGGGGACGTGCGTGGGGGCACCTGGTTTAAGGCTAGTGATGAGACTGAACCGTCCTGTGGAGGCCCCTCCCCTGCCCGACGCTGCTTACCCCCTTCTGGAAATGACCGCAGTGTTGCGGTCCTGTAAGGACACGCCCACTGGCAGCCCGTTCATCTCCGAGCATCTGGTCAGCAGAACGTGACGTTACTTGGCCCCAGGGGTGCAGCTAATTGCGTGAGGAGGGGCACGGAAATGTGGAAGCTCTGGGGCGTAAGGGAGAGGGCGAGCCCGCAGGACTCCTTCCCCACACATGCCACCCGACCCTCTCTGCCCACAGCTCTTGGCAGCCGCACGTCCTCCTGTAGAGTTCCCCCAAACCCCTTTCCAGAAAAGCAATGGACGGTGACGCTTCTACGAGAAAGTGGAGGAGTCAAGCTTGTTGCATGTGAAGGTCATGAGACTGGGTTTGGGAAGGTCTGAGGTATTCAGAAGGGCCAGTTTCCAAGGACAAAGGTCACGCACAGGACAAAGGACAAAGGGAAGGGGCTGCAGACGCACCTGGCTTTGGGGAGGGTTGAAGGGGAGAAGGTGTGTCAACGCCCAGAGATTCTTACAAATCCGTTTTCATCCAGAGGAGGGAGGAAGGGTTTGTGGTGACCTTTCTAAGAAGGTAGGTGCTTTTCCAGAACAGCTGGGAGTGGTTTCTTCTCTTATGACCAGTGAAGCAGCGCCAGGCCCCCACGGGCGCGGCTCCCGGAGCGAGACGTGTCCGCGTTCTCGTGAAGCTGCCCTCGGGCCGCGCTGTCCTGTCCCTGGCAGCGTGGCTGGGACGACGTTTCAGCGCAGGTCACGTTTTTGTGGGACTGTCCTTTTCGGCACGTGATAGGCGTCACCCGTGTTAAGGCTTCGCACTGCAGCTCAGCTCAGTCTGACTTAGCGGTTTAACCACGGAAGCGAAGCCCTGTTAGGAAGGGAGACAGGACAGAGGCCCGAGGAGGCGTCTGCGCGCAGAGGAGCCCCGCACGGTGCCGGTCCGGGTCCCGTGTTTGGCAGGTCGTCTTCCCACAAACGGGAATAAAAACGCTCATCTGGTAAAGATGTAACCCCAGCCCCGCCGTAAGGCAAGTGAATTAAAACAAGCTCTCAAACTGCCTTTTGGTAAAAACTCCAGCTTTTTTATTTTCCCTCTTGGCCAAAGCACAATGTAAACAGCTAGAGGAGGGTGCGGTGGTCCCCAGGCCTACCAGGTGGCTGGGGGTGAGTGCCTGTTCCCATCGGCCTGTCTCCCCAGTTACTTCATCCAGCAAACACTTCGTCAGCACCCTTAGGTGAGACTGGTCCTGGGAGCTCCCGCATGTCCCGGACTTTCAAGGGGCCTGGGTTCCCACCTGGTCCCTCCCGTCCTCGGACCAGGTGTCGGTGAAACCCTGCATCGTCTCCCGCCCAGGAGAGACGCTTAGAAGCACCGATGTGACCACAGAGGAAGGGGAAGGGGCGGGGCACAGGCCGCCCACAGGCTGTCCGCTGGGAAGCCCGGCTCGGAGCTGGGGGCTGGCGAACCGCAGACCCTGGGCTGCAAGGGCGTCTGGAGAGGCCGGGCGGGAGGGGGCCGGTTGCGCTTCATTACACGTTCACGCCCTGCTGCAGCTTCCTGGGTGCTACAGTTGATTTCTCTGAGCGCTCGGAATGTAATTTATAGGAAAAAAGCAGAAGCAGCAAAATAAGTCAAGGCATGAGGAAGCCCTTCACATTTAAAATCCATCTGGCGTTGGTTTTTCCTGCTGTATCAACAGAAAACTACCCCGGGCCGCACGGAGATGGAGTTACACTTCTGCTGCCTTTGGGTGGAAGGCCCGCTGGTTCCCCGGCAGGCCAGCCACTTGCTCTTATCAAAGGGAGCAGGAGAGATGCAGGTGAGTTAGGGAACTGGGGCCCCTAGGTGATCCCTTTATCATGGGGCCCTAGTCCCCTAACTCACACCCTCCCCGCCCACCCACCCAAGTCAAACAGCCTTACAGCAATGTCAGTCGCCCTGAGCTGCCCAGGCTTACAGATTCCCTTCAAAGAGAGATGAGGGCAACTTTATCTTCCAAGGTAACTAAAATAGCATGTTAATATCAAATCAAGACATTTCAGCTAACTCATTCATTTCTTTCCGAGTTGAGGCCACTGCGTGGTATCCACCTTTCGGTGGCCTGCGTGCACGGCAACGTGGATTACTCCTGGGTTTTCTCTAGGTTACAGGAAGCTTAGCCTTCGTGTCCAGATGTGCCTGGCAGGCTGTTTGTGTACGATCGCGTTACTTGGGCAAGGCTGGGAGTAAATTTTAAATGATATAGTCTGCAGTTTTGCACTAAGAGATCGTGGAAGATGATTCATCATTCCCCTTGTCTTCCTGTTTACATGCGGGCATATAATTCACGCTCAGAAGCCATCTTTCAACTCATCTGGAAGCGCTCCACTGCGCCACACGGAGTCTGTCTCTGCCATCCGGCGTTATAAATCACTTTTCTATTAAACAGCAGGGCCAAGAAATGCAAACATACATACTTTAAATGTATGTGGCCATCTCTAATTCCCAGCAGGTGAGCCAGAATTAAAGGGTTGTCCAAAAAGAGAAAGTGCTAGGACTGAATGAGTGAATTCTTTGACTTTAGGGCGTCAGAAATTGGCATCTCCGTTCACACAGCGAAGAGATGGCTGTGTACAGATTCCCCAGATGGGTCTGTACGTGGGGACCGGATCTGCAGGATTCTTGGTGTACTCAGTCTTTATTGTTCTGAAATTTTACTTCATAGGGTTTTTTGCTGTTGGAAGACAGTTGACAGGCAGGAAGATAAAAGATCCGCTTAAACTCTGAGCTCAGGGTGCTGTGCAGCCAGCTGTTCCCCACACCCCCAGACCAGGAAGGTGAAGCCGTCAGATGATGGCCCCATATATATATTTTTCATATATATATATTTTTTATTGAAGTACAGTCAGTTTACAACGTTGCGTCAGTCTCTGGTGTGCAGCACACTGCTTCAGTCATACACAAACATATATATGTTTTCAAATTCTTTTTCACCATACGTTACTCCAAGATATTGAATATATTTCCCTGCGCTCTACAGTACGAACTTGCTGTTTATCTATTTTATATATGTTAGTATCTGCAAGTCTCGAACTCCCATTTTATCCCTTCCCACCCCCTTTCACCACCCCCTGTAACCGTAAGTTTGTTTTCTATGTCTGTGAGTCTGTTTCTGTTTTGTAAATAAATTCACTTGTGTCACTTTTTCAAGATTCCATGTATAAGTGATACATTATTTCTCTTTCTCTGTCTGACTTCACTTAGTAGGACCATCTCCAGGTCCATCCATGTTGCTGCAAATGGCATTATTTTATTCTCTTTTTATGGCCGAGTAGTATTCTATTGTATAAACACACCACATCTTCTTTATCCAGTGCTCTGTTGGTGGCCATTTAGGCTGTTCCCACGTCTTGGCCCCCTGGTTGTCACCTGCTCTCGCTGAGGCCGTGGACAACACGCAGACTTGCTCATACGCACACACGGACACTCCCTTCATCTGGCGTTCCCCGGGAGGGGAGGCGTCCCAGTTCACAGGTGCTCACCCACTTACGGGTTTTTTGTTCCTGTTGTTCAGCATCACCACTGTTTTACTGAAATCTTTTGAGACTACATTGTTTGCTTGCCTGTTTTCTTAAGCAAAGGGCACCCAACACAGTGCAGTCTCATTCCTTAGTTCTGCTGGGAACTGTTACAACTGCGTGGGTCTCACGGTAGACCGTCAGGTGCCTGCCTCAAAGCTTGTATGTGGGTCTTGCATGGGATATGTTCCAAGAACTGGTTTGCCCGGCTTGTTTTATAGATTAAGAGCTGGTGAGTCCTGAGGCGATGCCTGAGTCCCTTCCTGCAGAGTCAAGGGTGAGGGCTTCCATGAATAAGTCTTGCCTTGGCTCCTTGAGAGCGGAGGCTTCTTTCTTGGGTTGAGTAGGTGCCTCCGTCCTTAATCATGGTTGGTCTTGAATTCATGATCTCCAGGTCGGGAGGGTCTTAGCTTATGTGTGGACAGCACGTGCAGGTCTCAGCTGAGACGTGACGTTGCAGCACATGGACCAGATGCCCAGCACGGACATGAGGGTCCCTGATAACTCCCAGGCTCCCGCCCCAGCCCAGCCAGCCGCCCTCTCCTTCTTCCTTTATTTCTCTTGTTAAACAGCCTGTTCTCTGACCTTTCCAAGCCTCTGACTCAGTGGCTTAGTTTTTTTTTTAACAATAGATCACCAAAAGGTGGCTTAACTATTGAAAATTTTATTAAAATCGTTATCATAATGACTTCATTACTCTCTGAGATTTCCACATCTTCTGTTCATTCCAGGGAAGCCGGCCATGCGAAGGCATCTGTGAATTGCTATTAACCTCTGCTGAATTAAAAATAGAGGTGGATGAACAATCTTGGAGGCAGGCCAAGCCCTTTTCAGATATAATGGTTGTATTATAGCATCCCCAGTTTAAATGTAACTCTTTTGCATTATTAAGAAAGGCATGTGAATTCACAGTAAACTGAGAATTTAATTTAATTTTCCCTAAATCAGTTAGAAGAAAATGAAGAATCTTTACTAGGCTTAATTCGGTGACCACAGGGACAGAAAATCTTTGCAGGAAAGTCTCTGCGACAAGTCACATGGCCCCCTCACCCTCCCTAGATGCCCAGATCTGTTTTCTCCGTCTTCTCGGTGAATCCATCCACGCTGCTCAGCCTTTTCTCCGACCCGCCTTCATTCTCTACACATTTTCCTCTAAGGCTTTGCCCCCGATCTGTCACCGTTGACCCTCCACTTCCTCCCACAGACCAAACTGGGCACATTTCCAGAGCCCAGCTCAAACCCTACCTTCTCCGTGTTCCTCCAGCTCAACGGGCCACCACCCAGCTTGCTTCCCAGGGGTCTCTGGCTCTTCACAGCCGAGTTGGGGATGGAAGGGCCGAGAGCCCTCAAATACAATAAAACCACGAACCCTGCAACAGAGGGGAGTCCTTCAATAGAGTTCCCGCACTCAGGAAGACCACTTCCTGCCTTTTTTTAATCTGCCTCGTACTCACCTGCCTCACTTACTCTGGGACTCTGTGGCCCAGCTCCAGGCTGAAGTCACGGGCACGAGGGTCGGGCTGGGGGCCTGCGACGCTCGGCTGGCGGGAGCTCCGCCGCTCCGCCCTTGCAGGTCTCAGGAAGGCTTTTGTTTGCTGTTGGTCACCACCTCGGGTTTTATGCCCCTTCCATAAATACTGTATTATGTAATTATTCATCAAACGGTAATCCTTGAGAAAACTGGAGGCAACCCAGCGAGGCCGTGGAGCCCGAGGGGAAAGCTGTGGGGCTCGGGCTGAGTGCTCATGAGAACCGTCTTCACTTCTACTCGGATAGGCTGTGCATGCATTTGCATAATCCAAGCCCCCTCCTCCCATGACAGACCCCTGACCTCCAGCTAACGATGCTTAAAGCGATGCTTCTCTTGGTCAACGAGAGGGGATGACCAAAGACAGGCACAGCACGCACTGACCTTCTCCACTCGCAGAAGATGCTTCATCACGGCTCCCTGGGGTGTAGATGGCAAACAGGTGTGCTTTCTACCCCTTCCTTCAGCCAGGCCTACATTTTACAAATACTTCTTGAGCATCCACTTGGGCTGAGAACCGGGGTTCGGTGATGAGCACACACAGAGCTAATGAGGTAGAGTCAGAGAGACAGAGAGTCAAACGTACCTGCGTCGACAAATGTGAAACTGCATCTGTGACCGGTGTCCCGAGAGTGACGAGATGCTGGGAAGCCGGTCACAGACTTCACCTGACTTTCCCGAGGAGCCCAGCTGAAACTGACATCTGAGGGGCGAGTGACAGAGGAGTGGAAAGGGTGAGAAGAACGTTCCAGGCAGAAGGAAGGGGCGGAGCCCTATGCAGGGTGGGATCCGGTTGAGTGTTGCCGGGGGAGAGAAGATGGGAGGGGCTGGGAGGGGCCCCGGGAGCCACGTTACAGACCCTGACATTATCCTAAGAGGAGTGGAGACCCGTGACAAGAGCTTCGGAGGTCAGAGTAGGGTAGGGATGATGTCACTTCTGCAAATAGAAAAAAATAACACCCTTTCTCTTGGGAGTGGAGAATAGTTGGGAGGGAAGCCTGCATGGAGGCGATGGAACCGCTCAGAGGTCACTTCAGTACCCAGGCCAGGAACCCAGACAGCCTGGACCACAAAGGGGATGGAGAGAAACAGACAGGGCTAGCAGATGCTGATTGTAAAATTCATGGGAGGAGGTGTTGGGGGTTAGAAAAAGGAAGGTTTCCAGGATGACTGTGCCCCAAGGTAGCAATATAACCAAACTCTGATGAAACTGTACACTTGAAATGGTTTTGAATTGGTCCCCAGGCAACTCCGATTGCCTGCAGACCTTCACCTTTCATAAAACATGACATGAAATTAAGACCTAACTAACTTTTAAAATTTGCCTTCTACGTTGAACAATGTAGTAAGTAATCTGAAAATGAACATTTTCAGATTTCTTGTTTAACTATGACAACCAACTTCAATAGTTTTCTTTTTCAAAATGGAAATCACATCTCTCCCCGATGTACGGGGTTGATTTCCCAATTTACCGAAATTAATCAACTACAAAAAAGATTCCTAGGAGCAGCCAGAGGAAATGAACATGAGCAGCACAATTTGATGACATAAGAGGCCTTTTGCAGTGTCTGATCAGTTCCGTACTTATTAGCATTTTTTAAAGATTTTAATTTCAAAATATGTGTATCATGAGCAAGAAATGACTCAAAACTTTCATCCTCTTTTTGGTGTTTAGAAAAATGTGTTCATATGTGCAGTGTTCTGAAAACAGTCTGCAAAGAAATGAAGAAAATCAGCGTTTCTTTCCAGAGAATATCTACATTATACATATATTAATGTTTCTTTCATATATATGCATATATACTAGGTACACGATTTTGAGCAAATCACATTACTTTTCTAGACCTCACTTGCTTTTGTAATGGAGTACTTGGATTGTATGTTATCTAAGTTTTCTTCAGCTTTCCAGATTTTTAAAAATTTTATTTTTTATTAAAGTGTAGTTGATTTATAATGTTAGTTTCAGGTGTACAGCAAAGCAATTCAGTTGTACGTATACAAACATATATATTTTTTCTTTTCAGATTTTTTAATTCTGCTGTTTTAGCATTGCCACTTCTACCCAGCAATAAGATAAGTGACCTGTTTTTGTGTTTATCTTTTTTTATTGAAGTACAGTCAGCTACAGTGTGTTAATTTCTGGTGTACAGCATCACGCCCCAGTCATGCATATATACCTATGTTTATTTTCATTAAAAGTTATTACAAGACACTGAGTTTAGTTCCCTGTGCTATATGGAAGAAATCTGTTTTTTATCTATTTTTATATATAGTAGTTAATATTTGCAAATCTCAAATTCCCAAATTTATCCCTTCCCACATTTCTTCCCCCCGGTAACCGTAATACTGTTTATTATGTCTGCCAGTCTGTTTCTATTTTATAAATGAGTTCACTAGTGTCTTCTTTTTTCTTTTTTTAGATTCCATATATGAGCGATATCATACTGTATTTTTCTTTCTCTTTCTGGCTTACTTCACTTAGAATGATGATCTCCAGGTCCATCCATATTGCTGCAAATGGCGTTATTTTATCATTTTTTTGGCTGAGTAGTATTCCACTGTATAAATATACCACAACTTCTTTATCCAGCATCTGTTGATGGACATTAAGGTTGTTTCCGTATCTTGGCTATTGTAAATATTGCTGCTATGAACATTGAGGTGCATGTATCTTTTCAAATTAGAGTTCCCTCTGGATATGTGCCCAGGAGTGGGATTGCTGGATCATATGGTAAATCTATTTTTAGTTTTTTGAGGACTCTCCAGACTGTTCTCCATAATGGCTGCACCAAACTGCATTCCCACCAGCAGTGTAGGAGGGTCCCCCTTTCTCCACAGCCTCTCCAGCATTTGTCATGTATGGACTTCTGAATGATGGCCATTCTGACTGGTGTGAGGTGATACCTCATTGTAGTTTTGATTTGCATTTCTCTGATAGTTAGTGATACTGGGCATTTTTTTCATGTGCCTATTGGCTATTTGTAAGTCTTCAGTGGAGAATTGCTTGCTTAGGTCTTCTGCCCATTTTTGGATTGGGTTTGTTTCTTGTTATTAAGTTGTATGAGCTATTTATATATTCTGGAAATTAAACATTTGTTAGTTGCATCATTTGCAAATATTTTCTCCCATTCCATAGGTTGTCTTTTTGTCTTGCTTATGGTTTCCTTTGCTGTGCAAAAGCTTGTAAGTTTAATTAGGTCCAATTTATTTATTTTTGCTTAAAGTAAAAGAATATTGATTGATGTTTTTATTTATAAGCAATATTAGGGAGAAAAAGAAAAATCTTTTTGGTTTGAGAATCACTCTGTGACAGACTGCATGTGTGTGTCTGTGTATAAAATCTCATTAGCAATCACAGCACCAAGAGCATCTCTGTATGGAAGGTTTCATTTTGCCCAGTCTGTGAATAAAGAAACTGATAGTGAAGAAACAAAGATATTTATACTCTAATGTTACTGGAGGCAGAATTAAAACCTAGGATTGTCTGGCTTCAAAGACAGACTCTCTCCCCAGGCCACGAGCACCCCTCATTTCCCAGGAGCCCCCCACACCAGTGGAGACGGGAACACTTCAACTTTGACTGGCAAGTAGTGTTTTAAAGCAACCTCACAAGTTTGGCCCCAGTAAACCTAGAAGACAGTGGTTATCACCCACTTCTCATGAATGAGCAAATGCGATGATCCCATAGCAGCTGCTGAGGGACAGACACAGCAGGAGTCTTGTCTTGTGTCCCAGCTGCACAGTAGACACCTGAGACCCTCAGGAGATGGTCCCCAGGGGTGGCAAGATGGGGACCTGGGGAGGAGAGACGGGCGCCAGAGACTGACAGAATCTGGGGCTGGAGAGAGGCGAGAGGGAAGACAAGAGCCTTTCACCAAACTGCGTTATGTGTCGCAAGATACTCTTCAAGGAGCTCTCAGAAGACCCGAAGAAGCTATCTTGCCAGTGAAACTGGAAATCACTTGAAATATTGAATCTGGGGAAATTCCGTCTTGCGTAGAACATGAGTTGATGAATATAAAATGACAATTCAAGGATTAAACATCATGGTCGCAGACACAGAAGAACAGGGAGAGGGGAGGAGCGTGTCAGTTCACAGACAAAGACACAGCAGGGGAGGGGCACCGGTGCTCACCCCTGCCAGTGACCTGATCAGAGACACAGTGATTCGGCTGGAAGGCCTTTCTTATGTCTTCACATTTGTGGAAAATTTAGATAAAAACCAAATTCCTTCTGTATAGCACAGGGAACTATATTCAGTATCTTGTAATAACCTTTAATGAAAAAGAATATGAAAACGAAGGTATGTATGTATATACGCACAGCTGAGACATTGTGCTGCGCACCAGAAATGGATACGCTATAACTGACTATACTTCAATTTAAAAAAAGAAAGAAAATTTAAGCATCTCTTTTTGGACCTCACTCTCATTGGCATAGGAACTTGGCCAAGTTCCTATCTGACAGGAAATACAGGTTCCTATTTTAAATTACGGCAGGATTGGCCCCACATGGACCTCCTCATTAGTCTCTGCTACCAAACATCCATAATTAATGTTGTCTTGACGTACATCAAGGTGCATGTAGCAACTCGTTGAGAGGAATTACAGTTGGACTCCTTTTGTTTATTCTTGGTGGTGTGTGATCTCCAGGGCCAAAGAATGGTAAGTCCTGGGTTTAGTTGTCATCTGTCCATAATCTGCCCTTGACTTTCAGAAGGTCACTTAATCTCCCTGAATCTCTCTTTTGCACCCAAAGGATGGGATATCAAAGCCCCTCAACTGATTTTAGGGAACCAGTAAGATAACAGATGAAAAAGCAAACACTTGGGCACCTGTTGGTGAAAATGTACGTTTTCATTTGCAGCTGCAATGGAAACCAATATAGAGGTTCCTTAAAAAAATAAAAAATAGAACTACCATATGACTCACCAATTCTACTTGTCTGAGTATTTATCCAAAAGAATTAAAAACAGGATTGCAAAGAGATATTTACCCACTCATGCTCACAGCAGCCTTATTCACAATGACCAAGAGGTGGAAGCGATCCAGGTGTCCCTTGATGGGTGATGGATAAAGAAAATATGGTCCATCCGTGCAGTGGAATGTGATTCAGCCTTAAAAAGGAAGGAAATTCTGACACCTGCTATAATACGGATGAACCAGGAGGACATTATGCTCAGCGAAATAACCCGATCACAGGACAAGCTTTTGTGACTGTCCATTTATATGAGAAATCTCAGAGTCAAATTCATAGAATCAGAAAATATTCTGGTCGTTGCCAGGGGCTGGAGGCGGGGAAAATGAGGCGTGGCCCTTTAGTGGGTATAAGGTTTCAGTTAGGTGAGATGAGTAACTTTTAGGGATCGGTTGTCCGCCACTGTGCATGTAGCCCACAGTTCTGTACCGAACACTTGGAATTTTGTTGAAGGGGTAGATCTGTTATCTGATTTTACCACAATAAAAATTAAAGTTTAAGGCGCCATTCCCGATGCGTTCCAGATGTCCCTGAGAGGTGTCCTTCCTCCCCAGTGTTACTCAGCATCCTCCAGAACTCTTCATCAGGCGGGCGGGGCTGTGTGGCTGAGGGTGGGTGGGGCTGTCATTCAGAACCGCATCAGGAGGACGTGCCAGGCACTGTCATCCTTGTGATCAGGTGGCGGAAACCTCTGTCATTTACTGAACCGACCATCAGACAAAACGAGGAAGTTCTGAGTATTGTTTGACATCTGTCTCTTATCATGTTCTCTACCATCTCTCCTTCACAATAGCTACAGTTTATTTAACCTGCTGAGAAGTTTCAAGGAGGAAACTAAGTGGATGAGACATCAGTGAAAATGAACGCTCTCCATTTGGAAATAGCATTATTTTCCCTTATCCCGCGAGTAACAGCAAGGGTAAAAGGGTGGTGTCACTATCAACTCCAGAGCCCAAGCTTGATAGAAGTAATAATCAAATGGGGTCTTCAGATCAATAATTCTCAGACTGTTTTGTGTAGCCCAATAATTCCCATTGAATACTTCAGACTGAATCTGACAGTGTTATTTTAAAAACAAGTTGGAGTGACTTTTATTCCCATGGAAGATGCCAAATTGGTAGTGTAAAAAATTGATAGCTTCAACCCAACCCTGAAGAGGCAGTGTGTACTCAGTCAGATGGTTGGTTCTTTTTCTGCATTTCACGGGGGTCCTAGGCTCATCAGACCACTTTGAAGTACTTATTTAATTTCCACTACAGCGGAGACCTGAAAAAAGCTGCTGTGGCTTTCATTCTAAGTTGGGAATAAAAGTAGTAGACACAACTTTTGTTTCAAGTAAGTCATTATTTTGTTTTGATGTTTAAACCAAGGAAGCATCTAAATAGAATCAGAAGGTAGACAGTTTGGCAGGCTGAGAAAAAATAAGAGAAAAATGGAAATTGCAAAAGAACCTATTTCCCTTAATTCTAAGTAAGACCCTCAAGATACGGTCCTAGGTTCATAAGGGAGAGAAGAATTTGAATCAGCTTTAAAAATGACTTTTTAAAATAACGTATATTGCTTTGGAAGAGTGCTTTATATTTTTTAAAAGATGTTTTAGCATTATAAAGAGATTGGAGAAAAGAGATTTCTGGTTTGGGGAACTGAAGGACATAAAGAAAGGTTTAAGAGTTACAAGATCTGAATGGAAACCCGAGAAGCCTTTCAACTGTGAGCATCCCCTGCCTCCCCACCTCTCCCTTCTCCTCCCCGTCCCGCACGTGCTCGCGCGTGTGCATAAACACACACACACGCACATTAAGCTGGCATCACGCACTAAACACATGCAAGGGGGATGAGAGACACGGTCCCCACCTTAGTAAGTTATCGCAGGTGAAGGTTAACTTGTGAAGAATGTCAATCAACAAAGCATGTCCCACATTTACAAAGACAGAGCAGGGAACAAGGGCCTTGATTAGATTCGAACAGTGGACACTGGAGATGGTTTTCTCTTACCACTTTTCTCCCCACGGCCGTGACCTCTTCTTCCTTGACGGGGTTCAGGCAGCTCTTTCCCACCTGGGTTCTGTTCCTTCAGATCCTAGTGGCAAGTTCTTCCCGAGCTGTGCTTGGGAAAAATGTCTATTCAAGCCCCTTGCCCACGTTTAAATCTGGTTATTAGCTTGCTTCTTGTCTTGTTTTGTTTCCTGTTGAGTTGTTGGAGCAGCTCGTGGACTTTGGAGGTGAAGCCCCTGTTAGAATCACGGGCTCCCATTCTGTCGGCTGTCCCTTCACTCTTGACTGTTTCCTTAACTTGCGTTCCTGGAATAAACCTCTCCCGGTCATGATGTGTTACCCTTCTCATATGGCATGGGGTTCAACCTGCAAATCATTTATTTACAATTTCTGCATGTTCTTGAAAGTTAATAGCTTTTATTTTTCTTTCCTTGTAGCTGTTTTGTCAGGTTTTGGTGTGAGGATAAATCTGACCTCATAACACAATCTGCAAAAACTGGGGCCTGCAGCGCAGTAACAGGCCTTGAATGTCTTCGGCCCAACCACCTCATGGTACAGCTGAGGCATCTGAGGCTCCAGCTGATACAGGGACTTGCCCGGCCTCCATCTCGGAGTTAGATGCACAGACTGGGAACATCCCAGAAATGCCTCTCAGTCGTCTCTCTCTCGGTTCCTAGTGCTCCTCTGTCTCCTCCCCAGAACACGAAGACCATGGGCTGTGGTTTTCCAAAGACTCGGCGCGAGGTCCTGGTAGACGTCTGGTTTGTACCACCTTTGCCACGCCATAACACGTATGGAGTGAGTGCTGAGTGCCCACACCATGCTGGTCTCTAGAACTGAGCCTCAGAGGTTGAGCTCCAGGCAGATCGTCCACGCAGGGACTCAGGTCCAGGAGGACGAAGGGAGGCAGAGGCAGGCTGAGCAGCAGCGCTGATGCAAGGACGTGGCCAGACGTGGACCGGCACCCCGGGTCCTCTCTGACCTGCTCAGGGGTGCGCCTAGAGACGGGGCTGCACTCGGAGGCCAGGGGCCTCAGCGCAGGGGAGAGCAGGCCGCAGAGGCTGGAGCAAGCAGGGCTCGCCCCCGATGATACCCCAGGCTTGTGGAGACCTTGAAACGAGACTGTGCCTGTGGAGATAATCTGTAAAATTCTTCCTTTGCGGAAGTCGCTGTTACTGTGGCATTGTAGGGTCCCGCGAGTTTCCCAAACTGGATATGTCCGTGGCTCGCTGAAGAGCGCAAAGGGCAGGACGGAGGTCACTCGTGGGTTCGATTGACACCAAGTACCATGCGTCCAGGGGTCTGCCTCACACCAGCAGGTTACACAGGTTAGCCTTGCGGTGACAGAGGGTCTCCTTCGGGGCTCTCTCTGTGATGGGGCCGTGCTGTTCTGTGGGGGATGGGGAGGCCGGGAGGGCATCCAGCTCGTCCTGGGTCACCCAGATTAGCTTGGCCACCTCCGGCCACCTCAGCAGCACCAAACTACCAGCACCCCAGGTGGCCCAGAACTTGTCTGTAACAAGCGCTCACTGGGTGCTTTCTGTGCACGATTCTCTTCAAGCCTCACAGTAGCACCTGGAGGATGCCCATCTGACAGATGAGGAAGCTGAGGCTCAGGGAAATCACCAAGGTCCGAACACTAAGAGGTGAGGGATGCAGAGACCTCCCGGGTCCGCTCCCACTGGTCCACTGGTCCTCCCCGAGCTCCTGCCTCTTCCCTCCCCCGGCTCCTCCCACTCCATCCCTTCTGTCCCACGAAGCCGCCTCACCTCCCACCCACCCGCAGGCCCCTTTCCACGTGAAGCCTCCCCCAGGGCAGGGGCCTTGCTCTCGGTGTTCCAGGGGTATGTCGTTGCCCTGGTGCACATGCAGCCTGATTAAAAGTTCATGTTGTGCCTCACGTTTACAGACAATAACGTGATGTGACTGTTCCCCTGAATATCGCACGCACTGATGGCTTGGCCTTGGCTTCTCTGATTTGTGAACTTACGGTGCACAGAAGAGTCTACATGAGCCACTCGTGACCTTGAAAGAGGTGACTTCCGCCTCCATGCAAGGAGGACCCAGCCTGAGGGAGGCTGGCGGTCTGAGATCGGCTGGGGGAGGGGCGGGGAGCTGGACAGACTCCGTGAGCGCGAGCATCCTTACAGCAGGTGCGGGGCGGGGCCGGGGCGGATGCCAACATGCGCTGAGTGATGCTGGTGGCTCTGTCACTCTGGTTGCCTCCTTGCCTCCTGTCCCTGACGTGACAAGCCTCTGCTCCCGACCCCAGTGAGACTTCTTGGTCCTCCCTCGTCTCGCTCCGGCCCCGGGACCCTTCAGTGCCTCTCCGT
Source organism: Vicugna pacos (assembly GCF_048564905.1). Lineage (NCBI taxonomy): Eukaryota > Metazoa > Chordata > Mammalia > Artiodactyla > Camelidae > Vicugna > Vicugna pacos. The sequence goes on along the minus strand of NC_132993.1, from coordinate 3,081,613 downwards.
TCCCCTCTCTCCGTTACTTTTGCCAGACCACCTGGTCTCCTTTCGTCTAGATCATTTTCCAGCCCCTGACTGGAGACAGTGTTTCAGTGACTAACCACAACCCAAAAGGCACCGACAGTCACCCTCACTGAGGGCTGTCCACGTGTCTGCCCCTGAGAGGCCGTCCATAGCTAGTTTACAAGCTTGGAATATTTGAGCACATTCATGGTCTCCGAGGTCAGTGACATCCTTGAAGGTGGCCGTCCTCCGGTTCCGCCCGCCAGCGAGCGGAGCACAGCATTGCCCCAGCGTCACAGTTTCCGTTTTTCTTACAGAGACAGATGAAGCTACAGGTTTGCTGTGGGATAAGAATGACCTAAACAGTGTGGTCTTTCAGTGGGGTCTTTTCACCCCAGGGGCAGACGCCTATCTCAGGACCAGTGGAAGGAGATCAGGACCTGCGCGGGTAGGACAGGACGGTGGGGTGGGCAGGGTCAGGTGAGGTGGGGAGGGCCAGGTACCAAAATAAACTCTCTAACAAGCGTGCTCTTCAGTGGGTCGGATGATACCCAGTCAGGTGCAGGCAAAGAACCAGCAGTCAGTGGTCACTGGCAGCAGATGCCAGAGCCCAGAAACGGGACCTGAGGCCAGACACACCCGGGCATTCAGGCAGGTAGTCTCCTGATGTGGAACCCGGTGACAGCAAAACCCCAGACACCCAGCAGGGGTCAGGGCCCCAGGCCCCGGGAAGAAGGTGAGCACGTCAGATCTAGAACGTTATGTCCAGACTGGGCCAGTGCTGAGTGACTGGATGATGGTCCCTGCTTTGTGTCTTTCATCTTTAGTAAAATCCCTTTGTGCGGTCACGTAGCGGTCTTCACACGGCATCCCTGCACAGCTCAGAGCAGGGTATTTATGTCCGTTTCTCCAGCTATGTCTGTGTTTGTATCTCGGTGCTGCCAAGCGGCGGGGAGGCAGGCAGAAGCCTGGCGTCAGCAGGAAACAGCTGAGATGCACTACCCAGAACGCGGGAGGAGGGCGGATGGAGAGAGACGGCTTACGCGTTTGAGAAGCAAGGCCCCGCGATGTGCTAAAATTTGCTGGGGGCTCCCAGACTCATCTCACGATTTATGTTGCCGACTAAGATGTTTCCTGTTGGTGTCACAAATAAGTAACTGCTGGTTTGCGTGTTCTGGAGTTGAGTGAATGCTAATTTATTCATCACTGCAGTGACAGGAAATATTTTTAAATCTTTCTAATAGGGGGAGGTAATTTTAGGCTTATTTATTTGTTTTTTTTTTTAAAACAGAGGTACTGGGGATTGAACCCAGGACCTTGTGCATGCTAGGCATGCACTCTACCACTGAGCTACACCCTCCTCCTGATAAAAAATATTTAGATAACACAGCACCTGTGGTGAAGGAACTCCTCTGACCCTAATGACATGCCAAGCAAACTTGTTATGGTGGAGCTGCGTCCGCCCCAGATCCACGTGTTGAAGTCTTAACCGCTACATCTCAGAGTGTGGCCTTGTTGGGAAAGAGGGTCATTAGCGGATGTAACTAGTTAAGACGGGGTCACGCCGGCGCAGGTGGGCCTTTAATCCGACATGACTGGTGTCCTTGTAAAAAGGGGACATTTGAGCCCAGGCCCCTGGGGGCAGCGGCACGTGAAGGCGAGGGCAGAGGGCAGGCTGGTGTGTGACAAGCGCAGCTTCATCGGAGGTTTCCAGGAAACCACCGGAAGCCTGGAGAGAGGCCGGGACGGCTTCTCTCTCGCAGCCTCAGAGGGACCCAACCCTGTTGCCACTTTGATTTGAGACTTTTGGTCTCCAGAATGAAGAAAATGACTTTCTGTTGTCTAAAGTGCCCAGTTTGTTACAGCAACTCCAAAAAGATAATATAGTATTTGAGAAAAACTGAAGAAGCAAGGCAGAGTAGAACTTGTGTATTGAACGAATATTAGGATATTCATAAATATAAGGAGTAAGAAAGGCTAGGGGTTGGCATGACTCTGGAAAAGCCTCAGAGAACAACTGAGCAGAATTTGTAAGGGAGGATGGGGTGGGTCTGGGAAGGTAATGGCGAGACACAGAGAATCAGTTCTCTTAGGACTTACTCCGGGTGGCGGGGGTGCTACACGCCCTCCCAGGTGACGGGACCGCGATCCAATTTTGCACAACACAGAAATGTAGCCTTTCGCCAGGAGGGGTTTGAGGATTTGGAAACGAGCCCCCTCTGAAGGGGTTTCCAGGGAGGAGGTCACCTGGCTGCTCCGGCCAGCGGTTCGATAGGGTCTCTTGGCAGCCAGCTCCCCGCGGTATTTCTCGTCTGGGGTGTGGGAGGGGGTCAGATCTCTGTGACTGTAAAACTGCCATCATGTGAAAACAAAGCCAGCCCTGAGCCGACTGCTCGGCAGAGAACCCCACCCACACCTGCTCACCTGGGGCAGCTTCCGTGCCTTTAACCTCCCGAGCTCGCGCCCCAGCACAGCCGGGACCGCGTTTCCTCCGCGCCCAGCGGCCGGGCTTTCTCTCCGGAGATGCCCCCCGAGCCTCTGTCCTGCGTCCTGACCCACCCCCGGGCGTGCTCCAGAGGGGCTTACGTGTTATGACTTAGACGGACAAGCCATCCAGTTCCACCCCGGGTCCCACGAGTGAAAAGAGCCAGTTCCCTGGAGACTTACCTTCCCAGGGGGCGTCGCCTCGACTCCTTGATTTCCTATAGGATGAAATTATAAACAATTTATTGAAAGGATCATTTCAGAAGCCCGATAGAGTCAGGCAAAATGACACATTTAAGCCTAGAGAGCCAGTAATTTGGAACCACACAGCACTTCTGATAATACCTAATTAGTCACTGAGCTGCCCTGGGTCAGGGGGGCCCCACGGGTCAGCTGAGCTGCCTGGGGTCAGGAAGGGGTGTGTGGAAGGAGTGGATCACAGGGAACAGATCACTTTTTAAATTAGACAAACCTGGGCTGGGTTCCTGTTTCCTAAACTAACTGATTGGAAAAAAAAAATCTAACTTTTAAAAATTTCAATTTCCTCATTTATGAAATGAGACTGCTGAGAGCTGCCATGAGATTCAAACGCTGTGTCCACACGGGCTGTGAGTGACTGTCCTCCAGGCCTGTCCCCGGGCCCCCTGGTCTCTGCCCTCCCACCCCACCACCTTGCTGCACCAGGAGCAGGCCTGGCCCGCGGAAGCCCAGGTGTCCCAGGGCCTCTGTCACCTCCTGCGCCGGAACCTCGACGAGACGGGGGAAGGGTGGCTCGGCGTTGTTTTGTTTCTGCTTTGTTCTGGTAACACCTTTATTGAAATATAGTTTACATATCAGACAACTCAACCTATAAAAAAAAAAAGAGCTCAGATTTAGGTCCAGACAACCTGGTTCACATCCTGGCCTTGCTACTTCATTGCATCATTTGGGGCAAATGACTTACCCTCAGCTCGCTTTCTTCACTCCGCCTCGGTTTCCTCGGCCATAAACGGGCACCATCCTGTGGTACCTACCTTGTGGGGTGGTTGTGAGGACGACAGGAGATCGTTCAGGTAAAAGGCTTAGGGAACTATTTGCAGATACAGCTGTTCTCCATTGTGATTGTGAAGGATGTTAATTGCAGATGATGGACGACTCTGGCCAAGAAGTTTACCAAACAGGCGGTGGTGGGGTTCCCAGAAAGAGAGGAGCCAAGTGTGTAACGCGGTGTCCTTTAGCACATGCAGAGTGTGCAGCCACTACCACCATCCGCTTTAGAGCACCTTCATCACCCCCAAAACCTCTGCCCATTAATAGCCACTCCCCAGCCCCTGGCAACCACTCGCCTCCTCTCTGTCTCTGCGGACTTGCCAGTTCCGGGCCCCTCATGTAAACTGAGTCATACAGCATGGCCTCCGTGTCCGCTCCTCTCGCTCAGCGCGACCTTTCCAGGGCTCACCCACGTCCCAGCCCGCACGGTGCTTCCTTCCTCGCCGCTGCTGAGGGACAACACAAGGTTTTAAACTCCCCTTTCCACGCGGTTACTTCCCCCAGTGTGCTTTGCCCTGGTTGCTGGGCCAAGAGCTAGAAAATTCTTTTCCTGCTTTTTTTTTCTTTGCTCCATATGGAGACCAACCCTAAGTGGGGACTGTGGAGCCAGGCTGCCTGGGTTTGCATTTGCTGCTTACAGGGCGCACGACTGGGTGACCGCTGTCTCCTCCTCTCAGTCTTCTTATCTTTAAAATGGGCTTAGGGGGTTGGGTAGTAGCTCCTTTTAAGGGGTGAGAGGGACCTGGAGGGAGAGATGGCCTTTCTTCTCGCTGAGCCATCGCGCTGGCCGGCGGGGTGGTGCACAGTCAGCCTGCGTGTTCTCCGCGCCCATCCTTCCTGTGGGTTCAGGAGGGACTCTGCGTGTCCCTGGAGGAGGGAGACGTGTGGCCGTCGGTGTCTCCCTGACGTCCGTGCTGGTGGATGGTACTGGTGTGGTTGGCATCGCTGATTTCCACAAAGGCCTCGCAGCCGAGAAGATGGAAGGAGCTCGGGCCTTCAAGAGAGGAAGCCAGCACAGGGCCACGCTCCTCCAGGACGGAGAACTCCTCAGCCCCGCCCCGGCCCAGAGTGGGGTCCCCGCTGCTCAGCCCCCAGTGCTCCCGATACCTGCCCGGCCTCATACATTTACAGACCTCCAGACTCGTTCCCACTGAGGTTCAGATGACTGGCGATGACTTAAAATATTACAGCTGGGCGGGAGGGAGGGGCGGCAGGGCTGTCCCTGACACAAAGCTACGTGTGACACTGGAGCAGAATTTCAGGTGGCAGCTGGGAGTTGGGAGGGGTCTGGCTTGGCAGCAGGTTTCTCCCTGCAGCCCTTGTCACCTGCCCTTAACACAGTTGGCTTTTAGAGTGCACACCTGTGTTGACTGGAAAAAAAAAGCACAACCTGGAAGTTGAGAATTGTGCTTTATCTGGCAGGTTTCCTGAGGACTTAGGCCTGGGAGGCAGTGTCTCAGGTCGCTCTGAGGGACTGCTCCGAAGACGCACGGGAGGAGCCAGGATATATAGGCACTTTTGCAACAAAGACCAGGTAGTCAAAACGTCAAAAGATGACTGTTAACTAACGAAAACCAGACATCTCAGGTTAAGGAATTTAGCGCTTTCCTGTGTACGGGGAGATGCCAAATTCTGGGCTCATTGAAATCACTCCTTTGATCTGCAGCTAGCTGTCTAGGGCCATGTCCTGTGCTTTCCCACCCTGAGTCCCCTTCGGGGGCACCACTGGGTGGCTGCAGTGGCTGAGGGCTGGGCAATGGCAGCCCGTTTGTCTGCGTCCTGAGTTCCCTCTGGCTCACCGTCGGGGGCGGCTGCAGTGGGATGACTTGATGGTTGCAACATCCTTTGTTTACTGATAGGACAGGCAGTGTTTTTCATTCACACCTGGGAGTTGTCAGGACATCTTGAACGCTTCCCTCTCCGTGTCTTAGTTCACGTGGTGGAACACAGACAGGTTCATCGGGAGTAGAATGAAGGGGAAAATTAACCAAACCACCTCAAGGTAACATCGTTGACAGTTTTCAGTGGCCAGTTCAACTCTTGATAGAAAAAGCCCTTGACACGAAATCCCAGATATGGGGAAGGAGGGTGTGCCTTCACCCTTTGTGTCTGTCTCCTTGGAATCGGATTTGTGCTGCAAGTGGTCCATCCTGGCTCTGCTGGGCTTGGAAAGGGGCCGTGTTAGTGACGGCACATCTACAGCCAGGCACCCAGTCCCTTTCTGACCTGAACTTGGACCCAATTTACTGCCCTGTCTGGACTCAGCCTCTCCTGCTCCATCATCACCCAGGAGTCAGACAGGTCATAGTTCTCCTAAAACCCCCATCTTCATTCTTCTTTTCTCTGTTCTCTCTTCTCCTTGTGGCCAAGTGGCTGTGGTCAAACTTCACATCATACAATAGGGGTCAGTGTGGTCCTGGCCCAGCAGACACCTCAGGGCTCCGTCCTCCCACGAGGGAATCACAAGAGAAATAAAAGCCCTGGGTTGAGGGGAAAGGGGAAAGTGGAGGGATAAAGTAGGAGTTTGGGATTTGTAGACACACACTACTGTATATAAAAGAGATAAAGAACACGGTCCTACTGTGCAGCCCAGGGAACTCTATTCAATACCTTGAAATGACCTATAATGAAAAAGAATATGAAAAGGAATATATATATATATATAGATATAGATATTTACATATATGTATGCACAGCCTGAAAGTTGAGAATGATTTTATATATATAATTTTATATAAATCACTGTGCTGTGCACCAGAAATTAACACAACATTGTAAATCAACTATACTTCAGGTGAAGCAAAGGCTTTGGGTTGGTGGCAGAGGACCCTCACTATGCACTGAAATGGTGCCTTGTAGCAAAGCAGCCGGATCCATGTTTAGGAAGCCCCAGGGAGCCCACAGGCTCAGTGAAGGGCAGGGAGGCTGGTCAGAGATGTAACTGTTAAAACAAAGGGGACGGGGCTTGTCTGAGGGGTCTTCTAGTGCAGGGTGGATGGTGAGCAGCCACCACCCTAGGAAGCTCCTGTCTGAAAATCCCAGGGACACTCTCGATGGCCTTTCCCCTCTAAGTGGGAGCTAAACCTTCACGCGGACACGAACGCTGTCTGCAAGATCCATTTTCTCACCAAGAGGTGTGACTTGGTGATTTTAATAGCACCATCTGTCAGGGAGGGAGAGTGCAAAGTTACCATATTGATCTTGGCACTTTGAGGAACAGTTTGATATTTGGGATTGTAAATGGCATTTTTCGTTTGCTCTGTTAGTGCATTCAGGTTGTGCATGATGGCTCAGCCCCAGAACATCATTTCATATCAAGTATGAAGATGTGTGCTTTTCCTGAGGTCTGAGTCCTGAATTCTGAAATACTATTGACACATATTAAAGAGTATGACTTACTCTGAAACCATAACAATTCAAAGGAGGTGTAAAAATGGTCTCTTTCTGAATGAAGCAGAGGGAAGTAGGAGGTGACAGTAGCAGAACTGGGTGACATTTATGAAGCCCTACCTTTATGTCAGGTTGCAGCGTCTGATTTAAGCCTCATGGCAGCCCAGTAAGGAAGTACCACCATTGTCACTTGAACACACCAAAGCAAAGCAAGGAGCCTGCTGCCCTGCGACTGCTGAAGGCAGAGCTGGGGCTTGAACCCAGGCACACTGGCTCGAGAACCCATACTGGGAGCCACTGCTCCCTGTTTACACCTAACATGCATATGGACATTATCATGCTTTCAGTATCTTCAGTATTTCATTTCACTATATGCTTTTTTTCCCCATCTCCCGTGATTTTTACAAAAATCCTTTGAAAAGCACAGGGTAAATATTATCCTCATCTTCCAAGTTGAAAACCTGCAGCCCAGAGATGGCAAAGGAGATAGTAAAGGATTTTTCCAATGCCATATTGTAGTTAACGGCAGGCTGGGATGCCAATGTAGATTGCGTCACTCGAATTCATGTATCTCTTTGGTCTGAGCAATGCAAGATTGTTACCATTATTGCCCTTCCTGGAAGCCATGAGGGTTGCATTTCAAAGATAAGTTGTGCGTTTCTCTGGATGATGGGGCTGCTGGGGGAAATAAGTGCGGGAGGTCCTTGCTCACAAGCTCTGGATGAGCGTGTTAATTGAGCTCCTTTTGGGGGGCACGGGGAGGGGGTGGGGGCAGGGTAACTGAAGCCTCTTCACCTGCCTCTTCCCAAGCATGATGCTCAGACTCACCACCTCGTGGGACTGAGCCTGCGGTCTGTTCCCTGGACCAACTGTTTTCCCCTGGGGAGTATCTCGTTCCACACGTGGAATCGAGGCTCCGTGTTTTCAAGAGAAACCACAAAGCTGCCCCACACACTTGCCTTTCTGGTGTCATGGTGCCTCATCTCTTCTTCATATATGCATTTTTGTTGTGGTGCCAAATATTCCAAAACTCCATTTAGTGTTCATTTATCTCATAGATTTTAAAAGAGGACAGATCAGCGCTGGTATTTTCATCCCTATGTTTAGCTGAGTTTATGTCCAATGATGTAATTCTAGTAATATTTTAAGACCTGCCCTGCAAAGATGCTCGTTGTCATCACTGAATGCCACTCTTTAGAAGGCGTTTGTTCCGTACATCAAGCAGCGAGGATGAAATAATCTGCGCTTCCTTTAGCTGGGCAAGCCTGCTAGCTGTGCACGCTGGTTTCATCTTGTCGACTGAAATAAAATGCAAAGCCTAAAAGTTGAGGGTTATGTTTTATCAGCGGACATTTCTGAGGACTCGAGCCCGGGAGGAGAGCCTCGCAGATCACTCTGAGGGACGGCGCCAAAGAGGTAGGGGAGGAGCCAGGACATAGAGGAGTTTCTACAACAAAAACCAGGTAGTCAGAACATCAAAAGATGACTGTCAGTGAAAGAAAACCAGATAGCTCAAGCTAAGGAATTCAGAGCTTTCCTATATTTGGGAAGGTGCAAAGGTCTGGGCTCATTGAAGTCATTCCTTTGATGTGCACCTTAACTCTCCAGGGCCAGTGTCCTGTTCTCTCCCATCCTGAGTCCCATCAGGGGGCACCACTGGGGTGGCAGCAGAGGCTAGGCTGCCTGCTTGTCTCCATCCTGAGGCCACCACTGCTCACTGTCGGGAGCAGTAGCGGCTGATGACTTACTGGCCGCAGCATCCTTTGTTTACTGATACGGCTGCAGTAGTTTCCGTTCACAAACTGAATATAATCCACAGGCATTTACAGGTAGTGAATTTTCCTTCTGCATTAAGAACAGGAACAGAAAACGACCAATAAGATCTCCAGCTTCCAACCTGTGCTTCCCCCAAGGCAAGATGGCATAGAGTGAAATATTTGCTAGAATATTAGAAAATTCTGTCTCCTGTAAAATCATTCAGTGTTGAAGTGTAAGCTAGAGGTGTTCACATCCTGTGTCCCTCGTGTTGACTGTGGATACTGTTTGGTATGAGCGTTCCCTCTGTGTCCTGAGACTCAGGTGACAGCCGCGTGGGGTAAGGATCCGACCTGATATTCATGTTCAATTTTCCACCTGATTTCTTTAGGGACTAATTCTGTTTCCTCAAGTGCTGCTAATTTGTGTAATGATTATTCCAATATTTTCTCACTAGCAAATCAACAATGACAGTTGTTTAATTGCTGTCAGTGGATTTTATGCATGATGGACAGTGAGTTCCAACCATTCAATTAATTTGAAATGGGCAATATTTCCATCTTGAAAAGATGTCACATATTTGGTATTTCCACATTGTACTGGGCCTTGACCAATATATCTTTGGGTAAAAGGCTGTGACTTGAACAAATTCCGCCCAAGAGCCACAGGCCAGCTCGTTCTCAGGTCATTACTGAATTTGTTGGTAGTGTACTGGGAAGTTTCATTGATACAGATGTGAGTTAAAATTTCCTTTTTTATAGTTTAAGCACATACTGCTTTGCACCACTGGTGGGACACAAAGAGAACATATTACAACAGGACAGGTAATTCAATGAGCTTATTTATATATACAAGTTGTCTTTTTGTCCATTGGAGAAAACATTCATATTCATAATTCTATTTTCTTTTAAAATATGATTAATACATGTGCCTCCCTGCCTTCCCCTATTTCATCACAAACATCTGTGTTTTTAAGTATCCCAAAAAAAGCCTTCCTCATTCATCTTTATCCATTAATTCATTCCTCCTCAATATTCTATTACTTTTAACTCAATATTACATTCCTGGCAGGTGATTATCACATATTCTACTTTATTTTTCTCAAGAGGAAACATTATGTTTAACCTGCTTGTAATGCTAGGTTTCAAGTTAAAAAAAAAATCTGATGACTGAAAACGTCTGTCTCAAAACTAAAGAAAGGAGCCCTTTGTCCCATTTCTCTACAACATAACATTGGACCCTCCCTGTATTCCTGCCACACACACATTCGACACCATTTATCTTCCAGAATTTGCAGAGAACGGAGTTTCTGATAGATATTCATTAAATTCTTTTTGCTTGATTTCTTGTTTTTTTAACCTTGAAAAGGGGAAGACAGTCAACTGAACAAAGGAAGCCGCTCTTCAGAGGTTCAGAAGTCTCTCTTGACTCTTCAGTCTTTGTGTTTCATCCCTTAGAATCTGCTACCTTTTCCCTCTTTGAGAAGTTCTCTGAATCAACGAAGGGGCGCATTATTTCGGCATCCCCTCCAGACTGAAACCTTTGAAATATGATCCAGACCTGTCACCTGCTCTGTCTGACTTGGATGACAGGGCCATGTAAGCACCCTGGAGCATGCGTCTTGACTTCACTCAGGTTTTGTGAAGTTCCCAGTACATCCATAGAGCTCCATGAATAACAAATAGTGTGACACAGAGACCGAGCTGAATGCTGACTTTAGCATCTAGTCTCTGGTGACACTAGCTTTAAGAAGCATATGTGCATATGCCTGTTCACTTGGGCTAGTGCATAAAAGCAGCCAGTGATCCTTCCTTCTAGCTGCGATAGGGCAACTTACATCTAACACTCTTTGCTGGCATAAATGACTGTAAAACCAGTAAAATGTGTAAGGCAGCTGTTCTAAGGAACTGAACCACAGGCAGCACAGAGCCAAAACCCTTGAGAGAAAGGAAGCATAAGGGGTGAGACTCACGGCTGCCCTAGCTCGCTGCCCGGAGCACCTTCCTGCAGAGGCACAGGAAGGTGGGCCTCCAGCAGAACTGTGGCCTCACTGACCTGAGAAGGAGAAGGAGATTGGACTTCTTGCCTGAGAAGCAGCTGGAATTTGTGGAGCAGGGTACCAGAGAGGAGGAAGCTGTGCAGAGGGGTTGCCAGAAGTCTTGGTGAGGACTCACCACAGCCTCTTGGCTGAAGGCTGGGATGCCTGTACCCGTGGCCTGGCCGTGATTACCTGCTGCAAGTTTGGGAACGAGTGAAGGTATGAGAGGTCATGATTGCTGGGGACATTTGACCTCCAGCCCAGCCAGAATGAGGAGACCTCACTGAGCATCACAGGCTTTGGTGGAAAGCTCAGAAAGTCCACACCTGAAAAGTAAAAATCATAGCTTAGAATAAGGGCCTCACCATGGACTACGTTCTTGTCTAACAAAGAAAATATGAAACCTGCCAGGACCAAAATAACCCACTGGTAGTTCTCCTGCTGCCTGCACAAAGCTCAACACACTTGTAAGTTAAGATGACGCGACTTAGAGTCCCTGAGACGTTTCATCCATAGTATCCAGCATAGAAATTTTAGAATGATTAGCAAGTTGTAAAGAAGTACAGATAGCTGACTCATGAGCAAGGAAAATAGCTGTCAATAGAAACAAACCCTGAGATGACCTTGATGTTGGAATTTTCAGACAAGGACTTTAAAATAGGTGTTATAAATATACTCAAGAAGTTAAAGGAAAACATGGTCATAATGGGTGACAAATCTTCAAAGCATCGTTCTATGTAGAGACATAATGATCCAATTAACAGTTAATTTCTTTTCAGAAGATGATATAATAACATTTGAGAGTGCTGAAAGGAAAAAAACAAACAAAACCCTTCTTAACCCTAAATCCTATCTCAAGCAAAAATATCCTTCGACATTGAGTGTAAAATAGAAATGAAAACTGAGAGAATTGGGAGCCAGCAGACTCACCCTACCTGGTATATCACAGGAAGTTTTCAGGTTCATGGAAAATGAGGCCAGAAAACTATTTGCAGGATGAAATGAAGACATCAAACTAGTAAATATGTGAGAAAATATAGAACACAATATGTGGCTTGTCTCTTGATTTCCTCAAAAGGTAACTGACTATAAAATGTATGGCAATTATAGCATAAAGGATATGGAATTAAACGGAGTTAAATTGTTAAAAAATTATAATGTGAATTGGTGTAATATTGACTTTATACAGACTGGTAAAATGAGGATGCACATTGTAATCCATGAAGGAACAAACAAAAAAATAATACAAAGAGGTATGCCCATAAAGCCAATAGGGCATTAGAAGTGGAATACCAGAAACATTTGATCAACGCCAAAGAAAGCAGAAAAGAAGAAACAGAGAAACAAATACTGAACAGAACACAGGAATATATCTAGATGGTAAACGTACAACTAAACTTACCAATAATTACATTAAACGCAGATGGATTAAACACCCCGATTGAAAGATAGATATTATCATACTGGATTTTTAAAAAAATCAAGACCTAACAATATACTATCAACAAGGGATTCACTTTGAACAGGAGAGAATGGTAGAAAATACACCTTGAAAACAGTAAACATAAAACAGTGGCTGTGTCTATATTAATATCAGACAAGGTAGAGTTCAGGACAGAGAATATTACTGAAGACCAAGACAGATATTTGATAATAATAAAACTGTTAGCTTAACAGGAAGGCATAAGAATAATAAACGTGCATGTATCAAGCAACAAAGTTTTAAAGTACATGAAGTCAAAAGCTGATAGAATTAAAAGGATCAGTGGATAAATCCACAAATTGTTGGAGATTTTAACATCCCTTGTTCAGTAGTGGATAGAATAATTAGGCATAATTTCAGGTACATTATTAGTTATCTAGCTCTAACTGCCATTTATAGAACATAGCCCAACCACCACAGAATAAACATTCTTTTAAAGTACAAGTAGAATTCACATTGTGTGGAGCCATCACATGTCTTTAAAGAAATCAAAAGATTAAATCTTATAGAGCATATTCTTTGACCACAGACAATTAAATTAGAAATCAAAACCAATAAGATATTTCTTAAAAGTGCAAAATGTTTAGAAAATAAATAATACTCCCTTTAAATTTTATTTAAATTTATTAAATATTTTAAGCTAAATGACAATAAAAACATATATATCAAAGCTTTAGGTATGTAGCTAAAGTAGTGCTTGGTGGGAAATTTATAGCTTTAAAGGTTTATATTAGAAAAAAAGTTGATAAAATCAATAATCTAAATCTCCTTCAGGAAATCAGAAAAAGTGCAAATGAACCTCAAGTTAAGTAGAAAGATGGAAATAATACATTAAAAATAATAAAATAGAAAACTGACAAATAATAGAGACAACTTTACATAAATGAGAAGAATCAATAATGCTAAAATGTCTGTTATCCCAGACTGATTTATGGATTTAACAAAAGCTCAATGAAAATTTCAACCAGAGAGTAGAAGCTGACAAGTGTAGGAATTCCAAGGACCTAGAATAGCTGAGACAACTGGGAAAAAGAAGTACATATTTTAAAAATTCCTATTAGCTGTTTTCAAGATTAGCATAGAGTTACAGCAATAGAGTGTGGTGTTAGCACAAAGAAAGTGGAACTTATTTGTGGAGAATCCAAAATTAGATACATGCGTGTACAACCAATTATGGCCAAAGGTGGCTTTAACCCCTACCTCTCAGCATAAACAGTAATCAGTTTTAGGTGTGTCATATGCCTAACCATGAAAGTTAAAATGATGATGCATATAGAATCATGGGAAACACCATAACTTTGGAGTTACTAAAGCCTTCAGAGGTAGGAATAAAAAAAAAACCCATAAAAATCAATCAATTGGATTTCATCAAAATAAAAATTTCTGCTCAGCAAAGACATTGTTAAGAAAGTGAGCAGTCCAGTAACAGACTGGGAAAGTGGTGTTCAGTTCCGTATATCTAACAAAGGACGTGCATCTGCAGTACATAAAAATGCCTACAAATCAATCATTAAAAGTGGATAGGAGATTTGAATAGGCACTTTACAAAAGAAGAGACATAAATGGTTAATAAGCACATGGAATGATGTTCATTATCATTAGTTATTAAGAAGTGGCTGTTAAAACCATGTTGAGATACCATTTCACTACCCACTGGAGTTCCCATAATCATGAGTGACAACAGCAGAAGTTAGCAGTATGTGAAGTGACGCAGACTCCTGTGCATTGTTGGTGGAAGTATACAAATGGTGTGGCTTCTTGGGGAACAGATTGCGAGTTTCTTATAAAGCAAAGTGTGTGGCTCCCACCTGCAGTCTGTGGCACTCCTAGGTGTTGACCCAATAGCACTGAAAACATAGGTCCTTCAAAAGACTTGAATGGGAATGTCTAGAGCAGTCTTATTCATAGTACCCTCAAACTGGAAAGAACTCACATATCTTTCCAGAAGACAGTGGAAGCATAAGTTGTGCTGTATTCATACAATGAACTATTTGTGAACAATATTCAAGACTGCGCATCCAGTGCATACTGCAGTGAGGATGAGTGTCAGAAATGAACCTCATGTCTGACATGCATGAAGCCAGACAAAAAGGTATATGCTCCTAATTCAGTGTCTGTGAAGGTCAAGAACAGTGAGAGACAGCCTAAATGTCCATTGACAGATGACTGGATAAAGAAGATGTGGTGTATTTATACAGTGAAATATTACTCAGCCATTAAAAAGAGAATGAAATCATGCCATTTGCAGCAACATGGATGGACCTAGAGATGATCATGCTAAGTGAAGTCAGATAGAGAAAGACAAATATATGATATCACTTATATGTGGAATTTAAAAAAGTGATACAAATGAACTTATTTACAAAACAGAAACAGACTCACTCACAGACATAGAAAACAAACTTGGTTACCAAAGGGGAAAGGGGGCAGGAAGGGATAAATTGGGAGTTGGGGATTAACAGATACACACTACTATACATAAAATAGATAAACAACAAGGCCCTATTGTACAGCACAAGGAGCTATATTCAGTATCTTGTAATAACCTATAAGGAAAAAGTATATAACCGAGTAACTGAATCACTGTGTACAGCTGAATCACTCTGGTATATACCAGAAATGAACACAACATTGTAAGAGAGTTAGCGTGGAACTGACTTGGCAGGAGAAACAAAAGAAATTTGGGCGATGATGAAAGTGTCCTACGTTTTGATTTGATTGTATACTTTGGACTATATATACCCAAATAAGTTATACATTTGTCAAAACTCAATGACACGTGTACTTAAGAGCTGTGCGTTTTGTTGTATCTAACTTTCATCTCAGTGGAAAACAGGGGGCATGTCCTGATTTGAGCCTTCACTCTGTGAGCACATTAATGACAAAGCTGGGTCACTCTGATGCTAGAGTAGAACCACGCAGGTACCTTTGTTGAAGAATCCATTCAGATCTTTCACCTGTCTTGCGATTGGGTTGTCTGCAATTGGGTCGTTTCTTTTTGTTTGTGTTTGAGTCCAGGAAAATTCAACACCTACCACACTGACTTCATTTTTTGCTTTGAAATGTGTCCCCTCCATCTTTCCTTGTCATCAAAGACACTCTGATTCAACGATGGGCATCTGGGGTCCCCAAGGGTGTTGAAAACCCGTGGTGAAGCCCGTAAGGATGGTAAGCTGTGGTCTGTTACTCTCTCAGATTATAATGTTCATCCAGAACAGAGCGTGAGCTCAGAAACGAGACTTTCTTTCCTCAGCCGTGTCAGAAGGGGCCATTTTCTGGTTTGGGGCATCAAAGACAAGCACACTGTTCATTTTTGGAAACCAAAGCAAACTTTTCTGTAGGAAAGCAGCCTAGAGACTGGAAAACAGCAATTAACCTATTAATCAGCCCAGAGAGACTGTTAGCCAGGGAGATCATCAGGTTGCTCTTTCAGAGATTACCCGACAACGGAGAAGCTGCACAAGTAACTGCTTCTGCCAGCATCCGGGGCGCCTCCCTCCCTCTGAGGCAGTTGAGGAAATTTAAGTGTCAGAGAATCCTGATTCCTTGCTGAGTATCTTCTTCAGCTTCTATGAGATCCTGTGTCTGTGGTCCCAGGGTTTGTTTGTGTCTGCCTTAGCAGAGGAGGAGGGGCTTCCGTGTGACCCAGCCTGGGTCCATTCTTCCAGACCCATGGGAGGTGCGTCACAGCTACTGGAGAATCTTGGGAACGCCAGGCGCTGTCCACAGATGCGTTCTGAGCACACGCGCACTCACAGAAGTCTGCGTGTGGTTTCAGAAAGTTTGTGGACCCCCAGAGTTTTACCTGGTGTCCTCCAGGGGGCAGTCTGGAGTAAGAGCCCTAGCTCTCGTGTCTCGGGCGATCGCCTCTAAAGAAACCGAGCCAGCTGCTGTGTTGACGGCTGGAGCCTGGGTCGCGATGGGGAGGCCGTGGGCTGTGCTTGCTGGCTCAGGGCAGGCTAACGGGGTTGCCCGGAGAGTGTATATCACAGGCTTTTGACAAGGGCTCTGTTGGCTTCCTTCTCTGCCTGTGAATTCAGGTTGGAGACAAATGGATCTCTTCCCTCTTTCCGATCCTGTGCGGGAGCTCCAGAAAAACGGCAGTTTCTCCCCAGTTAGAAAGAAATGCCTTTCCCGAAGATGAACTCAGACAGCTTTATTTAATGGAAAACACGTCTGTCTCTAAGTGCAGTCTTCCCTGGTGGCTTCCACCCTGCAGAAAGGAAAAATGAGTCTCTTGACTGGAAGAGGTCTTTGCCAAGACGAAGGAAGGGACAGGAGGTGAAGGAGGGGAAAGGCAGGGAGAGGCAGCGTGAAAGAGGGTGAGGGCGGCGGCGGGCGGTGAGCGCCTGAGGTCCGCCAGCCAGCACATGCGTCCTGCAGGTCTGAAGCCTGGACGCTGGAAGAACTGCTCCAGGAGCCTCTGTGACCCAGCAGGACCCCAGGGGGCCTCCCGGGACAGCCCCCCCACATCCTCTGCTGCAGCTCCTCTCTGAGGGACCCAGCTCATAGTATCTCGTGTTTATTTCCTTGGTGTTTCAGATGCTGAAAACCACCAGTAAAGGGAAAAAATTAACTACTTTATGATCCCAGAGCACGTGGTCCCAGACCTTCTGGCGCCTCAGGGTTGATGGTGTCGGCCACCCTGTTCCCTCAACATCAACCAACCAGAGGTTGCGCACGAGTTGATCACGTACCTGACACCCCCTCCCTTACCTGGCCTCTAAATCCGCTTTGCGGAAGCCCCTCGGGGTTTTCTTGGGCAAGAGCCGTCCTGTCCTCCTTGCTTGGCCCCACAGTAAACCTTCCTCTGCTCCAAACTCTGACGTCTCCGTTCCTTTGGCCTCACGCTGTGTCAGTCACACAAACTTGCCCTGACAGCACATGGAGAGGCAGCTTTGGGGGTGCTCAGACTCCGACCAGGCTCACAGAGTGGGTGGACTGAAGGACGTGCATTACCAGTCTGAGCCTCTGTTTGTTGGTGGGCATAATTACACAAGGTGTTTTTCGGAGTAAGTTAGAGTAACTTGTGAGAACCTGCCTTTCTGCAGGAAGGCTGCAACTTCTTGTCTGTCCCTCTTCCCTTCGTCTAAAGTTGAGCTGCAGGAAGCCTGCCGGCAGCAAAGGAGGAAGACCTAGAGAGCGGGAGAGGTTTCTGCCCAGATTATCAGGCAGATGTTTCACAAGAGCTGTTTATTTCATAGGGAAACCTACAGATGGTTCAGGAGGTGGTGCTCTGGGGGTGATGGAGGAAGGGGCGGGCGAGGGAAGAGCCAGGCTCCAGGAGGTTCCGAGATGACCGCTGATCAGGCTGGGAGCTCGGTAGGGCTCCCGGAGACAGGAGGTGGAGATCGTGTGGTTCCAGTAAGAACGAGAATGCTTGTGATGTAAAATATACATAAGCCGCTGCTTCCAGTGTCCAGCCTGGCATTGGCCCATCGCTCCAGGGGGGCTTATTCCTGGGTAAAAGTGGAAATGGCAGCTAACAGGTTTTATTGGATTTGGTCCTTATCAGGGTGAGCAGATTTATCTACCCCAGTTAAATTGAAAGTCAAGGCCCTTGTATTTCACAGTCGTGTGTGTGTGTGTGTGTGTGTGTGTGTGTGTGTGTGTGTTGGGAATGGAGTAAGGATGTCCAAGATGAAGTTAAGCTTTGGTAAAATTCCTTCCATTTGGTGGTGAAGCAGGTCTGGGGACAGAGGGGAGCAGCCTGCCCAGACAGAGAGGGGCGCTTGACCCCTCCTGTTGCTTAGAATTGCTGGTCTGTGGTCTGTGCAAGTCCCAGCAACCCTTCGTCGGATCTATTATGCTTGAACTTCTCTATAGACAACGTCCGCTCCTATTTCCCACACCCAGAGAGTCCTCTTCCCACAAACCCCATTCTGCCGACAACCCCCCAACACACACACACCCCGCCGTCCTGTCCGTGGCGTGTGAACAGAGTTCACTGAAACCACTCCTGGCCCTTTGTTGCCATCTCGTCAAAGCAGGAGACTTCTTCTTCTTTTTAGCATTGAGGGGTTATAACAGATTTTTTTTAAAAACTGCATGAAAGTAAGACTTAGATGCATGCCCTGAGACTATCCAAGCCAGTTGGAGAGGTAAGGGTCCCCCACCTGGAACCAATCCCACTTGCCAAGCCAGCTCCGCGTCCAGCTGGGCAGAGGCACTGCAGCCCCCGTCAGAGCTGCTCTTGAAGCCCACATGTCCGCAGACATGATTATAAAAGCCTCAGCTCCCGGGGAAAGGCCACCTGAAAGCTCATTGAAAACCCTTTCCCTTTTGGGCAGGTTTTAATCTGCCAGAATCAAAATAACCTGGCAATAGGATAAAACTTTAGCAAATCTCTAGCAGGAAGGAAGCCAGATTGAAAGCTGATGCGGGAGTAACTGGAAGAGGATGGGGTGAGGGGGCTTTCGGGAGAAACTGGTGAGATAGCCTCAAACATTCTGTGCAGAGTGAGCCCATGCATGTGCCATAAGCTCCAGGGATGGTGGGACTGACGAGGCAGGACCAGTGGGTTTCCAGAGCAACCATTTTCTGCCAAGAAAAAAAAGTAATAGTTGCATTTTTCTTTGCAGATGAGTTAGTTGACTGTGAAAAGAAAGGGAAGCGGTTTTTCAGGGCTTCCTGGGAGAGACTGCTCTGAGGGCGGGATGTCACTGATGTAACGCTTCATGCTTCCACTCTGATGAATAACTGGATGGGAGGAAACACACACACAGGCGAGGGGAGACGGTATGGCGCAGCCGCCCAGCACCTCCCCCCCACCCTCGCCACCTGCAGGGGAGGGCAAGTAAGGAAGTCCCACAAGCAGGAAGGGGATGCAAACTAACCAGGTGAGACTCCATGCCGGCTACCAACACACTAGCCTAAAACGGCGATACTGCTTTAAACCTCGCCTTGGCACACTCTTCTAGAGTTAGAAATGATTTGATGTTTATCATTATTTGAAAAAATTTGTGCCCTTTGCTAGAAATGTATATGACTCGAATACCCATTTGTAAGCCACGTTGATAATAAAAATCGATGACGTTGATGGTACAATGACAACAGTGATGACGTGCCTGCTGCACAGAGAACAACGCTCCAGGTGTGTTCGTCTCTCATCGCCGTCATTCCTTACAACAGCCCTTCCCAGCAGCTCTCACGATCCCCATTCCACGGGGAGAAACAGGGTTGGGAGGTTGAGGAAACTGGCCAGGTGACAGAGCTTTGCCTGTGGCTAAGTCATCTCAGCATCGCGCCGCGGAGGCTGTATCTGTGCCCTGACCTCACCTGAGGCTGAGGAGTCCTTTTAAGTTTTGGTTTGCTTTTTTCATTTTTGCTGTCACAAGGCCAAATCGAAAGAGTCTCACCGACGCTGCAGGCGTGGCAGGTGTGGTGAGAGGTGGGTTTAATCAGAGGCTTAGCTTGTCCTTTGAAACCTGCAAAGTGATGGCAAGTGTCCCCGCCTGTCCTGAATGGAGCCAACAGTGGCTGCACCCGGGTCTAAGAAAAATCAAAGAGGGGAAAATGACGTGGAACCAACTGCATAAGATGCTGCCTTTGGCTGTGTGGTCAGGGATAGGGTAGATTCTTCGTTTAACGAGCGGGTCCGAGGACGGACGCAGGGCTTGCCGGATGTGTGTGTGTTAGTGCCGAGGGCCCGCTTAGGAGACCTGAGAGCAGGGAGCAGAGGGGAAATGGTCACATTTCACTGGAGTAGGAGTTAAAACAAACAACAAAAAGCTTCAAGGAGTGAGGGAACATAACTCGCACATTTCATCGAGTGTGGGCTGGAGTGCGTCTGAGGCCAGGCTCTGCAGAAAGATTCAAAGGCAGGAGAGTGGGGATGCTGGGAGCTAAAGGGAGCGGGGTGCGCGGGGGAGGAATGCATCATTAAGGAAGAGGGAACAGGTCCCTGCAAATCTATAGACAAGGAGAATGATTCAGAGAACGATGTGGACCGAAAAACGGTGGATGCGTGACAATTCCTGACGGTGCCAGCACAGGAAGGAAGATCTGTACTCGCGGTTCGCTCCCGACAACGCGTCCGTGCCGGTGGCGGAGGGAGAGGCGCGTGGGGTGCCAGGCGCAGGAGGGGCTGCCGGATGGACCAGGTGGCGCCGCTGGTGCCTGAGTGACCTCCCACCTCCGTGTCACAAAGGAGGAGCTGGGGTCAGATTCTGGAAGCTGAAGTCCATCTTCCCGGGGCCGTGTGAAATGCGCTGAGGTCTTATGATTACACCAGAGAAGAGAGTCAGACAGTTAGAACTATACGAAGGTTGACTTAGATGAAATACCCCAAGGTGGGGAAAGAGCGAGCCAGTGAAATGTGAGTTTCGGGAGGTGGAGCCACTCCCCAGACCTGCAGGAAGCAGGGAGAGGACAGGGCGGCTGTCTGAGCGCTGCACAGGCCTGCATCCCGCATCCGCTGGGGCTGGGGACACCTCATCTCCCACCTCCCACGTCCTCTGGGAAGAAAGCCGACCCCTCAGCCTTTCCTTTCTTTTTATCTTCCCCCTGCCCTCCCTGACTAGAGCGTGCCTGTTCCATCCCGCCACAGAGCAAAAACCAGATGTTTCCAGAATTTGCACAGCACGGTACTTGAACATTCTGTCTCCTGATGCTTTCACTTAAGAGACAACATGATAGGGTTTTTTTTACACTTACAATAATACCCCAAAAAATAGATCGTCACATGAATCAGAACACCTGGTTTCTCTCCCTGACAAAAGCTTGCGGGATGATGCTACTCCTCTTAACTTCTCCGTGTTTGCTTCACCACCTGCAAAATCGGGATGGTCTTATCAGCTCTCTTTACCAGTTTCCCTGAGGAGCACGTGACATAAATACATGAAAACATATTGTGGAAAGCACCAAATGCTTTATGACCTACCGTGTTATCTTGTAAGGCTTCAGCAAACCTGTCATTGTGTCTGAGATCTAAGAATTGATAAAGGGAAGACATATTCTGCCCTGGACTCCAACATAGTGTAATTAAAGTCTGACTACAGGAAGAGAAATCACTTCCTGATGAATTACGAGGCCCAATTTATGGAGTAAATGATTGGACTAGTTTTTAAAAAGTCCAAGAGTGGTAATAATTTATCTTGATTAGCAGGAAGGTTTCATTACCTTCCTGTATGTATGTAAAACATCGATCCTCTCCGTAAGGGCGCCGGGCCACGCGCTGGCACGAGCCGTGGCTCAGCGGAGGGTGGCTCCGCGCTGGGTGTGTTACATTGCGGCCGTGGGGCGGGCGGGCACTGGGCGCTGTGACGGGAGATGACCAGTCTGCCTGCCTGGTGCAGGGGTGGCGACCTGGAGGACGCGTTTCCTCCCAAGACCTTGGGTCTTGAACCCGGGCTCACCCACGTGTCTTCATGCCGAATTCCGAGGAGTCCGTGCAGAGTTGGGGTTTGGCCCTGTGGCTTTGCCTCCCCTTCGCTCCTGCATTTACTTTTTCTATCAGCTCAGATGGCAGACATGTAAAGAAACAGAATGACAGAAAGAAAGAGTGAGGCTGTGGCTTCGTGGTAAACCCCGTCAGAGTCATCGTGGTGGAGAGAAGAGAAAGTAGAATCTGGATTCTCGGTGGTTTTCCCCTAACGAGTACTTGCTAACCCCCAGTCAGTCACTCCGTGTAGCAAGGTTTTGTGAGGTTCTGGTGGGACGTTAGGGTGCGTTCCAGCCCAGAATTGCCACCATATTTCCTCCCCGGCCTCACTTGAGGGAGGTCAGGTGTGTTTAGAAAACGCCAGGCTTCACAGTGAGGCATGAAATGTTCCTATGTTCCTCTTATTTCTTTAACAGAATATACCTGAAGATATTCTCACACCTGCTAATGAGTCTTCTCTATTGGCACCTGGCCAGGCCCCAGCCACGCCCCTCCCCGGCCACGCCCCTCCCTCCGGTCACACCCCTCCCCTCCAGCATCATGTCCTCTGCCCAAGGTGGCATGCACTCACCCTGTCTGTCCTCACAAAGCACATCTCCCGTTCGGAACACTCACAGTCAACGCCTAGCTCAAATGGGGAAGGCGGCGAGTCAGGTACGAGGTGGTAATTCCCGCCACACGAGTAAGGAAGCCAAGCATGGCTGGATGGCTCTTGTAGTTCAGCAGTGTAAATGGCAAAGCGGTAGTGACCTTGTTTGGTTGCCCTTGGTTTGCAGAGATCCTCAACATCAACCCGATCCATTTGTTTTCTTGAGTCTTAGCTTTTTCTCTCCTTTGTTCCCAAGAACAAATATTAAATGGCAAACCCCTTGACAACATGTCTCATTGCGGCTGGCTTTATTCCTTTGATAACTACATAAGTTTAAAAAGCTAAAACTCCAAACTGTTCTTAGAAACAATGAATGGTACATGTATGTAATTTTTTTAATGCACAGTATATTGCATATAGGTATTTATTATTTATTATATGTATGTGTTATTCCTAATGCAGCTGTTTTAAAGGCTGAGAAGTCAAGGCATCGCTGGAAATTACACATGTGACTGGGCAAAAGTGGAACTTAGAACAATAGGGGGTTGGAAAGGGGTTAAGGGCAGAGACAGACCATGGTCGGGGACAGCCCCACTTTTGTCATCTATCCAGGCGACTCCTCCAGCTTCCACGTAAACGCAGATCATGTTGCAGGGAAACGCAGTGAAATGATAAATTCGATGCTCAATTGCTTTAATATAAATCTTGTTTCATTTTCCTAACGATGCAGTCTCTGTCTTTAACATACCCGTTCGAGAAAGGAGAGAACAGAGACTGAGCAAGAGGTAGGCCACCCACCCAAATCGCAAAGCTGAGTCATCACAGAACTTGAATGTAACCGAGGTCCAGCAGCGAGAGGGCAGGTCAGGGGACAGGCTTGGATGCAGGGAGATGGGCGTGTTACCTATTATTTCAAAGATTTTTTGTATCATGCATTACAAGAAATAGCAAAGGCCACAGATGCGTGGTACAGGACAGTGTGAGTGAACAGAATCACCTCCGAGTGTTTTTGACCTAAATTAGTAAGTGTTCAGTCACAAGTGTCTGATGATGCTCTTTCCCTCAAAGCACATGGGACGCGAGCATGTGGTCAAGAAATGCGCAGACGTTGCACAGTAACAAATAATGCGCATCCCTAAATGTCAGCGCATTATGCAAAACCCACAATAATAGCCCCAGGGTTTATGGGGCAAATGGGGTTGTGGACAGAGTGCTCAAATACCCTGCCGGTGACACGTAAGGAAAGGACAGGAGCCTGGTGAAGGTGGCAGCACAGGTGACGCATGTGCTGTGGTGAAGGACTACCGACACACTGGGATCCACGGTACTGCGCCCTGGGAAGGACCTGGAGCTGGTTTGGGGACGTGGGCGCTGGAAGGGTGGTAGTTTGTGCGTCATGGTGGAGGCGTGGAAAGGGCATTACCTGAAGTCAGAGGGACAGCTGGACACAAGTTACGGGTGGGAGGGCCTCCCGGCCCATGACCGGCGGCAGACGGGGTGGCGGCGCCATTCGAGGGTGGGTGTGGGTGTGTTGTGTGCCCTGCAGCCTCGATTCAGCCGCGTGCTGTCCTCGCCACTCACCCATGCTGCTCACAGACGAGTCACACGTAAGCAGATGTGAAATCAGCATTAGGGTCCGATGGTTCCCTGACACATCAATTACACGGAAACAAAGTCATGTTTTCCAAACAAGCATCTTAACAGAATTGATCACACGTGGGTCCTCCGTCTGAGGAGTTTACAGTCTCCTTCAGAATGAAATATGGGTAAAGAAGAAATCCTGAATTACCGAGCATCAAACTGAATGTGTGTGTGCTCACCGGGGTGGGGATCAGGGAGGTCAGTCCGGGAAGTTTTCTTGCAGGAGGCGGTTCTTGAAGAAATGCTGTAAGCAAAGTGACAGGAGTGGTGGGCCGTGCGGTGGGGAAGAGGAGGAGGGACGGAAGAGGGATCCTCCCTGGGGACAAATAGGAAATGAGGTCGAACAGGTCGATTTGAGCAGAGCTGGAGTGCCCACTGGTAGCACTGAGGGGTGTCACTGTAGAGGAGTGTGTTCAGAAGTGTGAGCATCTGTGGAGTCTGCACCCCAGGGGTGCGTATTTCCAGACTTCATGCCATCACGCTGTCTCTTCCAGCCCATCCTGTCCATGTCCCATTGAACAGGATTTATTGAGTTCCTGCTGAGTGCCAGACACTGTCCACAGCTGAGGATGTGGCCGTGAACATGGAGGGCAAAGTACCCACCCTGAGGAGTTGATATCTTGGCAGAGGAAACAAACAACCACAAAACAAGGAAATAAACCACATAACTTCAAGTCGGAATACGGGCGCGTCAACAGGAAAGAGGAAGCAGAGTGAGCGGGGAAGGAAGCGTGGCTGGTGGGGGAAGGGGCTCTTTCAGAGCTGGCGGCCGGGGACCCTTCTCTATGGAACCAACATTCGAATGTGATGTGGCCCGCGTGGAGTGGGGAACAGGTCTGGGAACTGGTCCAGGCCGAGGAAGCATCAAATGTGAAGATTCTGGGATGTCTGGAGACAGCCCAAAGGTCTGTGAAGCGGGGTGGAGCAGAGGAGGGGAGACTGTGTGAGGGGACGTGGACGGGCGGGGGCCACACCTCGCGGGGCCCCGGAGTTCATGGTGAGGGTCAGGGTTTTAGTCTAAGTGCCACTGGGTCATTTTGAGCCAGGGTTTGTCATGATCTGATTCATGTTTTTAAAAAGGCCGTTTTGTTTGTATGTGGGGAACAGTCTATAGGCGGTGACCAGGGAGGGGCGCGGTGATGGGGGCTTGGACCACATGGTAGATGTGAGCGAAGTTAAAGGGGGCATGGAGCGAAGGAAGGAGAGAGAGCCAGACTCAGGACATATTTTGACATAGGAGGCTGCAGAATGTACTCACAGGTTGGGTGTGAAATGTGAAGAGAGTGTAAATCCAGGGTCGCTAGGCTCCCCCTGCAGCCAGCAGCTAAGTGGATGGAGGGCCAGTTTTCCTCCATGTGGGTGGCTGTGAGAGAAATGGTGGT
The DNA here is from genome assembly GCF_048564905.1 of Vicugna pacos. NCBI lineage: Eukaryota > Metazoa > Chordata > Mammalia > Artiodactyla > Camelidae > Vicugna > Vicugna pacos. The sequence goes on along the minus strand of NC_132993.1, from coordinate 3,056,443 downwards.
GTGGGCTCAATTGTGTCCCTCAGCCTGTGGCTGTAATCTGAGATAGGGGCTGTAAAGGGGGGACTACGTTCAAATCAGGCCATTAAGGTGGGCCATGATTCAATGGGGATGATGTCCTTACAGAAGAAGAAATTAGACAGCCAGCGGGAGGCTGGCAGAGCTAGGACCACGTGAGGACACAGCGTGAAGGTGGCCGCCTGCAAGCCAGGGAGGGGGCCCTCGGGGGGACACAGGCCTGCTGACGCCTGGACCTTGGGCTCCAGCGCCCAGAGCTGTGAGAAGGTAAACTTCCGCCCCGCCTGTGGTACGTTGTTATGTACAGCAGCTCCTGCAAACTGATATGACTAGTTTGGGGCCATGAAGAGGGAAAGCCAATGCTCTGTTTAAAATATGTTAAAAAGATAACAAGTGAAGCTCAAGAAAACAACAACAACAAAAACCCTACAGGTTAAGCTGACACAGGGCCCAGTCAGAGAAGTCGCTTTCCTGGGGTCCAACATCACGGTTGCAGGTGGTGATGCCATCTTTCTGATTTTGGACTAAATATCTTCAGTTGCTTTCCTGGAGCCCTGCTTATGGTCTCAGCATGTCCTTGTGGTTTAACACGGCTAAGGTCTGGGGAGCAACGGGGAAATAGTGGTTTACGAGAGTTTCTGTTTGGCTCGGTTACAACAGTGGGAAACCCCCCCTGACTCGCCGGGCCCAGCAGCCTGCTCGCGCGGCGGGAGGCACCGCCAGGAGCCCCGCGGCATGGCCCGCAGCACGGCCATTCCGGAAGCTCCTTCCAGCCGGGGAAGGAGTCAGGCAAACACAGGAAGCCGCTTACGGAAAGGTGTCCTGATGCTGGTGAGAAACAGACGGCCTAGAAGCAGCAACCGGCCCCTGCGCCTTCCTAGCAGCTGCTGTCTGTTGCAGGAGGAAGGCGACTGGAAGGGCAAGGGTGCCTGGAACAGAGGCTGTCACGTGACAGAGCGGGTCGACTCGAGGGGAAGGGGTCGATCCGCTCGTAAGTAAAGCAGCGTGTTTTCCTCTTACCAGGACAACGTCCTCACCTTCAAGGTCATGAGGAAGAAGCCGATCAGAGCGGATTTAATTCTTTTTATATACAAGCAATTTCTCCTTCCATAGCTGTTTGGGGGTGAAAAATCTGAGTAATCATCCCCTCAAAGACAGAAGCTGGATCATCCTCCCACGAGCTTGTGGCTTTGGAAGATCGGATGGTAGGAAACAGTGAGACGTGAGCCCACGTGGCAGCGGGACTGGTCGGTTTCCAGTGTACGTGGGTGTGTCGTTAATTCCTGACGGCTCGTCTATTTCTGCACCCCTCCCACAGCCCCGCCCCGTGCCAGCTGCAGGCCTGGTGCTTGTGGCTCTCCACACAGGCCGTGACGCTCTGATTTTGGAGGTCTGTGGGGACTGTTAGGAAGGCGTGTGCTATAAGATTTAATAAAGAATAAAGAAAACAACTTGCATGACCAGCTAGAGGCCCTGCTCTTTGACATAATTAAGGCTTATTAAAGTTATGTTGTGCTGAAAACTGGTTTTTTCGAGGAGGTTGAGCTGTGTTATTAACAGGCAGACCTCAAGAGATACTATGGCTTCAGTTTCACCTCAATAAAAAGTCAGCACAAAAACTAGTCACACCAACTCCATGGCTCCTCAGTGCACACAGAAGTGATGTTTGCCCTAGACTGTCACCTGCTGAGCTTCAACAGCATTGTGTCTAAAAAATACTTACTTTAATTTAAGATACTTTATTGCTAAAAAACACTAACCATCACCTGAGCCTTCAGTGAGTCATGGTCATCACATCAGAGGTCACTGATTACAGGTCACTGTAACACATCTAATAATAATGAAAAAGTTAGAAATATTACAAGAATTACCAAAATGTGACACAGAGACATGAAATGAATGAATGCTGTTGGAAAAATGGCTCCAACAGACGTGCTCGATGCAAGATTGCTACAAACTTTTCATTTGTTAAAAATGCAACATCTGTGAAGTGCAAGAAAGCAAACCAAGGTCTGTCTGTGGGTGTATCTGCACTGAGTTCAAGCATCCCCAAGTCTCATTATATATGATGCATTTACTAATGAAGAAACCCAAACATGCCCTGCATAAAAGCCAGTTTTCAAACTCTAGAGTCTTACTTTGTGCTAGGGCAGAGAAGCACCCTTTAAGCCAGAACTCTGTTCTCTGGTGTCACATGGTGGTTAAGAACATAAGCTTCAAAGTCACAAAGATCTGGGTTTAATCCTTATTCAACCTCTAATTAGCTGTTACTTTGGGCAAGTTAACAACCTCTTTAAGCCTATTTCCATTTGAAAATCAGAAAAAACAAAATTTGTCTAGTAGGGTTATTGTGAAGATGCAAATTGTATTATCCAAAGATAGCATGCTGCCCGGCATAGAGTGAAGAGGGCCCGAGTTGCTTTCTGTGATGGTGGTGGTGATGATGGTGATCATGATGAAGATGACAGTGGTAATGGTGGTGATGATGGTGATCATGATGAAGATGACAATGGTGATGGTGGTGATGATGGTGATCATGATGAAGATGACAATGGTGATGGTGGTGATGATGGTGATCATGATGAAGATGACAATGGTGATGGTGGTGATGATGGTGATCATGATGAAGATGACAGTGGTGATGGTGGTGATGATGGTGATCATGATGAAGATGACAATGGTGATGGTGATGATGGTGATCATGATGAAGATGGCAGTGGTGATGGTGGTGATGATGGTGATCATGATGAAGATGGCAGTGGTGATGGTGTTGATGATGGTGATCATGATGAAGATGACAATGGTGATGGTGGTGATGATGGTGAAGATGGTGAAGATGATGGGGGTGATGATGAAAATAATGTGATGGTGGTGCTGTGATGTTGACTGTGCTGATATGATGATGGCAGTGGTGGGGATAACTGGTTATGATGATGATGTGATGGTGGTGATAAGGGTGATGTCTAACTGAACAGACCTTCTCTGAAATGAAACTGCTCTAATAGATACTTTGTATGACTTATTGATATAATTCTCAAAAACACCCTCTAAGGTAACACTGTGATCCTCGTTCTACAAATAGGGAAAGTGAAGATAAGAGAATTAAATAATGTCTAAAACCACACAATCAGTGAGTGGTGGGGACAGCATTTCAAGCCAAGCTGTCTGATGCTAAAGCTTGTGATTTTTTTTCCCTACACTGCAGTCATTTCAATGAGCACCTTTTAGAGTTCCTGGGATAACTGAATAAAGCAAAGCTTGCCAAGTGCCCAGTACAACACTGGGCACATGGTAGGTGTTCATCGGTCTTAGTTCCCCTTGCCTTGCCTGCCTCCCGGGTCTCACCACTTTGTAGAATCACATTGTGTCATCTGAGTAGGTTTAGCCACGTAGAACTCAAGAAAACAATTCGTCACCTTGGTTCCTACTGCCTAGTAATGTTTATGCACATTCACTGATTAATTTGCAGTTATGGTGTTGCTTTTAACCATCCTGTGGCCGGGGCAGCTTCCTCAATTTCTCTGGGCTTTGATTTTCTTTTCTGTAAAAGTATGCATTTGGACAAATTTACCTTAAGATCTATACAGACCTGTACAATCTATCTAAATCTCTATGGTGCTATTGCTCAATTTTTAAAAAATAAATACATAGTAGTTCCCAGAAATAATAGACTTTTAGTATTTGAATGCAGTCCCCAAATCCCAGTGGTGAAACCTGGAGACTTGCGCTGCAGTTAGGGAAATGGGTGTGATTCATGCAGTGAGAGCTCTGTGGTCTTTCACAGTCCCCAGGCATCTGATAAAAACATTTGATGCTGTAAAAATGACTTTCTTCTTCCAGTGTCAAACCCTGAACAGTGAGAAATAATCCAAAGGAAGTACGTTTCCAGTTAGTCAGGAGAGGAATGACTGTTCTCAGCCGTTACTCGGGGATGTTTTAAACTGTGAGGTCACCACAAAGGGTTTCACTTCATGCATCTTTTCATGATAATCTAATTCTCATTTTTCCTTCAAATTAAAGAGGAAAGATTAAATTCCACATGTTGAAAGAGGAAGACGGTTTTGGTCTGACATTATTAGCTTCCCACGTTCACTGTGTTACGTAACCATTCCGTGTATTTAATCGAGTTGTTACTGGGCTAACGGCAGAGTGTTATCGTCCAGTTTTGCAGCCTGAGCTATTGACGTGAGTCTGATCATGCCAGGTTGCCGTGCAGGAACGATACGGTACATCAGCTTAGAAAGTCTGATCATTACTGTTTACAAACTGGTAATTCAGGAAAAACCATTGTGAATGGATGGAAGGGAAAAAAATCACTTTCTTAAAAAAAAAAAAAAGCGAAATACACTAAGTGTAGGCTGTGGAGTAAGAACTCAGAAGCCTGGACTCTAGAAGCTGGTGAGGCCTGAGAACCGTCCTCCACAGGTCTTCCAAGTACCAGGAGGCCGACAGCTTGTCCAGTCGCCCAGCCCCCGGAGCTGCTCGCGCTAGACTGAAACGTCCAGTATGTTCAGGGCCGAAGGCACACGAGGCTTTTGCCAGAGAGAGAAAGAAGCTGAGACCAGCCTGGATGTAGGGAAGTTTGCACTAAAACACAAAAAGGGAAGTCAGGCCAAGGCATGGGGATGCAGCCCAGGAGACGGTTTTGCGGCGTGTAAACAAGGATGCTGGTGTCGCCACTCCAAGTGCGCCCGTCAAGGAATCCCGCCCGGGCTTCGGAGCCCAGCCCAGCCCCAAGGCGCAGCCCGGGAGAAGGGGGCTCTGCACCCTTCAGCGCGTGGGTCTCCTTTGCCCTCAACACCACCCTGGGGCCGTGTGGCATGTGGCCCAGCTCTCCTTTACTGGGAACCTCCATTTCCAAAACAAAGGGGGGTTATTAAATTAAGTGGACAGGATGCACTGCAGTGATCATGAGCTGTGATTAAGGACTGGGTTCAAGTTCTGCCTTACAAGCCCTTCCGTGGGAAGTTTCCAGGGTCCCAGGATGTCTGTTTTTGTTACCCCAGCTTGGAAGGAGCGTCTTCGCTGATCAGAGGGAAGACAGACAGCTTAAAGCTTTGAGCCCCAGTCTATGTAAATTGCCTGTTGTCAGTTTATTTCGGGTCTGTTGAGTTTAAGGATTTAACACCACCCCTCTTACTTGTCAGTCCAGTGGGACAGGTGCTGGGGCAGCCTCTCTCTGGGGTGGCAAATGGGAGGGGGAAAAGTGGTACCCCAGTCGTGGTAGGCAGGAAACGTGTTGAAACTGGGCTGGGCTGGGGTTGTTGGATGGGGTTCCCTTTAGTCAGGATACAGAACAAGGTAGGAGGGCGAGAAGCAGGGCACATGGGGCCAGCGGTGGTCAGGAGGCCTCGAGAGGAGGACAGGGGACAGGGGACCCGGGACCCTCATGGTTTCAACTGCCCAGCTCCCACCACTTACCCTGGGTGCTGGAGACCAGTCAGGGAGGCCAACTGCCCCTGTTCAGCAGGGCCCCATGTTCTGCGGCCACCACTGTGACAGGACATCCCCCTTCCTGAGGGTCTCAGTAGTCGGCACAGGACGTCAGGCTCAGTTCCCTTAAAATGACACAAAACCATCTCGAACGTTGGATCTGAAAGTCAGGTCGGCATCCCCGAAGAAGAAGAACCACATGAAGGAGTGACCCAGTGACACCTGGTCACCGACACAGACCTGCCTTCCGGAAAGGCTGGCTCATTAACGCGATGCTTTGGGTGAAGTCTGGACCAAAACCCGCAGGGACATCAAAGGACCACTGCAGAAGCCCCGGTCCGGCATCTTGATGTGTCTTCTCATCTGTCTCCCTGGACAGATGCTTCCTGAGAATGAGCAGCCGGGTTCATTCAGCTGCGAACCCCCAGCCGCCAGCACAGCGCCTTGAACTGGACGGCACGACAGCACAAGTGTCCTATATCTTCCGCTAAAACAGGCCTGCATGCACCATCATTTTGACATCATTTGACAGTAAACATCTCCTAATGTTTACTTGTAATTAAATGAGGTGTTCATCAAAGTGGAAGAGCACGCTTCGCTTAGCACATTACCTCGGATGGCAGAGAGCCCACCCCTCTTGCTTCCTGTGGCCCCTTTGGGACTGTGGGGGTCTCGCTTCACAGGCTTCATCAGTATCACTGAAATGGGCACCAACCCAAAGCGAAGCGCTTTGTCCACTGCCTGGGCCAAATTACATGAAGGCGTCTTAGCAGCAGTGCGCTGGCTGCTTAAACTTCACCCCAAGGTTCATTCACAGCTACGCACGCAGCCAGATTCCCCTTTTCTTGTTTAGAATTGGATTTTGGGAATTTGGGGATCTCCAGAATTTCACTGACGGTTATTTCAAGACTGTCACTGTGGGCGAGCAGTGCGGGGGGCGGGACGTGTCACAGAAGGGAAACATACGCGGCGTTCACAGGGCTCGGGGTGGGGAGGGTGGGGAAGCGGCCGCGGAGGAGAGGCGGCCACGCCAGTGCCCGCCCCTGGGCCCACGTCCGTGACGGGGCGGGGAGCTGGCGGGCGTCCGCATAGGGGCCCCTGCTGCCCCCACGCCCGGCCCTGGAGCCCCCCGCGCTCATGAGCCTCTGATGTGCAAGACCCTCTCTCCAAACCGGAAGCTCAGTCACGTTTCACTCTGTTGCCCCCAGGGGTTCTCCTACCTTCTTCCCCACGAAGGACTACAGGTACATTTAACCTCACTTATCCCCCACTTCCTGTGTCCCTGGGGTCTTTTTCTTTTCCTTTTCTTTTCTTTTTTTTCAAGGGGGAGATAATTAGGTTTATGTATTTATTTTTAATGGAGGGTCTGGGGATTAAACCCAGGACCTCAAGCATGCTAAGCATGTGCTCTGCCCCTGAGCTGTACCCACCCCTTGTCCCTAGAGTCTTTTGATCTGTATCATTCTGAGTCCAATCGACTTGAAATTCCCGGGTCTGGAGGGTCCCCCCCCACTTTGTTCAGCTCGGCCTCTCTGCCGTGAGCAGGGCGATGTGTAACAACACAGTGAGGGAAGCAGAACGGAGAAAGGGGGGCTCCTCCAGACATGCGGGGGAGGGCTAGGGGGAGGACCAGAGCAGAGGCGCCCCCCCTCCTCGAGACAGCAGAAGATAATGACAAGGCGCGGCTCGTGTCCCAGCCAGCTCTGCCAGGGAGCGTCCAGGCTGTGCAGCGAGGCAGGTGTTTCTCTCGCCTTTGCAATGGCCGTTAGCGTCACAAGTGTCACGTGGCCACCACCCATACTTGGGACAGTGCACTTTCTATACTGAAGCAGAACACTGTCTTATGGAGGGTAACTGTCTGTGTAACAGCGCACCTCATCCTGTAAGATTACAAAAGGAGAGAGGACAAATGTCCTCACGTTCTGTGGGCTCTTAGATTGCATCCACTTTACTAACAAGCAGCATATCTTAGACTACAGCCTGAAAGCACTGTGTGAACTCTGGGCTTTTCTATGTGGATGAGATCGGGGAGTGGGGATGGCTTGTTCTGCAGTGATTTCTCTGAAGACGTAGACAGGATGGCACAGTGCAGTTGTCGCCAGTAGAAAGATGCAGTCACAGCAGCACCGACAACGGGGAGAAAACTGCACCCCCCGTGGAGCAGCGCTGGGTGTTTCTCTGTAAATGTCCATCCCTGCCTTTGCTGCCCCTTTCAGAGTCCGGGCAGTGAAGCAGCAAGAGAGTCTGGCTCGCTGGTGTCGGAAGCCCTGAGAACTCGAGGTCCTCGGCAGGAAACGTACAGCTGGTGTTGACTCCGCTCCCAGGACCTTTCGGGCTGTGGGATCCTGTGGTCCTGGCTCAGTCCCTTCCCTCCATCCACAGCTCCTCATTGTTGCATGGAAACCTTAATGCCAGGTTCCTAAGTTCCGGTCAGCATTTCAATGGGATTCCACAGTTCCTGGGTCACAACACTCTTCCCAGGTCCTGGTGACACCAGTAAGATTGACTGACATGCACAGTCCCGGCAGCTGGTTCCCCCCAGCAGGGGTGTGGGAGCTGGTCCGTGTGCGGGAGGTCTACTCACCCCCTGGCCGTCCGCATGGCCGCTGACAACCCCAGCCTGCTGACGAGGGGCCGCTTGGTCCCGGGGCACCTGAGCATATGCTGAACTGGGGTTCTCCCGTACCCGGGAGGGGAGGGTCTAATTCTTCAGTAAGTTAAATGCGAGTGGAGGGGGCAGGTAGAGTTCAGTGGTAGAGTGTGTGCTTAGCGTGCACGAGGCCCTGGGTTCAATCCCCAGTCTCTCCATTAAAAAAAACCAATAATAACTTAAATGCAGACACAAGGACTAAAATTTTGTTTTCACATTCTCAGGCACTAGTTACCAAAATCTGCCAATTGGTCTTGATTTTTAACTTAACATCATTGTCCAAGAATCTCAGTGCCTATGTGTGCATTGGACTCTGAACTTAGCTTGGGGAAATCATGACTGTCATTTTAACTGTAATGAGTTCTGAAGTCATACATGAAGATACATATATTCATTTTCATGTTCTTTTTCACCATAAGTTACTACAAGATATCGAATACATTTTCCTGTGCTGTACAGTATAAACTTGGTTCTCTATTTTATATTTACCAGTCAGTATCTGCAAATCTTGAACTCCCAGTTTATCCCTTCCCACCCCTTCCCCTCTGGGAACCATCAGTTTGTTTTCTATGTCTATGAGTCTGTTTCTGTTTAATGTATAAGTTCATTTTTTTATTAAGATTCCACATATGAGTCACATGGTATTTTTTTTCTCTTTCTGGCTTACTTCACTTAGAATGACATTCTCCAGGGACATCCATGTTGGTGCAAATGACATTATTTTATTCTTTTTTGTGGCTGAGTAGTATTCAATTGTATAAATATACCACAGCTTCCTTATCCAGTCTTCTGTCAATGGACATCACCTCACACCAGTCAGAATGGCCATCATTCAAAACTCCACAAACGATAAATGCTGGAGAGGCTGTGGAGAAAAGGGAACCCTCCTACACTGCTGGTAAGAATGTAGTTTAATGCAGCCATTATGGAAAACAGTGTGGAAATTCCTCAAAAGACTAAAAATAGACTTACCATATGATCCAGCAATCCCACTCCTGGGTATATATGCAGAGGGAACCTCAATTCAAAAAGACACCTGCACCCCAATGTTCATAGCAGCACTATTTACAATAGCCAAGACATGGAAACAGCTTAAATGTCCATCAAAACTCCTTTAGTTTTAAATACACAACTCTTCGTCTCCATCGCTGTGACCATGCTCTAGATAATTCCAGATGCTGAGCCACGTTTCTGGCAGGCGTGGGTATCCGAGGGTTGTGGGAGGCGGACATCGACCACGCTCTCCCCCCGGGCCTCCGGTTCCCTTGACGGCCGCTCGGTACACCTGCCCCAGGTGCGCGTTCACACAAGGGCCAGCAGTTGTGTCTCCAGAAATGAGACCTCAGAGGACACAGTCTGCTGTGGTTCCCACATAGATAAATCTCCTGAATTTTTTTTTTGTAGAAAGTGTGTTGATTTGGACCTTTCTGCCCTGAGACACGTGTTTGGAAATCGTTGCATCGTAACTAAATTAATTGCTCATTCACAGTCAGTGATAAAATTTTAAGAAGTCTCAGACCAGGGAGGCTGCGCCCGCCCTCCTCGGCGTGACTTGGGCTGGGGTCCTGGTCCTTCCCCCTTCCCGTCTCACCGCCCCAGTCTGCCCGCTCCAGGCCTGGTGGCTCTGAATTCAGAACACAGGTGGAAATCCGCGTCTTCTCCTGTCGCTCTCACACCTGGCTCTGCATGCCCTCGCTGGTGTCCGGGAGGTCTCACCCAGAAGGGGGGTCAGCACGGAGATGTGGGAGGAGCTCCCCCAGGACGACCTGTTGTTGGTAACTTTTCCCCCAACTTGGGGATGTTTTCCTAGAAATACAGACCGAAATCCCCAGGGCCGTTTGTTGTGATTCCCTTTTTATTTTTATTTTTATTTCATGGAATTTTATTGTATTTTATTTTTAACACCTTTTTTGTGGTATGATCCCTGTTCAGTACACTACACATATTTTGGAGGTAAAATTTGATGAGTTTTGATAGATACAGACAACAGTAAAGCCGCCGCCACGGCCAAGGTGGTGAGCGTTTCCGTGTGGCACCCATTTTAGAAACGAGGCGGCTTTGAGTCCGAATTGCAACTGATTGTTCCCAGGGTCACCCAGATAATTCAAATTTGGGTCTCCCTGAGGGTAATGTCCCCTGGCGTGCCGTCCCCGTTCTCAGTAATGACGTGTCGCGGTGGGGACGGGCAGGTGAGGGGGAGGAAAGGAGGGTCCCTCTGCACAGCCGGACGAGTGCTGGTCAGGCGGTGGCGCTGACGAGGTCCGTAATTAACCCGGACACGCGGTGCGGCCCTGGCCTCCGGGGCGGAGAGCGCGGCGTGCCGCGGGGCCTCACGCAGCTCTGGGTGCGCAGGGGCAGAGCCACAGGGCGGTGACCGAGGCCTGGGGACAGTCTTCTCCTGCAGCGAGCGGTGCTTCTCCACAGCCGTCAAGAACGTGGAACCCTTGTCGTAGTGGAAGCAGGCCTAGGTTCCTGTGACCCTTGGGTCACAACATCTTCATCAGCTGAACAGCACGTAACCTTCCCTATGTGTGTTTCTGTGTGAAGACACCTGACTGCACGTCCCTTGTTCGCTGGGTGACGTTGACCTCACTCGGGCCAGCGGCACCGTGACGCGCGCCTGAGTGACGCGCAGCGGACACAGGGCGCTCTGGTCCTTGCTCTCGGCAGCACCCGGAGCTCTTCAGGGTGACGTTCAGGGCCCATTTTAAGCAGTGAAGTCATCCCCCAAAGCGCACAAAGGCGGGGGGCGGGGCCGTCGTTTCCGCAGGAGCCGGCGCAGAAGGCAGCGTGCGGTCCTGCCGGACCTCGCTGGGAACGCGCGCATCGGGCAGCAGACTTGCTTCCACCCGTGCCTGTCCGCCCGTGACTGCAAGGTGCCGCGGCTGTGACTGCGGTCACAAATGGATGTCAGGGCCGGCGGACTGCCGGTAAGCAGGCTGAGTGATGAGGGTCAACCGGTTACATCAGCACGGTGTCCATCCTGCGGACCCTCAGAACCCGGAACCATAAAGAAATCAGACTATAAAAAAAACAACCTCTAACTCGGGATACTTTGAGAAACAGTTCTCACACTCCAGAAAATTCTGAATGGCTTTCGTTTGCTGGTGGACGGGGTGCCCTCCTTGAGGAATTCGCTTACCGCCTTGTTTCCACAAGCAGCGCGGGGGGAGCTCAGGCAGGACAGCGGGGTGGAACTGCCGCCGCCGCCTGCGTCTGCACTGACGTGAGCGTGCGGTCGGGCGTGGTCCTGTCGGGAAGGGAGCACGTTCGCCTGCTTCCTCGCGTGAAACGTAAGGAAGAGGAGACGCTGGGCTGGGAGGCGACGGGACCTCGGAGCAGTCGCTGTGGCACTTACTCCAGCGGGTAAGTGCTTCCGCCTTCAGACGGCCTGCGAGCTGAGGCCCCGCGAGCTGAGGGCCCGCGAGCTGAGGCCCCGGGAGCTGAGGCCCCGCGAGCTGAGGGCCCCGGGAGCTGAGGGCCCTGGTGCGCGAACGCATTTGCGTCTGGACATCTTTCTCGCGTCTTCTGAAAATGTTTAACGATACTAAATCACAGTCCTTTAAGGAAAGAAATGTGTGCCTCTTTGTGTATATGTGTATGTGTGATAGTGTGTGTTTATGGTGTCTGTGTGTATGTGTGTGGTGAGTGTGTATTATGGTGTGTGTGTGTATATTGTGTGTGTATGTGTATATAGTGTGTGTGATGTGTATATTGTGTGTGTTTATGGTGTATGTATATGCGTGTGTATAGTGTGTGTGTGTTTATGGTGTCTGTGTGTGTGTGTGTGGTATGTGTGTGTGATGTGTATATTCTGTGTTCATGGTGTGTGTGTGTTTGTGGAGATCTAATCACTGCAAGGCAGGCATGGAGAATACCATGGTTGATCAATCTAGATAGTTTTGTCTAAGTTTAAAAAATGATTTTAAAATGTTGTGATTGATTTTCATTTGTGGTCCCCAAACTGATCCTGGTCAGGATGTCCCTAGGTTGCTCTCAGCAGAGGATCGTAGGGGTGAGACTCTGGCTGTCGGAGGTGGCAGCGTTGTCCCTTATTGGGACACAGATAGGTAAATACAGCTAGATTTAGAGTCGTGCACCATGCGTGTATGTGGGTTTAAAATTGTGTCTTTTTTTTATTATAGTCTGTTTACAGTGTTGTGTTACTTTCTGGTGTACAGCACAGTGATTCAGCTATGCACACATATATATTCCTTTTCATATTCTTTTTCACTACAGGCTATTACAAGATAGTGAATACAGTTCCCTGTGCTGTACACTAGGACCTTCTTGTTTATCTATTTTATAGTAGTTTGTATCTGCTAATCCCAAACTCCAAATTTATCCCACCACCATTCTCCTTTAGTAACCATAAGTTTGTTTCCTATGTCTGTGAGTCTGTTTCTGTTTTGTAAATACGTTCATTTGTGTCCCCTTTTAAAGATTCCACAGGTAAGTGATATCACATGATTTTTCCTTTCTCTGTCTCACTTACTTCACTCAGTGTGATCATCTCCAGGTCCATCCATGTTGCCGCAAACGGCATTATTTCATTCTTTTTTATGGCTGAGTAGTGTTCCGTTGTGTGTGTGTGTGTGTGTGTGTGTGTTTACACCACATCTTTATCCAGTCGTCTAAAATACAGCCATGTTAAGCCTTTCTCACTGTGGTGCGGGTGATAATTGTGCTCAGACCGCAGGGTCTCATTAGATTTTTGAATTCAGATACACTCCTAGAAAATGATATCAGTGCGTCCCTGGGCGGTGAGAAAGTGCTGAATGATCTTGAATCGTGCTGGGGGTGGGACACGTCATGTATTTAAGGGTCTTCCTGTTCAGGGTCATGTTGGCAAGTCCAAGGTTTGCTCTGGTTCTTACACCATTTGTCTTCAGAAGGATTTAGCTTTAAATAAAAAACCCACTTGCAGTAACTGCACAGGGGAGGATCCTTTGGAAAAACAGTTCTAAAAAGCTCTGGAAAGGATCCTGTTTCTTTCTTTGGGGGTAATAAGCAGATTAGGCCTTGTTTTGAATAATGATGCTTATGTCCTATTCAAAGCCTAGAACATTTTTATGACTTTAAATAGATGTTAAGAATAGTCAGCAGGATATTTTGAAATAAAAGCTCCATTTAGCATAGATAAAACTAAAATAATTGTTTATCTCTGGAGCTGCATGTGGATGGGCCAACAGCGGGAGAAATCACTCTGCAATCCAGGGGTGCGCAGCCGGCCTGTCATTCCTGTAAGCGACCCAGTGCTCGCCCTTCCTCTACTCTTAGTATTAGTGGGGTTTTTAAAGTTTCCGTCACAGAGCACTTGAGGTTTAGGCTGAAAGCTGATGCAAACTGTGAATTTATCCCTTGGAGCCTCACAAGCGTGAGCTGAGGACCCAAGAAGTTAATCTTTCAGGGAAGCATCTCTTAAAACTCACCCCACGCCTGAGGCTGGAGTACAGGCTCGTGGGCAGGGTGAGCGCAGGTCACCCCCGGCTGTAGGGACAGCGGGCCCTGGGCTGGAGCTGCCCTCCACTTGCTGTCCCTGTCCTGAGACATGTCACGTCCCCGCTGAGCCTCGGTCCCTTTGTGCGGACACCGTGCCAGCACCTGGGCAGGGCTGCGTGGGGACTGGAGGCGGCGCACCCCACGCCGGGCGCCGTCTCCTATAGCTGCTCGGTGCACAACGGCTGCAATACGCCTACTGATAATTGGCTACTCATTCATTTGCGTTGGGATTTGATTAATAACGCTGATGAGTAGGTTCCTTACCACTCCAAAAACAACGTACCTGCAGGCCGGGAATCATTCCTGGGAACATCTCAGTGTGGACACTGTTCTGTTTGCTTGTATCTCCCTGTTCTGGTCGCGCAGTGTGAGGCCGGCAGGAGTTGGTAACTCGCTCGTGTCAAGCCCTGTGTTAAGCCCTTTCTGTGTATTAATGTGCGTCCTCCCAGTCACCCCATGAGGTTAGGACGGTTACCGTCTCGCCTTTGCAGGTGGGGAGACTGAGGCGGTTCAGACACTCGACCGAGGCACACGGCTCAGAAGCGGTGCCTGTGTAACTGATATGTGATGAGCATAGTTTTAAACGCCAGGATTTATGCTGGAAACGAGATGACGAGGGCTGGCACAGGATCAGGCACCGGGCAGCCTCCCCCTCCGCGGGCCCTTCTGCCCTGGGAACCGGGTTCAAGATCGTCTGTGAGTTGCCCTTGAATCTCTTGTCCTCCTCTACGTAACTGGGTGACAGACCCCGAGAGAATTATGCAACGTAACACAAGCGTTGTCCGTTGTCAAGATGCATAACTCGTGCTAACTTGTTAAAAGTCAAAGTAGCCACAAGTCCAAAGATGAGCCACCGTGTGTCCTTAGGAGAATGTTCTAGGAGATGTCAGGATACCGTGCTGTGTGGGGTTTCAGATGCGTCTTGTGTCTGGGTGTAAGGTCTCTGGAATAAGTGTGCTGTTTGGACAGGGCCCGCTTGAAATTGGCACACAGGTGGATTTTAGCGCCACAACGTGTTTCTGTCAGTGGCCCCTCTTTTATAGTCATACCATGTATTGGGGAACTTGAACTTTCTCTGATGCTGTGGCCTTGGTCTCCATCCTGCCACCTGAGAAAAATGTGAACCACCCTCATCCTGCCTAAAAGAGCATCCCCAGGTCCTCGGGGCCGGGCGCCACAAAGACGGAGAGATACAGGGTTTGGAGTCAAAAACCGGTTTGAGACGTGGGTCTCTGTGACTTTGTCTCAATGACATAAACTTTCTACAACTTGGTTTCCTCATTGTCAGAGGAGCAGTCATCCCACCCAAGAGAGGACTCGTCGAGGACACTGTGTAGCTGGAGTGTCGGCGCGGGCTTGGACGAGGTCTGGTGGATTCCAAGCAGGCCGATGACTACCTTGTCCCTCCGTGTCCCACTCTGCCTGTGGCCCCATCAGCCGGGCGCGGGTACGTAGCACGCATTTGATGGTGGTGCTTCGCCAGGTGATCTTGCGCGTCCACTGCAGCTGACCTTAGGGTTCTCCCACCTATGCAGGTATCCGCAGCGGTGCCCACGTCTTCAAACAGCATGTGGGCAACAAGGTAGAGGCTGCCACCCCTCAGGTAAAGGTTGGCTTCCCCCGTGGGTAATTTTTATGCCATCTCCTGCTCCTGGGCCTTCCCTCCTCTCTGTTCCCCACACCCCTCGGGAGGGGAAGGTGCAGGCTGTGAAGAGTGCGCCCCTCCCCGGGGGAACAGCTGTGGCTTCAGACTCAAGACTGGAACGGGGGAGCAGCCGTGTGCTGCGGAGGAAGGCTGCGCCTGGCCTTCCCTGAGGTGCGGCTTCCTTGGAGTTGTTACCAAGTTGAATGCTCCCTGGGAAGATCTCGTACGCGATGGCTTGTTTATAGTCACTAGACGTGCAGACACTTCTCCCGCCTTTCACGAGAAAACAGAACCAAACAAACAGAAGACTCTACAGTGTGCTTGGGCAGGTGACTGTGGGTGGTTTCTACGGGGGTTGGAAGCTATCATAATTGATCCGTGTAGAACAGGAGGTTAAATGGTGACTCTGAAGCCACGCCCGAAGGCCAGAGCATCCCCAGACATCTGCCCACCTGACACCTTGCTCCGGTCCCAGGGGCAATACCCGTCCACATCTGAAGGGTCAGCACGCACAGCCTGTCTCCAGTTCCCACCCCGTCAGGATGCAGGCGGTGGGGTCCACCGTAAGCCCTCTTTGAGCTGGGACTGGACTCACCTCCGCCCACCCCGGGGGCCCCACCAGCGTGACCTGCTTGGCTGCTGAGTCCTAGAACCCCTCCCACGCCGCCCGAGACCTCTCACCTGAGAGGAGACTAGCGAAGACATTCCAGCTGGCTCGGAATCCTGGACTTGACAACGGTTGTGTCATCTGGAGCAAGTGGTGTCAACTCTCTCTGCCTAGGCTTACCCGGCTGTGAGATGAGGATGGAAATTGCCTACATTGTGGGGTTCAAGAATAATTGAGCTCAATGGAATACCACTCAGCCATAAAAATAATAAAATAATGCCATTTGCAGCAACATGGATGCTCCCAGAGATGGTCATTCTAAGTGAAGTAAGCCAGAAAGAGAAAGAAAAATACCATATGAGATCGCTCATATGTGGAATCTAAAAGAAAAAAAAAAGACACAAATGAACTTATTTACAACACAGAAACAGACTCATAGACATAGGAAACAAACCTATGGTTACCAGTGGGGAAAGGGGATGGGAAGGGATAAATTGAGAGTTTGAGATTTGCAGATACAAACTACTGTATATAAAATCGATAAACAACAAGTTTCTACTGAATAGCACAGGGAGCTATATTCAATATCTTGTAGTGACGTATAATGAAAAACAATCTGTATGTATATGTATGACTGAACTGTCATGCTGTACACCAGAAACTGACACAACATTGTAAACTGATTATACTTAAAAATTTTTTAAAAAGGATTAAAATTTTTTTTAAATTAAAAAAAGAATTGAGTTAATACACAGGAACTGTACGTATGCTTGGAACTTGGTGTTTGTTAGTAAACATCAGCCCTGATCACCTTCATCATCATCTTCGTCATCGCCAGCAGGACCGTAGTGAGCATTTATAAAGGCGAAGCAGCACGCGGGGCTCCCTGGAGCACACACCGCGGGCGAGGTGTTCTTCAAGGAAGTTACTCTCCATTCGAGGCAAACAACAATAACAATAACAATAACAGCAAGCACAAACAGTCGTTCTGTGAAGCTCACGTAGCACAGGTCACTGTGGAATGCCAAGCACAAAGAGGATGCCTGGGGCAGGCCTGTGTAGACAGACCTTGAGCATCCTTGACGATCCTGGGATCTTCCCAGACAGAAGCTCGGAGGGTCAAGCAGGACTCCGAGTGCGCCCCATGCAACCCCAGGCATAAGAGCGCACGGTGAGCAGACATCAGCCTGCCACCCACGCAGAGTGCACCGGACAGTGTGCTGTCCCGGGGATGTTGGTGGCTGGCTTGTTCTTCTGACACCACGAGGTCAAGGGAACAGGTGCTTCTGGACCCAGATCACTCCAGTCATCTTTGCAGATGCACGAAAACAGCTGTTTCCAAATTTGAAAGTAATACGTTGTGCTAACATAGAGCTTTTTTGCCTTTCAACGTTTTCCCAAACGTTGGCTCATTTGATCCTCCTGACTTTCATATAAGATACGAAAGGCAGGTAGTATCTGCTCTGTTTGACAACTGAGGAAGCAGAGTCACCAGAAGACACCTGATCATGCTCATCAGAGAGTCGGGGAGTGAGTCCCGGATCCCCCTCTGGTCAGCTTGTGGACTGAGAGGTGCCTGTTGTAGCTGACTTATAGACCAATGGAGTCATTGTTACCAGATTCTGCCAGGACTTTGAGACGATTTGCAGAACGTAAGAAATGGGGAAGTCATGCAAATTTCAACCAACTGATTGTACTTCTGAAATACAAACAGGCAAAGTGCCCACAGCACTGAACACAGGGGCTTGGACACTGAGGACTCAGTGCCCTGGCAATGAGGAGGCAGCATTTGTTCAGCCTTATTCACAACAGCCAAAAGGCAGAAACAACCCAAGTGTCCATCAGCTGCTGAATAGATACATCAAGTGGGTGGTCTGTACGTGCCATGGAGTGTCACACAGACAAAAAAGAGTGAAGGTCTGATGTGTCCTACAGCATGGATAAGCTTGAAAAAATTATACTCAGTGAACAGACAGTAAGGACAGACATTGTGTGATCCCACTTACATGAAATATCTGGAATAGGCAAATCCATCGAGGGAGAGAGTTGTCAGAGGTCACCACGGGCTGAGGAGAGCAAAGGGGACTTACTGCTTCGTGGTTACGGAGTCTCACTTTGAAGTGATGGAAACCTTCTGGCTGTAGATAGTAGTGGGGTTGCACAACCTTGTGAGTATATTTAACTGCCACTGAATTATAGACTTAAAGCTGGTTAACTGGCAAATTTCATTATATATAGCACACCTCATTTTATTGCACTTTGCTTTATTGTACTTCACAGACATTGCCTTTTTTTTTTTTTTAACAAACTGAAGGCTTGTGGCAACCCTGCATCGAGCAAGTCTATTGGCACCATTTTTCCAACAGCATTTGCTCACTTAGTGTCTCTGTGTCACATTTTGGTAAATGTGTCAGACCCTCTACTAGCAAAAAGATTTCAACTCATTGAAGGCTCAGTTGATGGTTAATCCAAATCCATAAAATCAGAAATGAAAAAGAAGTGACAACTGACACCAGAGAAATACAAAGGATCATAAGAGACTACTATGAACAACTACGTGCCAACAAAATGGACATCCTAGAAGAAATGGACAAATTCTTAGAATGGTACAATCTCCCAAGACTGAACGAGGAAGAAACAGAAAATGTGAACCGAACAATTACTGGTCATGAAACTGAATCAGTAATTTAAAAACTCCCCACAAACAAAAGGCCAGGACCAGATGACTTCACAGGTGAATTCTATCAAACATGTAGAGAAGAGTTAACATCTATCCTTCTCAAACTACCCCAAAAATTTTCAGAGGAAAGAACACTTCTAAACTCACTCTATGAGGCCAGCATCAGCCTGATACCCAAACCAGACAAAGATATCACAGTAAAAGAAAATTAAGGGCCCGTATCACTGACGAACATAGATGCAAAAACCCTCAACAAAACATTAGCAAACTGAATCCAACAACACATTAGAAAGATCATACACCATGATCAAGTGGGATTTATCCCAGGGGTGCAGAAATTTTTCAATATCCACAAATCTGTGATACATCACATTGACAATCTGAAGAATAAAAACTATATGATCATCTCAATAGATGCAGAAAAAACTTATGACATTCAACATCCATTTATGATAAAAACTCTCCAGAAAGTGGGCATAGAGGGAACATAACTCAACATGACAAAGGCCATTTATGACAAACCCACAGCTAACATCACACGCAATGGTGAAAAGCTGAAAGCATTTTCTCCAAGATCAGGAACAAGACAAGGATGCCCACTCTCACTGTTTTTATTGAACATAATATGGGAAGTCCTAGCCACAGCAATCAGACAAGAAAAGGAAATAAAAGGAATCCAAATGGGAAAGGAAGAAGTAAAACTGTCACTGTTTGCAGATGATGTGATACTGCACATAGAAAATCCTCAAGCTGCCACCAGAAAAGTACCAATAAAGTATTTTTAAGTTAAGGTATGTATCTTGTTGTTTTTAGACATAACACTATTGTACGCTTAATAGACAACAGTAGGGTGTAAACATAACTTTTCCATGCACTGGAAAACCAAAGGTTGCGTGTGATTTGCTTTATTGCAATGTTGTCTTTATTGTAGTGGTCTGAAACTAAACCCACAGTGTCTCAAAGGTATGCTTCTGTGTGTGTGTGTGTGTGTGTATGTGTGTGTGTTTAAAAACACAGCTATACTAAGTTTCTGTGAGAAAGTATTTTTAAAAAGTGAAGAGATGGTGACATAATGAATATTATAATTTTTGAGAAGCGTGGTAGGTTCTTATATTTCCCATGAGAAAAAGCATTACTGTCCCAATGCAGAGGTGATCTCCATTTCACTTGAGGACGGATGGTCACTGCTGTGCATTTTATGAAATATATGCCGAGCACTGTGTGTTTAGGAAATAGAAAAGGCAAAGTCTGTAAAGAGATAACAGTTTAACTTTTTGCAAGAAAACTTGGGCGTGTTTTTCATTCTGACAAACGGACAACAAGCAAGACAAGGGTCTACTTTGTAAACCTGTTTCACCTTACATTCTCAAGAACCATTTGTCGTCTGTCTTCCCCAATCGTACTGAAATATACCTCCAAGAAAATACAGCTAATTCCTCAATACTGTTTTTTTTTAATATGTGTGCTCTGGATGTGTGTGCTAAATATTTCAGAGTTTGTATGCCCTATGTGGGAAAAGAATCAATTCAGTTTTTCAAAACCGCAGAACTGAGAAGAGCACCTACGTTTTACAGAAAGGGCAGGAGGAGTCGCTGAGGCGGGAGATGGTTTTGTCCAATGACGGGGATAAGAAGACGTGGTCCCCCACCCAGGCCCTGAGTCAGCCTCCATCTCCACCGACAGCCCTGGGCAATTTCATCCTCCTTTTCTTTTCAGTTGAAGCATAGCTGATCTGCAGTGTTGCGTTAGCTTCCAGGGGAGGAAGACAGAGATCATACGTGTCACTTACATGTGAAATCTGCAACAGGGCGGTTCATCATCTTCGCGCACCCGAAGCAGCAGGAGTGACTGTGACGCTTAACCTCCAGCTGTGTGTTCGGGGCAGACACTGAGCCTCTGGGTCCTTGGGGCCATGCAGGTCACAGGTGCCTCGGGCCATCGTGGGAAGTGGACCAGACAGGGCAGTGGTGCTCCCTTAGATAAAGGCAGCAGGGCCGTGTGTCCATCTGATGGCCTGGCAAGGAGACAGCTTCACCTGTGGAGTGACTGTGAGGAGCACGTTCTCCACCAGGCAAGGGGATTATTGACAAGATTTTCATTTTGAGGCACAGCTCCTCGAATGTCCAGAGTCAGTGGCCAGCTGGCCTTCAAGCGCAGACCTCACACGGCCCTGTCCCTGTCCTGAGCCGTCTGTGTCTTCCCGGTGGAGCTTCTCTGTGGCCTTGGGGACCATCTCCGTGGTGCCGAGGAAACAGCTCTCCTGCCCTGACGCTCCCTGGCCCCTGAGGCCGCTGCCTCGTCGTCCACACCCCCGACCAGCTCCGCTCCTGGGATGTCCATGCTTCAGGGAGGCTTGTCTTCTGAGGGCGCTGGAGGCTTACGAGGGGAGGGAGGACAGAAATCCACCTTCCCGGACACTTGGGGGTGTTCGGTTTCAGCGCGGCTGATCTTGCGTCTGTAAATGCAGAGGGGGGTCCCTCCTCCTGGTGGGGTTGGCTGTCTCAGGTTTGGACAAATCCTACTTGGTGCAAAAAAACAACCTCCCAAGTTAGTGTTGGCTGTCATCTGGTTTAGGTAAGTGTCATGCCGTCATGCAGCTGGACAAACC